>NC_132851.1:37950000-38250000 GCF_048164855.1 Canis lupus baileyi | reverse complement strand
TTCATCCCTGTCTCCTCGGCGAATGCCACTGAAGTGCTGGCACATAAAGAGTCTTCTTTAAAGGTGGTGGGGGTGGTGTGTGGGGTCAAATGGTGTCTCCCAAAGTCATGTCCGCTTGGAACCTCAAAATGTGGTCTTATTTGGAAATAGGATCTTTGCCAATTCCTGAAGATGAGGACAACTAGAGTGAGCAGACCCTTAATCCAGTCACTGGTGTCCTTGTGAGAAGAGGAATGAAGACCGTGTGAAGACCGAGGAAGAGATCGGGGCCGTGTGGCCACGAACCAAGGATCACCAAGGACTGTGGGGCCACCCCCGAAGCTAGGAGAATCCACAGATTTGACCAGATTTAACACAGACAACACATTTCAGGCTTCTGGCCTCCAGAACTATGAGAGAATGCATTTCGGTGGCTTTAGGTGACCCGCCTGTGACCTCTTGTGACAGCAGCCCCAGGAGACTAGTACAGAGGGTAAGTGGAGGCCGAGACCTGCAGATGGAAGTTTGGTCAGGACAGGCTGAGCTGTGCTGTGCCACGGCTCCCACATCTCCGCGGCTTAACGTCACGACGGCTTCCTTCTCATGCCCGCGTAGGCCAGCAGGGTGCTTTGCTCACCATAGTAGCTTGGTACCCCAGCTGACAGAAGAGCCACCGCCTCCGAGATCCTGCCTACTCCAGCTGGAGGAAGGCAAGGAGGGTGTCTCACACCAGCAGGTCCATGTTCCAGTCTATACCCCACCTGCGTGGCTCTAGCCAGACACGAGGGGATAGGAAAAAGGCAGATCTCCTTTGTGCCCAGAAGGAGAGAACACCTGGGAATCCCTGATGAGGACTGAATCACCATAACCCCAGCCTGGTCTCAGGACCACTCAGCCCTGAGCCACTTTCACCTGTGTGTCTCAGCTCAGGACTGTGGGAAGAGCATGGGGTTAGAGTCAGATGACTTTAATCCTGGTTCTAATGAACTTTGTCACAACCTTTGGTGCAAATTGGCCTAGGTCTGATCCATGAAGAGATTGAGGAGGGGAAGAAAGATAAGTAGACAGATGTGTGGGGGAGAGATTTATAAGTGGGTGATTTGATAGATGGGTGGGTGGGCAGTTGGGTAGATGTATGAATGGGCAGGTGGATGGGTGGATCAATGGGTGGGTGGGTGGGTGGATGAATGGATGGATGGATTGTAGATGGTGGATGGATGGTGGTTGGGTGGATAGATGGGTGGGTAGGGGATGGATAGTTGGGTGGATGGATGGATGGATGGATGGGTGGGGAGGGGGTGGATAGATGGATGGTTGGATGGTAGATGTGTGGGTGGATAGATGGGTAGGTAGGTGGATGGCTGGGTGGCTGGGCGGCTGGATGATGAATAGATTTACTGACAACTTTGCTGTGAACCAGATGCTTTATATAAATGAACAGCTTTACTCCTTGCGCCCCACCTGTCATTGTGGTTCCTAATTTACAGTTAAGGAAGCTGACCTGGTGATGTCCAACGTGTTTCCAGGGTCACACAGCTGATTGGTGACTGAAGTGGGATTCAAACCCTAACAAAGCCAGCCCTGTCATCACGAGTGCCAGGCGGCCACGCGCCAGGGCTGAGAGCAGAAGGGCTGGTCCAGGTGACGGCCCCCTCCCCACCAGGGGCAGCTCCTGCCCACAGGGAGCCCTTGCCCCTGGGAGCGCCCTCCTCCCCCGAGCGCTGCCCCGGCAGAGCCAGAAGCTTGCCAACCCTGGACTCCGAGAGCGGTGGCTGCTCTGGTGGCCCGGGGAGGACAGTAATCCCGACTCAGAGCCGGGGATCTCCACGCCGCCGACATTCGTCCTCTCGGGGTCTTTGTGCGCGCCAAGACTTCTTCTTCTGATTCCATTCTTTTTTATACAAAGAAAAAGTATCATAAAAGGCCCAAAGCCACAGTGATTCGTCTCCAACTCATTTCAGAGTTTCAATTATCTAAATTATTGCTTTGCCCTGGCACAAAAGGAAGAGGCTCTATTTTTAAAGACACTGGGAGATAAGTGCCGGTTGCCTCCCTGTCAACAATGCATAATAATTCTGATCAGGCGCTCATCACGTTTCAATAGCAGCAACAATGGCAGCCATCGGGGTCCCCGGGTGTTTTATTTTTAGCCTGAAAATCACAAAGGAGGTGCCAGGCGAAGATTTCACGCGGCAGCCCGGGCTTTTGAATGTCTCCTCCATCAGGCCGGCCAAAAATCCCGTTTGGCTCCCGGGAAGCGGGGAGAGTCCCGGGGGGAGGACCGCTTGGCCGGGCGCGGGATGCGCTGTCGGGAGCAGGGCTCCGTGCATGCAGCTGCTCTTGCTCCAGCGAAGGGACGCTCCCGGGTCCTCTAGGAAAAGGCCAGCTCAGGATCCCTGGGTGGCGCAGCGGTTTGGCGCCTGCCTTTGGCCCAGGGCGTGATCCTGGAGACCCGGGATCGAATCCCACGTCGGGCTTCCGGTGCATGGAGCCTGCTTCTCCCTCTGCCTGTGTCTCTGCCTCTCTCTCTCTCTCACTGTGTGCCTATCATAAATAAATAAAAAATTAAAAAAAAAATTAAAAAAAAAAAAAAAAAAAAAAAGGAAAAGGCCAGCTCGAGAGCCCTGGCCCGCATCACCGTGATAGGCCCCGGGAGAGAGGTACAGGATGCTGCGGGGGGCTGGAGGTCAGAGGGGAGGCTTCATGGAGGCGGTGATCAGCTCTGCTCATCCAGGCAGGCACACGCAGCGCAGCAAGGACACTTTGCAGGGATGTCTTCCAGCTTCACTGAGATGCAACTGACACGACGTTGTGTGTTTGAAGTACAGGAGGTGCTGATCGGACCCAGTTATAAGGCCCCACACGCCCCCTGCTGCAGAACCAGTGGCCACCTCCACCTGGCCATGGTCATGGTTTCGTGAGGGACCGTGCTCCAAGCGGAGTTAGGGGGCTCTGGAGGGGCTGGCCACGTGGAGTGGAGAGAGGCGGGGGGCAGAGAGGGGCAGCTCTAGGGCCCTGGTGCTGGCCGGAAGGGAGGAGCAGAAGAGGGGACTTGGCGGATGTCCCATCCAGGCGACGCTTCCTGTGTGTCCAGACTGGCAGTTCCAACCTCCTCCCGGCCCCAGCTGGCAAGTCCAGCCGTGGCCTCGCACCAGTCACTTACTGGGGACCCTCTTTTTCCTGACCGGAGTCCTGGATTCTGGTCACCTCACCTTTCTGGACCTCAGTGTCTTCGTGAAAACGGGATGAGCCTCCTCACTTACGGGCTGGCTGGGAGCACCTGACATCATGGGTGTGGAGCCCTGGACACGGCGCCCTGGCTGAGGCTGTTCCTTCCAGCAGATCCTGTTCTGCCCTCCTGGGTCTGGCTCGGCAACTCGGCCCAGACCTGAGGGCTTCTCTCGTCCCCCAGCCTCCCCTCCCCTGGGGCTGTCGAGCCAGAGCAGGAGGAAGCCCTGTCTAGAGCACAGCGCCGGGTGCTCTGTGCTTTGGCCTCCTGTAGACACAGCCACCAGACATGTCACACATCCCTGCACAAGCATACGGCTCAAACCTGGCTGCTCATGGTAGAGATGAGGCACCCGGTTGAGGATGGGCCAGCGTTGGAGTCGGCGCCCAGAGGAAGGGGCAGGTGATGTGTGCCTGGTGGGCTGGAGGGCAGGCGGGTGGGGCAGCTGCCCTGAACTAGATGGATCCATGAGTGAGTGACCCCAGCCCAACACCTGACCGCAGGATCCCCTCCCCTTCTGCCCCTCTGCTCACGACAGCAGACAATTCATGAGTCAGACCGGGAAAGGACTTTGGGCCCAATTCCCCCCTTTGTTGAAAAGGGTACTTAGCACAGTGAAGAGTGGGAATTTGGTATTGAGCCTGGTTAGGTGCCACCGTTTCATTGGAGGATCTTGGGGAGTCAGGTGAGGCCCCAGACCAGCCTTGAGGGGCTGGTCTCCTCCCCAGGCCCCATCTGTGGGAACACGGAAGCAGATGCTGTCTGCTGCCATCAGCAGGATGGCAGTCATAGCCTTACCCCACAGCCCCAGACACGAACACGGGGCGGGACTTGACCTTCTGCACTTCTGACCTGCCGGGGAAAGTCACTAGCTATGAGGTTGACCAAGCAAGCTGGATTTTTCCATAAACAATCAAGATAAGAGATTTGGACTGTGGATGGTCCATGAGGGCTGTGAGTGGTCCATGCGGGCTGTGGGTGGTCCATGTGGGCCATGGGTGGTCTATGTAGGCCATGGGAGGTCCACATGGGCCGTGGATGGTCCATGTGGACTGTGGATGATTCACATGGGTGGTGGATGGTCCATGTGGACCATGGGTGGTCCATGTGGACCGTGGATGGTCCATGTGGGCCGTGGGTGGTCTATGTGGGCCGTGGATGGTCCATGTGGGCCATGGGTGGTCTATGTGGGCCATGGATGGTTCATGTGGGCCATGGGTGGTCTATGTGGGCCATGGATGGTTCATGTGGGCCGTGGGTGGTCCATGTGGGCCATGGGTGGTCTATGTGGGCCATGGATGGTTCATGTGGGCCATGGATGGTTCATGTGGGCCGTGGGTGGTCCATGTGGGCCATGGGTGGTCTATGTGGGCCATGGATGGTTCATGTGGGCCGTGGGTGGTCCATGTGGGCCATGGGTGGTCTATGTGGGCCATGGGACTCCATGTGGGCCGTGGGTGGTCCATGTGGGCCATGGGTGGTCTATGTGGGCCATGGATGGTTCATGTGGGCCGTGGGTGGTCCGTGTGGGCCGTGGGTGGTCTATGTGGGCCATGGGTGGTCCATGTGGGCCGTGGGTGGTCCATGTGGGCCGTGGGTGGTCCATGTGGGCCATGGGTGGTTCATGTGGGCTGTGGGTGGTCCATGTGGGCCGTGGGTGGTCCACATGAGCTGTGGATGGTTCATGTGGACTATGGATGATTCACGTGGGTGGTGGATGGTCCATGTGGACCATGGGTGGTCCATGTGGACCGTAGAAGATCAATGCAGATCCAGGATGGAGCAGACTGTCCACAGTGGACAGTCACTGTGGACCATGGATGGTCCATATGAACTATGTATTGTCAGTGTGGATGGTCAGTGTGGCCCTGGGAGGGACAGTCAGTGGGATCCCTAAAGACTACGGATAGCCAGTATGGACGGTCACTGTGCACCGTGGTCCATCAATATGAAGAGGGAAGTCATGGGGGACATGGTCACTGCCTCTGAACTCTAGAGTCAATCCTTTGCTGGAGAAAAGAGACGCATCTTAGGGCATCAGGGCAAACCCAGCCCCAGAGGATGGGAACCCAGCAAGGCAAACTTGGTCACAATATACAGAACAGCATTCTAGCACAAGAGCCATCCTGAGTCGTGGGAGTGAGCTCCTCATCGCTGGAGGTGTTCAAGCAGAAGCTACAGAAACACGGGGTTGCTGAAGACATTTCTATACAGAAAACAAATGTTGAACATTTCTAAAGAAAGTTTTTAAAATTCTGGAACTAAAAGGATCTGAGTCTTTCCCCGCTCGCCTACCCCTCTGGCGCTGCTACTGTTCTGTCCTTACTCCTTCTGCCTCCCCCTCCCGCCCTCTCCTCTCTTCGCCGTGAGTCTCTGCTCATCGTTTTTGCATCCTCTTGCCCATGAATTCGGTCGATCTGTTTGTTAAGGATTCCTCCCTGCGGCCTCAGCCTCTCTTCCAGGCTGTGCCCACCACAGCCCGGAGCTGCCGCCTGTCGGGTGTCTTCTCTTAGATGTCACAAGGGCATCAAAAATTGAAGTGCCCAGGGGATCCCTGGGTGGATCAGCGGTTTAGGGCCTGCCTTCTGCCCAGGGCATGATCCTGGAGACCCAGGATCGAGTCCCGTATCGGGCTCCCTGCATGGAGCCTGCTTCTCCCTCTGCCTGTGTCTCTGCCTCTCTCTCTCTCTGTGTCTCTCAGGAATAAATAAATAAAATCTTTAAACAAAAATTGAAGTGTCCAAACTGTAGTATTAGTCGCCCTAAATCTGCTCCTCTCCCAGAGGCACCACCTCCGGGAGGGCCGCATGATCCATCCCTGCACCACGAGCCGGAGTCTGGAGTCACACGCAGCCCCGCGCTGTGCATCACCCACAGCCCCTCCATGCGGCGACGGGGGCCAGGCGGGTGCGTCCTTGCCTCCTTCCTCCTGCACCTGCTCGCCTGCCCTCCCACGGCCATGCCCTCCTGCGTTTGGCCGCCCTCACTCTCCTGGGTGTCTACACTGACCCAGGACCCCAGCACCCACTGAGCTGACCCTCCTGTCTCCGAACACGTCCCAGCTCTGCCTCAAGGCCTGAGGCTTCCTGCGGGCAAGGATGAAGCCCGCCTTCCTGCTCTCAGACCTGGTCTTCCATTTGCCTCTCCTGACGTTCCTCCTCTAACCCAGAGGAGCTACCGCCTATGCCTCGAAACACAGCGGAGCCATCGGCTTCCCCCTCTGGAAAATGTTCCTGGGCGTGCGCGTGCAAACCCTGGGTTGTGCCTCCTGCACCTTCTTGGGTTCCCCTCTTCACTCTGGGACCGCCCTGCCCTGCAGAGCTCCTAGCTCTCCCTCAAGTGTGAAAACTCTTTAAACGCCCCTTCTGCATCTCATCTCAAAACCTCCTTCGTGAACAAATGTTCCTAAGGTTTTGTGTCTGCTTTCTGTTCCCTTTTTTAGAGGACAAAATGGAAAAAAGGAATTTCCCTTTGTTTCTGTACCATAGAAACATCTTAGTGTCTAAGATGAAGGTCATCAGATAGGACTCTCAGGGCCCTTGGTCCTGTTTCTCAGAAAACAGAGCCTGAGGCAAGGGTTACGTACTATTGCTTTTTTGGGCAGTTGCAATCTTAAGGCAGCCAGGGTGAGGGAAAAGGGATGTGAGTCAGCACGAGATGGGAAGGAACACGTGGTGCTGGGCTGTCCCCCTGCCATGGCTCCAGGACAAGCTGCAAGGAGGCTGGGTGGGTCGGTCTACAGGCAGCCCAGCCAGCCAGGGGCACCTCCAGTCAGCTCGTCTGGGGAAGCCATGAGCCAGGGCCCTTGGGAGGAAGGGAGAGGGGTGCCCATGTCTCTCTTGGGTCCTGCCTCCCATTGGTTGGTGCAGGTGCACACCTGGGGCATCGTCCCCCTCAGGGCCCAGGCACAGTCCTGCCCACCCCCATGCTGTGGCATCTCAACAACTCTGGGAGCATCAGGGGTGCAGCTGGTTGGCTGTGGCTTGGATGAGGGAGAGGCCCAGGTGTCGAGGCAGATGGAGACGAGCGAGCCTGGGGCGGCCAAGGTGTGCACGCGGGCAGACAGTGGATGGGCCCTGACCCTGCCCCAGGCCCGAGTGGCCCCATGTCACGGATGGAGCCCCTGGGCAGGGCTCACCATGCGGCAGGGTTCCGGCTTCTCACCTCCTCTGGCCTGACCGTGACGGTGGCTCGTATCCTGGTTTGGCCTCCGGGGGCGCAGAAGCCGCTGTGCACCTGCAGCCCAGGCTCCCGTAGTGGCCCCTCCTGCCCACGCCCCGCAGAGAATAGGGTCCTGTGTCTGACCATTGTCCCTGTGCATGTGGCCCTGGGGAGACCTCACCTTCTTTCCTCAATCTTCAAGTCCTGTCACGAGTCCACGCGTGTTGCCAGCATTTCCAGCCGGCGGCACGTGGGGGTCGTGGACAGATGCCTGCTTCTCTTGGGGCGAGGTGAAAGGTCACCAGGAGAAGAGCACACCTCCTTCGTCTGGTGTGCAAACAGGTCCCCGGAATACCCCCCGCCCTGTGCCCCAGGCCCAGTACTGCAAGGGGACCCCGTGTAATCTCCCTGCGGCCCCTTCTTGTTGGGGGGACACAGAACGGCGAGAGAAAGTCTCACTAGGACACGGAGTAGCCTGGCGGGAAGGTCACGGCAGTGGCTTCCAGTTACTCCGTGACATGCCAGGCACGGGGCAGGACCGCGACCGGGGTGCCTGACTCAGACGTCACCCCAGCCCCGTGAGCTGGACGCGGGGGCGGCTCAGGATGTTGCAGCGACCGGCCCACCGTGGGAGTTGGCAGCAGGCCGTGGGATCCTGGACGCCGCTCGCCGTTCCATCCACGTGTGGCACGTGGAGGGTGGGTGCATGCGGCATGGGTGTCGCGGCTCACCCACTGAGGCCTCCGCCACTGCCCGCACCTCCGGGGGAGGCCTGGTGTCAGGTGTGAGGGGTGCCCGGAGCCGGGGCCCAGGCCCGAAGGGGAGTCAGTCCCCTGAAGCCTGGGGACGAGCAGCTGCACACTGACCACCCTGAGTGACGACCTGGGGCGAGTCACAGAGCTCCCAGGGTCTCGGGGCCCCTTTCCACCTGCCCTGTGTCTGGGCCTCACAAGAGCCCCAGGAAGGCGGGCGGCACCTGTGATGCTCACGTGGGACAGAAGTGCAGGCTGAGCGGAGAGAGGCCACAGGCTCGCTGCTGGGAGGACATCGTGAGAGCTCTGCGGGGGAGGAGGGGTGCCTCGACCTTGGCCCGTGTCCTCAGCCTCTGGAGGGAGACCCCTTCGAGGACCGGAAGTCCCTCCCTGAGGTCCCCCGAGGGGTGCTGTGATCTGGCCCCTGGGGACGGCCGCCGCCTTGGGCCCTGCAGCTCAGTGGCGGGAACACGGACAGCCCAGCAAGCCTGCAGCCTGCGATGGATGAACCTGCAGGACATGCCTGCTCCCAGATCTCACCTCACGCAGAAGCAGATGACGGGGACAATGAGGGGCCGACGGGAGCCTCAGAGCCGTACTGGCCTCTCCTGGCCTCTGAGGGGGGCAGAGCCTGCTGCCCGCCTGGTGCGTCCGCAGCAGCTGAGGACAGGGTGGGGGGCAGGTCAGGGTGTGAAGGCTTGGCCGGGGCCCACGGTGAGCAGCGCCTGAACCCCAGCCTGGGGGGTCCTGGCCGAACGCACAGTGAGCAGCTCAGGTTCAGTGGGAGGCGCGGGTTCGCAGTCCGGTGGGGGCGGGGGTCGCACACGGTGTCTGTGGCATCTCAGCTGTGTGCCCTTGGGCACATGCTCAACCTCTCTGGCTTTGGGGGCTGCTGTTTCCCACCTGGGGGTGTGCAGCTGTGCATGACATCACGGAGGCCAGCTGCCAGCACAGGCTGCGTTGCATCTAATCTAAGACACTGTCAATTTTAATACCCACTGTTATTTTTGGGGCATTACTAAAAAGAAGAAAAAAAAAAAGATTGCCATTTATCTCGAAAGACACCGTTGATGGTGGATGCACCCTGGTTTCAGAGCTGTTCAGATGGGAACACATGTGCCCCTTCGATGGACTGACTGGGGACTCGGTAAATGCCTTAGTCTCCAAAGCAGGGTCTGATGGGCGAGGAGCGAATGTGGGCTGAAGGTATCGGGCGCCGAGCAGCTCGGTGTGGAGGAGCACATCCAGCAAGGGAGTGAGCTCCCCAGCCCCCGGGGGTGTTCAAGTTAGGCTCAGCAGAGTCCAAGCAGCCCACCAGCCAGACAGAGGCTCCCAGAGCACCCTTCAATGCCCTTCCTTCTCCGGATCGGTTCCCTGGAGACACACCCGCCTGCGTGCAGGGGGCGCGGGTCCACCAGATGGCCTCTGGGTCCGTCTCAGCTGGAGGCCCCGGAGCCCAGGGCTACCTTCCACCTTCCAGCATCCTTTGTTTCTCTTGCTTTTTTTTTTTTTTTTTTTTGCTCAGTGGGTGGTGGCTGGTGAAGGAGCAACACGGGGCCTTTCTCGGAGGTGCTGGAGCCTGCTGCCCTCCAAAGAGACAACTGGCACCCACGGGCCCCAGCTGGCAGCCTGCAGGGCCACACCCAAGGGAGTCGGATGGCGCTACTGGACTCCCGAGGCCCTCGCTCACCTGAGTGTTGGACGGGGCGGCCAGACCACCCCCCTGGTGCCCCGTCTGCCCAAGCCCGGCTGAGGTCACAGCAGAGCTGCTGGACCCCTCTGGCCATCGGCCTCGTCCCATCCCCACCGGGCACCTGACCTCAGCCGCTCTCCTGCGCCAGCCCACGTTTCCTCCCCGGCACCCAGGCGCTGTTCCTCGTCGCTGTATGCCCGTCTCTGGTCTCATCCCCGTCTATGCCGGCGGTCCCCAGCTTCTGCGGGACTTGTTACCACCCCTTTGGACATGAGGCAACAGCCACCACCTTTCTCCCAGGAACCCCTGCTGTGGGCCAGCTCCAATGCAAGGCGCCCGGGGCACACCCGCACGTGGGGTCTAAGGCGCGGCTGTGAGGGGAAAGGAGAATTCTTATCACACAAACCAGGAAGCCAGGCCTCGAGGGGTCACATAGTGGGACTTGACAGCCCTGTCCTGACCCCTGCCCTGCTCGTGTTCCCGCTCCAAGCCCAGACACTTGCCTGCTGCCCAGTCCCCTGTGTGAGGCCTGATGAACCAGCCGCAGCCTCTCCCAGCAGGTGGGTGTGCACGCAGCGTCCCAGGCCTCGGCGGGGGCATCACTGGCTGGACCTGCTGCCCTCTCAGGGCCTCGGGTGCCCGGCTCCACCTGCACTTGGGTACCAGGGGTGCCCACCGCCCAGCCCTACCACCTTGGGGGCCCAACGCAGGCTCACCCCACCTCTCTCTCTGGCTTCGTTGAACCGGCCCCACCGCACACGTGTCCTGAACGTGCAGGGATGAGCATATGCTGCAAACCTGGGTGCAGGGGGCAGAGCCGAGTGGCCGGAAGATTTCTCTGGACCCCAAATCTTTCCTTCACCTCAAAGGTGCCTGAGGCCCTCCCCTGAAATCCGAGGCAAAGGAGGGAGCAGGACCCCATCCCCTCGGCCTCCTGTGCTGTCTCCCGCAGCTGCCCTTGCAAAGGTCCACAAAGTTGGCGGCTTGCAGGCACCAACACGTGTCCTGTCGTGGCTCGGGAAGCCCGTGGGTCGGCAGGGCCGGCTCCTTCCCGGGGCTCAGCCCCCACGGCTCCGTCGGTGGCCGGGAGTCCTTGGCATTGCTGGTCTGGGGTGCGCAGCCCTGTGACCTCCGCCCCCACTGGCGGCGGCCTTCCCCACGTGTCTTCCCATGGCCGCCCTAGGATACCAGTGGCGGGACCCAGGCCCACCTTAGTGCAGGGTGTCCTCACCTGAGCTCAGTACATCCCTGTTGCCAAACAAGGTCACATTCTGAAGGTCTGAGGGGACATGCGTTTGGGGGGACGTCCTTCAGTCCTGGACACCCTCAAGGGGCTGGGCCCCGGAAAGGGACTGTCCCCACCATCGTGGCAGCCCTGGGACAGCCCTGAGTCTCTTACCCCTTAGTCTGGAAACTTCCACACTCTGCTTATGCCCTCCGCGTCCCTGCTTCGGAGAAGGGACCTACCGTCCAAGTAACGAGGTCTCCTCACAGTCTGCTGAGTAGCGTGGAGACACAGCCGGCTGCTCAGGCACGACGAGCTCAGAGGGGCTGCGTCTCCCACAGAGGGTGTGCGCTCCTCCTCCATGGACAGAGCCCGAGGTGAGAGAAGCCCTTCCCTGGCCTCCCAGAGCGAGCTGCCCTCGTGCACCCACGCCCCCTTCCTCGGCGACCTGTCCCCCTTGCTCCACAGCAGGCACAGCGCCTGGGAACCCCTTTACTGAGACTCCCCTGTGGAGCCCCTGCATGGGCCCATGTGCGTGCACCCCACACGCAGCCCAGTGGCCTTGTGGTTTTAATGCAAGTATCTGAGCCCCTGCCTGTGGGCCCCACCAGCTGGGCTCGAGGGAGCCCTGCAGATGCCAGCACAGGCACCCGGGCCAGCCCAGCCCAGCCCAGCCCAGCCCGCACCCACTCCGGGCAGCAGCCTCCCAGCTCCCATGCACCACCCCCAGCAGTCAGCAAGGGCCCACGGCCGAGGCCCCGGAGAAGTGCTGCGTGCCTCTGCATCATCCAGGGGGCTTGGAGAGGGTCCGAACGCTCTCAGGCTCCCTGGACAGACGGGCAGTCAGACAGGAGGCAGGAAGAGAGGGGCCATGGGAAAAGGGCGGAGAGCCGTGTGGCGCTGGGTGTCCCTGAACACCCCGTGAGCTGGACAACCGGCAGGTGGCCGGGCCGACCAAGCCTCCTTTACCCACTTGCCAAATGGGGCTCCCATCTTTCTCAGCTCCGGTCCTCAGAGCCCAGTGACGCAAGTGTGGGGTGGCTCACGGGGCCCCTGGGGTGGGTGAGCCGTCAGTGAAGGTTGTGGCCGCTGGGGGACACCAGCCCTCCCTGGCTTCCCAGCGTGAAGAGGACAGTCGCGGAGTGTGCCCTGACGTCAGCGCGGAGTCTCATGACGCCCGGAAACCTCGTGGCTGTCCTGTTGGCTCGTTGGCCTTTCCTCAGCTCTGCCATGGAGACACCGTCAGGAAATCCGGGCAGGGGGGCAGCCCTGTCCTGTCCCAGGACCTTGAGAACTCACTGGCCGTGGGCCGGGCCAGGCCGCACTCGGGCTGACGAAGGGGAAGCAAAGCCGGCCGGGGTGGGGTGTCCCCCAGGCCAGGCGGTTCCTGCAGGGCGGATCCTGCTTTGGCTCTCTTCCCAAGCGTGGTCGAAATCCCTCCATCCGTGTGACACAGGGCCCCCGAGCCCCAGAGCCAGCTCTCCCCCAGCACACGCGCCGCTACCCTGGGCCCTGGGGCCCAGATCCTTCCCTTTGCCACAAGGGGAAGCTAAGAGGGTGGTGGGAAATCAGGCATCATGGGCAAGTAGTGTTGCTTTTCCGGATAATTAGCCGTACCTTGTATGATCTAATGAGCCGTCCAGGGCCCGGATGGCGCGGCTGGGGGAGCTGCTGGATGTGTCCCCACGGCTCCCACCGTGGGAGGAGCTCACTGATCTTTGGGTGGAAGGGGGAGTGTGTGTGTGGGTGCTCACGCTCTGTGGATTTTTGCTTCGTGCTGGGGAGGAGGAGAGGAGTGGCTGCTGGCGGCCTGGGCCGGGCCGGTCTGCAGGGCTGGGCAGGGAGGGCGGGCGGGTGTCGTCCTTGGATGGAAAGCTGAGGCCCATCCAGGGGGCCACGGGGTGCACGCGTGTGAGCTCGCCCACAAACACCGTGGCCTTGGCCCCATCCGGCACCTCCTCCGTGCTGCTCAAACCTCAGTCCCATGTCATCTCAGGGAGCACTGCTGTATCCAGACCCTTAGTTTTTTTTTTTTTTTTTTAAAGATTTTTATTTATTTATTCATGAGAGAAACACACACACACACACACACAGAGGCAGAGGCCCAGGCAGAGGGAGAAGCAGGATCCATGCAGGGAGCCAGACATGGGACTTGATCCCGGGACCCAGGGGCACGCCCTGGGCTGAAGGCAGGCGCTAAACTGCTGAGCCACCCAGGGATCCCCTTAGTTTTATTTAAATTTGTTTGTAGTTCTTTTTTTTTTTAATAATAAATTTATTTTTTATTGGTGTTCGATTTGCCAACATACAGAATAACACCCAACGCTCATCCCATCAAGTGCCCCTCTCAGTGCCCGCCACCCAGTCACCCCCACCCCCCGCCCTCCTCCCCTTCCACCACCCCTAGTTCTTGTTTATATTAAGTATGTAGAGATGCCATATTTACTAAAAAAAAAAAAAATCTGTTAAGTCTTAGATTGGATGCATTAAAATGATCGTGTAACCATTCACTGAAAGGCGTGAACCTGTCCCCCGACCCTCCTGACACTGGGGACAGGACAGGACAGCAGTGGACACAGTTGTTGAAGCAGGAAGCTTGGGGCGACCAGGGCAGAGAGGCTGGCTCAGGGGCCCGCCCGGCTCGTCCAGTTCCCGAACCCCATCCTTCTTGCCCTGACAGGTGGATTCTCTGTGCTTCTGTTGTACCTTCAGCTTTCTTGTCTTATTATTTTCTAAAGAAGATTTTTTTTTTTTTACTTATTTATTTGAGAGAGAGCTAGTGTGAGTGCTCATTTGGGGAGGCAGAGGGGCAGAGAGAGGGGCACAGGCAGGCTCCGTGCTGAGCGCAGAGCCTGATGCAGGGCTCGATTTCACGACCTTGAGGTCAAGACCCTGAGATCATGACCTGAGCCAGAATGAAGGCTCAGATCCTTAACCCACTGAGCCACCCAGGCGCCCCTCAGCTTCCTCATTTTAGGATCTCCCAAGTTCCTCCCACACCTGAAGCCTTCCTGGCAGGACCGTGGAGACACCAGGGCTCCTGCCCCTGCCCGAGGTTTCTGGGGAGCCCCTCGGCCCTCCTGCAGAAGGACACACCCCTGCTGGCAGGCCACCCCTCCTGCTGCCCTGAGTGGTCAGGAAGGCACATCTGCCCCTATATAGCAGTCCGGGGGTGCTCTCTTGAGCCAGAGGAGGTGGGCCTAGGATAGGCGCATGTCGGCCTAGGACCTTCCCCAGCTCCAAGCCTGACGGTGGCCCCAGTACCTTGGAAGGAGCAAGCCTGCACAGCATCAAGCCGGGGCCCAAGCAAGGGTCGCAGTAGACAGCCACGGCCCTGGCTGCTGCCCTGTCCTGGCCTCCACGGCCCCACTGAGGTCAGGGCGGTGTGGGAGGGCTGGCCCAGGAGAGTCCCCGGCAGCACTGGACAGACGGCCTGGAGACCTCTTGGCCTGACTCAGGACGCTGCTGCTACTTCCAGAACAACTGGCACACGGCGGGGTGTGGACGCTCCCCATTTCCAGCAGGACCAGCCTGCCTTTTCCTGCACACCTGGGCACCCCAACCTGCTTCTGTCTCTGTCTCCCCTTGCCCTGGTTACTTTGGCCTCTTCTGTTAGTTGGCAGATTAAATGAAGGGAGATTTGCATAGCAATAAAAAGGTAATTAAAATCACCAACACATGAAAAGCCCATTATAAGATTCCCTGGGAAGGACGCCTCCACTGGTCAGGAAGACACAGGAAGAGGTGGGGGTGGCAAACCAATTAACCGAGCCTGTTAGCTGTCCATTATCGGTGCCGGGGATTGCAAATATAAATATTAATCGCCACAGGGCCAAGTTGTTAGCAGCCAAGCAAACTCATAAATATCCTGCTCACGATTAATGGTGACCGAGTGCGTCTCCGTGGGGGGGCGGGCGGGCCCGGGGCTGCGGGCTGTCGCACGCGCGCCCTGCGCTCCTTGCACTCCTCTCACACGTGGTTGCCACTGCCGACATCTGACTGCATTTCCAGGTCTGGATGACGGTGTGTCCGTGTGTGGGTTTACTGGTTGTTTACGACCACTTAGAACGTGTGTGTGTGTGTACGTGTGTGTGTGCGCGCCCACGCATTTGCCCTCTGATCAAACTAATACACCCGTGCAGTTGCTGTCTGGCTGATAACTCCATCAGGGCTCTCTGGGCACTTAACGACCAGCGGGAACCCCCAGCAGCGGTCTCCTTTCTGCGGACGGCAGCTTCTGTGTAATGACTTCCATAAACGACACCCCATTGGTCATGAATGGGCGCCCAGAGCTCAGAAACAAGGGCCCCAGGCAGGGACCCAAGTGGGGGATGCCCCCACCCCATGCCATGATTCTGCTCTGGAAAACCAGTAGAGAAATCCCGCTCTGGCATCAGCCAGAGATCACTTCTGTTCCACACACTCTTTCCACACTGAGAGGAATGAGAGCCTCGGACAGAACGAGACCCTGCCTGTGGCTCTATTGACTGCCTCCTGCCGGATGCTGTTCTGGGCCGGGGGTGGGGGGCGGTTGTGGAGAGGCTCAGGGGCCCCTAGACATCAACACTCTTCTGTGGGAACCTGGACCCATGACCCGTGCATTACCTGGTTGTGCTTTCTGACCTCTTAATTGATCCTGAGAAGGACCTGAGCTAGACCCCCCCTCCCCATCCTGGCTGTTTGGGTTGGCGATCCATCCATCCATCCATCCATCCATCCCACAGTCTGCTCACTGAGCAATCATTTCCAAATCTATACTGTATATCATGTAGCAGGTCCCAAGGGGATGTGAAAATAAGTCAGAATTGGTCTCTGATTTCCTGGTATTTGATACCAAATATCGGAGTCGACCTATGCCAAAATTCATTTATTCCTCTTCCTTCTTTCCTTCCTTCCTTCCTTCCTTCCTTCCTTCCTTCCTTCCTTCCTTCCTTCCTTCCTTCTTCCCTCCCCCTTTCTCTCTCTCTCTCTCTCTTTCTTTTTTTCTCCTCCAACAAGTGTTATGGACCAAGTACTGAGCCCAGGATAGTGAACAAGGAAGACAGTCTTTGCCCTCATGGGGTTTGCGTTCAAGTGGGGAGAGCAAAAGGTAAGTAAAGAATATGCCAGGTGACAAATGCTATAAGGTAAAGAGAATAATTGTGGAAGGTGCTATGTCACAATACGGTGCTCAGGCAAGGCATCTGAGGAGAGAACGTTTGAACATTGTCTCTGGAGACAAGAGAGGGAGCCATGGACGTTCAAGACAGAGGCCAGCAAGGAAAAGGCCCTGAGGTGGGAGTGTGGCTGGAGAGGAGAGGGCAACAGAAAGAGTGATAGGATATGATTTTGGAGAAATTACATGTGCAGGAGCCGGCATTTCAGACCATGTAGAACTTCTTAAGTAGTTGTAGGGAGTTAGGGTCTTATTGTGAGTGAAATGGGAGCCATTGGAGGGTTTGAGTAGAGTGAGATGAGACGTGATCATCCTGTGTGGAGAATAGACTGATGGGAGGAGGGGATGCAGATGCCATAATCCAGGTGAAGTGATGGTGGGATGGGCAAATGTGCTGGCAGACAAGTAATGGGCAGTGATTTCACATTTGGGATCTATTTTAAAAGTAAGGTGGAAACATTTTTTTCTGAGTTGGATATAAGGTGTGATGTGAAGAGAGGAATCAAAACCACCTCTACAGTGTTTAAGATAAGAAAATGTTGAACATAGCTGCCCTTTACAAAGATGGGAAAGAATGTAGAACAGATATTTTGGTGATGGAGACACACTGTGTGGCCACGGTCACTTTGGGTTTGAGTGTCTTTTAAGACACCGAAGTGTTAGACATCTGGACATAGGAATCGCATTTAGAGAAAAAAAAAGCAAAACAAAACTGGGCTGGGGCGATGATTTTGGTTAGGAAGTGAGTTTGGAGAAAAGAACCGACCTGACGGTGAATCCAGGAGAATGGCAGTACCTACAGGCAGGAGAGTGGAGGGAAAGCAGGAGAGGACGGTGTGAGAGAGAGACCAAGGAAGGAGGAGGAGGGCAAGTCTGCGTGGTGCCCTGGCCGCCATAGGAGGAGAAGAGGCGGGCTGCCTGCAGCGGAGGTGAGAAACCATCCTTGCATTTCGCCACATGAAGACGTCACAGGGGCTGCTCTGGCCCAATGGGGGGAGCAAACTCCGGGGGGATTCCAGGTGATAACGGAAGGAGGAGGAGTGGAAACAAATAGAGGTGATCGGCGAGGGGCGTCCTGGACATGGAGGGAGGGAGGGCCCATCTCGGTGTGCACGTGCACGGGGATATTCCTATGTATTCCACATTCACACACTCATTCCGTGTATAAGAAAGACGTTTATAACAGAATCTTGTGATTCAGTCGGGTGCAGAAATGTGATGATGATGATGGCGGTAGGATAGAGGCAAGATATGGCCGGGTGGCCCCAAGAAACAGAGGGCTGGTGCTCAAGGACAGTCAAATGTAGCCCTGCCTTGGCCCCCGGTCGCACACCTGGGCCTTGACACCGCCCGGGCGCGCTGTCCATGGTGCTGACGCGACTTGGCTCCCGCTGAGATTACACTCCACACTCCTGTGCCCAGAGGAGGTGTTCAACTCACGATTTATGGCTTGGCATTTAACTACATCAGTCTGTATATTTAATTGCTATTTTATCACCCATTAAATCATGAACATCACCTGATTTATTGGATGTCGTCTATACTGGGCAGAATGGAATATAGGGGAAAGGAGAATGGGAGGACGGGAGAGGTCAGTTCTCTCCACGCAGAGCTCACAACACGCCAGGTGCGCTGCGAGGCAGTGCTCATAGGTCATTGGGTCTAGTGATCAGGGCCACCCTGGAGGTGAGTGCTGGGAATGCCATTCTTTCCACGTGACTCAGGGGAGTTTGGTGCATACAGGTGTGAGCAGTCCGTGAGGGGAAGGGGCTGAGTCAGGATTAGAATCCAGGTCTCCTTCGTGCCCTTCTGCACTTCAAGACCTTAACCACCCGCTACAGGAAGGTCGCTTCTCCCGCCCCCTTCCTTAATGGCTTTCCTGAGCTCTGCAGGGAACAAGATAACTACAGGGGTCAGTCCGCCCAGCTGGAAGAGACGTGGGGAAGCTCCATTTTGTGTTGGGTGCCATGGAAGGAGGTTTAATGCAGGGCCTCAAATTCACCTCGAAAGAATCAATTTTCATAAAGTGCAAATGTGCTCAGTCCCTTTGCACATTAAACATCATCAATAGCTTTCCCCCAGCTGAATGCTTTTTCATCAGCCACTCACATCCTCTGTGGGGACCAGTGAACTTCTTCAGGGGAGATGGGGTGATGGCCATAAACTGTGCTGCTCAGATGTCCTGCTGCATGAAGCATGAGTGATGCATCCGGCAATTTCCCTCTTCCCACTGCATTTGCACCGAGGCGCCCTATCCTTTCACATCTCTCTTTTCCTTTACAGGTGACAAATCTGCAAAAGAGCTTCTGTACCCCTTCTCTAACCTTTCCTTGGCCAACAAAAAGATCTTTCACAGATGTTTCCCCCAATAAATGTCCTGCACATCTAACCCCATCTTGGTGCCTGTTGCTTAATGGATCCAAACAAGCTCTGACAAGTAGAGCTAACCTTTAAGTGGGGCTGCTACCCCAGAGATGCTTGTTATCAAGGTCTCGATGGCTTTTTCTCTGTGTGTCGTGTTGTGCATGTGTGCACATACACACCCCTGATCAATCAGGGACTCCCATTCTAGATCAAGGTTCTTTCAGCATCTGTGTTGCAAGCATCCCACTAATTACCAAAATGGGTCTCCCCATTATATGGCAGCAATAATTGGGTGATCATAAGGAAAGAGACCTCTTACCACCCCATCTATGCCTGCCTTTGGCCCAGGGCATGATCCTGGAAACCCGGGATTGAGTCCCATGTCGGGCTCCCTCCAGGCCTGCTTCTTCCTCTGCCTGTGTCTCTGTTTCTCTCTCTCTGTCTCTCATGAATAAATAAATAAAATATTTTTTAAAAATGTCACTCAGAGGTCTCTACTTCTCAGGGTCGGGCCTAACATGTGCAGAATGTTGAACGTCACCTGACCAGCTCCCTCTCTTTGCAAGCATACCGTACCATGTGGCTGGACACAGGGATGAGGCCCCAAGAGCTTAGGACGAGAAGGAGCCTGGCGTCAGCATCTGGTCCTGTGTGATGTTCTATATCTGCCTTTTACCAGAGAATCTGCAGTGGCTTCAGTTAATTATAAATTATAAGAAATCACTTTGTTTCCTCGCATATATTAGGCTGCAGTCCATGCAGTGGTTTCCTGTGGCTCACTGTGGTGTCTTCCTCGAGAATCTTGTTGGGGGAATGAACTGAGGAGGAGGTTGGCATGGCAAGATTCAGACACTCTTGGGTCTCTGGCCCTAATACCGGCAAATATCATCCAAATCAATCTTTTCCCAACCAGGTTTGCACAAATCCTACTCACCCACTGCGGTGAAGACTCAGCATTCACTGTATTCCTAAATTCCAATCAGAAAAAAGACCAGATGTTTTCTAAAATAAAAGGGCATTTGTGAGACTCCTGAGGACGTTCCTAACTATGCCAGAAGGCGGTACCCAAAGGGACAAAGGCAAGCCTCGATTCAGAGGAATAAAAGGGAGGAGCCTGGGCGAGGTGGGGAAGGATCAACTGCATACACATGCCCCTCGCCCCAGGGGCCAGGATTGCTCCCCCAAACCACTCCTCCTGTGTCCACCGAGTCCCCAGAAGCCCCTGAATCCATTCTTCCTCTTGAATCCCAATCTCATCCCCTCCCACGCACGCACCCACTTGTCAAGTCAGAAACCCAAGTCTCTTCCTTCTCCCTCATCCCCAGGTCGGCTTCTCACCCAGATTCCATCACATCGACCTCTGAACTGTGCACGGAATCTGTCTGCTTGTCTCCACCCTCTGCCTCCACTGTGGGCAAGGCCACCACTGACCCCCGTCCTGATGACAGCGACGGCCTGCTCACCGCTCCTCCTCAAGTTTTATTCCCAAGAAGAGTACTCCCCACACCAAGGCCAGTGCGGCCGTCAAGTGGTAATTCTGACTGTGCCCTCACACCGATGAACGCCTACAGTTTTTCCTGCTTCCAGAACAAAGGCTAAGTCGTGGACCCTGATGGCAGCTGTGGCCCTGCTCTCCGGCCTCCCGTCTCACCCGCCCCAGCTCTTGGGCACCGTGCGCTCTCCTGCCTCCCTGCCTTCCTGGGACCACTGATCCCTCTTCCCAAAGAACTCTTTCTCTCCCTCACTTTCCTTGGCTGGCTCTCATTCGTCCTTTAGGACTTCCCCACGAAGGCATTTCAGGCTCCCGCATCTCGAACCCGATTCCACACGACCCGTCATCATTGTGTCCATGTAAGTGCTTCCCTTCTTGAACAAACACTGAGGGCAAGGGCCATTCTTACAGCCTTTGTGCTTCTAGAAGCTCTTTCAGTGGCAGAAGCACAGACGAGCTCTTCCAGAAATTATGCTGTGAGTGGGTATTATTGTGTCGTTGCCCCGGCCCTAAGACCGTGGCTCCCCGGCTGCGCCCCCAGCACTGCAGAGCCAGTGGCCGCCTTCCCAGCACAGCCCTTCTCGTGGACGTGCAGGTGACCGAGGGGAGGGGAAGCTACAGGAGTACATGGCAGATGGCACAGAGTCGGGCATCAGGTGTCAGCTGCAGGAGGGATTCATAGGGGCTCTGAACCCTCCAAATCAGCCTAGAATCTGTTAACTGAGGGTTAGGCTGGGGCTGACTATGTGGTTGGAAATGTTTCGTAGAGGAAGGGCTTGCACTCTGTTCCTTTCTTCTCGTATTGTGGTCAGAATCAGTCTTCTGTAGGGAGATGGGAGGTCTGTGTGTGTGTGTGTGTGTGTGTGTGTGTGTGTGTGTGTGTGTGCAGAGAGTTGGGAGGTGTGTGTGTGCATGCATACCCTACTTATAGGGAGAGGACACCGTCCTTGGGTAGAAAGAACCGCATCTGGTGCTCCTGTGATAAACATCTGTGACCCCTTCCCCAGCCTTATGACTTCATTGGATGTTGCATCATGGAGTTTGAGCTCCAATTTGAGCAGAGTCCGATCTACCTCTGCTCTCTGTGGCCGCGAGGGCCCCATGTGCCACCTGAGCTCTGGGCTTTTGGTTCTCCGTGTAGGAAATGAGGTTCGCTGCAAGGTGCTGGAGAGACTGAGTCTGAGTCCCTAGATTCAGAGGGCCTCCGTGTCCTGGGGGCAGGGGCGGGTGAGGCCCATCACACTCACACCTGCTGGTGCACGTTGCCTGCAGACGGTAAGTGAGGCGTCACTGGTTAGACCACGTCTCGTTCCCTGTCTACGGCTGGCACCCTGCCCAGCAGTGAGTGGCCCTGTCGATGTTTACTGAATCTTTTCCTACGGGCTGATTTATCTCTGATGCACCACGTCCTCCTGGCATCCCCGGGCCCCAGAACTTCAGACAGAGGGGATCTGCTGACGGCCTTCTCTTCTGATTAGCTCCGTACGTCAGACTGCAAATTGGCAAAACTGTCAGACAAGCAACAACAGAAAAAAGTTTTTAATTAGTCCTTCCTGAAGATCAGGAAACGTGGTAAAAGAAAAATGCTTAAATCGGCACGTGGTTCTTTGAACTATAATTAGTATGTTGGATGTGAAGCTGCAAAAGCCCATTAGCTCCCATGCTCTCTGCTGCAAAGTTGAGTGGAAAAGAGGAGTCTCGGGGAGGCGGGTGAGGATCGATGTTTTCGGGTGGAGGAGACACGTCGTCTGGGTTTAAGTGGTTGGGATCTATCCTGTCACCTGCATGCACTGACCCCACATATCAGGGGGCCTCCGCGAGGTGGGATGCTGCACCTGGCGAGGAGACCAGTATCTGCTCCAAGGCATTTATAGCAAACTGAGGAAACAGGACTCTCCAGGCAGCAGCTTCTGTCCAGGCTGGGAGCGGGGGGCTGGCTCCAGGTGCAGGGGGCTGGCTCCAGGTGCTCAGGGAGCAGAGAAGGAGCCACCCGACCTGGGTGCGTCTTGGCCCCGCTGTTATTTTAGCACGTCTAAACACCAGGCGTTGCATTTGGAGCAAAACTGAAGGTTATCTACTCAACCTCAAACCACCTTGAAATGGGGCAGGAAGACGGGCCCCTGAGATCAAGGAAGCCCCCATGGCGTCCCCACAGTTTGGGGCTAGCGACTGCAGAACCAGAGTTTGAACTCAAATCTCCAGATGGCAGTACGCAGCCCCTGGTGCGGCACCAGCGCTGCCCAGATGGGATTTCCACGGTCGTCTATTTCGCACACCTACCTGGCATTTTATGTAAGTGGAATACACACACATTCAGAAAAAAAGAAATGCGTGAATCACAAGTGAGTCACAGGTTGGTAAGACTTCACAAAGCAAATTCATGCAGGTAACCACCAGCCAGATGGAGAAATAGAGCTTCACCAGCACCCGGAAGGCTTCCTTCCCATTACCGCCCCAAAGGCAGCCACCACGCCGGCATCACATACTAAGTTAGAACTTCGGAACTTCCCATAAATTGAATCCTATAGTATGTAGCCTTTTGTACTGGCTTCTTTCTCCCGACATTATGTTTGTGAGTCATCCGTGCATTCAGACGCTCTTCCTTGTTTCACTGTGTTACTCATATATGACTACACAGAGGGTTATTTATCCAGCCTACTGTTGGACAATATTATCATTTCTATTTTGTGGTTATTATAATTAGAACTGCTATAAATCTTCATGTGCATATCTTCCGATAAATATACACAACGTCTCTGCTGGGTAGATATCAAGGACTGGAAGTGTGGTCACAGAGGATGTAGGCTCAGCTGCCGTAGGCACCAGCAGATACTTCTTCAAAGTGGCTGTACTGATTTACCCTCCAACGGGCTGTGTATTTTTAGTTACTTCACATCATTGCCAACATTTAGTATTTAAAAATTTGACCATTCTCAGGGGCGCCTGGGTGGCTCAGGGGGTGAAGTGTCGTCTGCCTTCGGCTCGGGTCATGATCTCAGGGTCCTGGGGTGGATCCCCAGGTCGGGATCCCTGTTCCGCATGGAACCTCTTCTCCCTCTCCCTCTGCCCCTCCCCCTGCTTGTGCTCTCTCTCCCAAATAAATGAATAAAAATCTTTTTTAAAAAAATTGGCCATCTTGTGTAGTGGTACTATTTTGTGATTTTAACGTACATTTTCCTGATGACTAATGAGACCGAGTATACTGGTTTACTGTCCAGTTCAGTACTATCTCTGTGAAGTTCCTGTTGGAGCTATTTGTGCCATTTTTTTAAAGGAAAAATTGGGCGGTTTGTGTTTTTCCACTTGATTTATAGACGTTCTTTTTTAAATATATTCTGAATATAAGTCTCTTGATGGACGTAAATTCTTCATTCTAACAGAATATAATGCATTCATCTTTTCTTTTATGGTTAGTGGCTGCTCGGGGTCATGAAGAAAGTGCCCTATGTCACTTTCTGGAAGTTTTACTGCTTCATTCTTCACATTTATGCCCGAGATACCACTGGAGCTGGTGTTCTGATGCAGTTTGTAAACAATGTTCAAAACGATGTCAGGGGAGGGCCAGCGTTTTCGCCCAATATAGGCATCCAATTGGCCCAGCATCATTTCTTAAAAAGACTGTGTTTCCCACACCGAATGTGGCACTTGGTCCAAAATGATAAGTTTTCTTTGTGAAAAGACTTTTGACCTGCAAATTCATTTTTTAAAGAAAGAGATAAAGGGCTGTGCCAGTTATTTTCTCTTCAGAGAACTTGTGTGATTTGTGTATTTAAAGAATTTGTGCATTTTATCCAAGTGGTCACATTTATTGGCATCCTGTTCACAGTATTTTTTGATCATCCCTTTCATATCTGTGACATCTGTAGTGATGTCCTCTTTCTCATTTCCCGTATCGATAATTGCCTTCTCTATTTTCCTGATCGGTCTGGTTAGAGCCTTGCCGATTTTAATAATCTTCTTTTAAAAAAAAAATCAGTGTTTGGTCCCATGGACACTCTCTACCCTCTTCCTGCCCCCAACTTGGTTGATTCCTTTTCGTACCTCACTGCCTGACTTCTCCCTAATTCCCAGTCTCCTCCACGCTCATCTGCTGGCTCTTTCAGGTGAAAACAGAGAGCTTTGATTCGAAAGCCCTCTCCTCTTCTAATGTTGGTCTGTAAGCTATAAATTTCCCTCCTCCTAACATGTTAGTGGCATTTTACAGATTCTGATGTGCTCTGTTTTAGCTTTCATTCAGTTCAAAATACTTCCTAATTTCCCTTTGGGTTTCTCCGCTGATGTACGGGTTATTTGCAAGTGTGTTATTTGGCTTTCCAAATATTTGGGCACGTTCCAGAAATCTTTTTACTATCGATTTCTAATTTAAGTCCATTGTGGTCACAGCACATACTTTATATGACCCGAACCCTCTTAATGCATCGAGGTCTTGTTTTAACGGCCCGGAATGCGGTCCGTCTTGGTAAAAACATTCCATGCGCACTTGAGAATGTATTTGATAAATGTCACTCAGGCCAAGTCTTTCGCTTTGCAAGTCTTCCGTGTCCTTACCGATTCACTGTGCTCCTTCCACCAGTAATTGAAAGGCAGGTGTTTAAAATGCACCGTTTTTGTGGATTTGTCTATTTTCCCCGTGTTTCTAACGGTTTCTGCTCTGTGCACTCTGAACCTCTGTGAGTAAGTGCATAAACATGCAGGACTGTTATGTCCTCTTGATGAGCTGACCCCTTTATCATTTGAAATGAGGTTTTAAATCGCTAGCAACACTCTTTGCTCTGAAATCTGCTCCGTCTGACGCTGGCGGCTACTGCAGCTCGTTTGTTTGGACGGGTGCCAGCGCGGCATGCCATCTTCCATCACCTTGTTCGTCCTTTTGCTTCTTTCTACTTAGACCGGGCAGCATGTTGCGGGCAGCATGAGGTTGGGTCTGTTTCTTTATCCAATCTGAAAATCCTTGCCTTTTCATGGGGGTGTTGAGGACATTTAGTTATTGATAATATTAGGTTTAATCTGCCTTTTGAAGGATGCTGTCTCTCTGCAGTTGCTTTCTGTGTCCCCTCTCCCACCCTCATTCGACGCAGCGGTTTACACCTCTAGAGGCTCAGTGTGGTCCTTCCATATCGTCTACATCACGACTTGCTGTGTTCAATCTTCTCCTGGTCTCACTGTGGATTTCAGGTTTTGGGTGCTGAATATTTTGGTGTTTCTATAAACATTTTTGAGCTTTGTCCTTGTTGCATTATCAGAAGTAGTTTCATACTTTCGGGTTTTTTATTTTGTTAGTCTGGACCAGTCGGTCACATCTGGTCTAGAGATAATCATTCTCCGTGACTGAGGTCAGATTTCTGGACACCGATGAACCACGAGGTCTTGCAGGCTGACTGTTGGAACAAGAAAGACGCCCAACTTCCCCTGCCCTGGGTGAGCCCTAGGAGCTGTTCTAATTCCCATTCTTGCCTCAGCCTGCATTTCGGTCATTTCCCCTAATTGCATGCATGCATGTCATCTTACTTGTACACAGGGTTTAAACCTGCACTAGATTGTTAGTACTTCTATTTTTATTTTTTTAAAGATTTTATTTATTTATTCATGAGAGAGAGAGAGAGAGGCAGAGAGACACAGGCAGAGGGAGAAGCAGGCTCCATGCAGGGAGCCCGCTATGGGACTCGATCCTGGGACTCCAGGATCACACCCTGGGCTGAAAGCAGGCACTAAACCGCTGAGCCACCTAGGGATCCCCTGTTAGTACTTTTATAAAGGTAGTTTTATTGTCAAACAAAATACAGATACAGAACATCACACAAAAGAAATGCATAGTTCACAACGCGTTCCTAGATAAGCGCCCCGGTCACCACCGCCTGCCAGGCTGAGAGACGGAACGTGGTCAGCCGCAGGGAGCCCGGTCCCTGAGCCCCGCCTCAGCCACGTCTCCTGCTCCCACAAGTAACCACTACCCTGATTTTCATAGTAATGACATCTTTTATAAAACCCAGTTTTATCATTCAAGGTGAAACCCTGCATGTTATAGCTGAGTCTTGCTGAATTTTTAAAATGTGACATGTCCTTTGTGTTCCTTTTATTCCGTGAGTCCCTCCTATTTTTCTCATTCCCCTCCCTTTGACTTCCAGACTCTCCCGCAGTCTGGATTTTGCTGATAGCATCCCCAGCACGTGGCCCTGCCCTTTGTACGTGCTGCATATTGACTGCTGGACTCAGAGATGGGGTCAGACTCAGGCTTAATCTCTGTCTGAAGACATTATTTGGTGTTTGGACAGACACAAGGTCCATGATTTCTGATGGTATCTCCCTTCGCCACGTCAGCGGCCACAGATGCTTAATGCCTGTGCCCAGTAATTCATTTTGAGTTGCAAAGGATAATATTTTAATTCTGTTGTCTCTTTTGCTTACTATCTGCCAACTGACGTTCCAAGGATTTAAGGAAACAGTCGCCTTATTTACCTACACGCTGACCACTTGCAGCGTGACCTCCTTTCCTGTAGCGGGAGGACAGCTTCTCTTCGTTCCGGTGGAGACGCTCAGCTTTCACCTGTATGAACGTATCTTTCTCTGACCCCCACCTTGGAAAGCTTTGGAATTCTTGGTTGCCACTCAAAGGTGGCATCCCCATGAACTCTGGCCCCAGTGTTTCTGCTGATGCTCCAGCAGCATTTTTGTCTTTGCCTTTGTCTCTAGTGTCACTGTCTCCTGTCGGGCACCTTCCCCACCTTCCCTTCTGCCATGATGCTCTTCGCCACAGCGTGCCCGACTGCGTTTTCCTTTGTGTTTAATTTGCTTGGTTTTGAGCAGCTTCTTGGTTGGATAGAATGATGTCTTAATTGCATTTAGAAAATTTCAGATACTAGGGACCCAATATGCCTTCTTCTCCACTCTCAGTCACCCACACTGCCTCACTTCCTGCTGCCCTGTAGGTGAATGGTGGTCCGATTTTTGTTTTCCACCATACTTTAGTGTATTCAAACCCATAGCAATTCTGAACAACGACAACAAAATTCCAAACAATAACCCGACTTCAAGTTTGATGGTCTTCCCCCCATCCCCCCTGCTCCGTTTTTAGAGTCAGGTGAACTTTTCCATGGGCTTGTAGAGTTTCGATAGCTCTCCTAAAAACTCCCAATCTCTTCACTCATTAGATACACTTTTACCTACAGATATTTTAACAGTTATCACAGATATTTTAAAGCTCTTTCTTTCTAGCTTCAACATATAGACCACGCATGGATCTGTTTTTATTAACGATTTTTTCCTTTTGACCTCGTATGACAAAATCCTGCTTCATCTCATGTCTGATCACTTTGGTTTGCTTTTGTTTTTTAATTGAAATACAATTGACACGTGACACTGCGTACGTTTGAAGTGTGCAACCTCTTGGCTTGATGCATGTATGCTTTGCAATATGATTACCACCATAGCATTAGCTAACACCTCTATCATGTCACGTAATTATCATTTCTTTTTTTGTGCCAGGAACAATTAAGATCTAGTCTCTTAGCAACTTTGAAGCTTAAGATACAGTATTGTTGACTGTGACCCCTGTGCTCTGCATTTGAGCTCTGGGACTACTCATCTACCAACTCCAGGTGTGTGTGCCTTTAAACAACAGCTCCCCCATTTCCGCAACTCCCCTGCCCCCCACTTTGGTAATCTGTTTTCATAATTGACACTATGGATGATGAGCCGTAGATTCTCCAGATTCTGTTATCTCGTCTAAGAGTGTTAAATTTTCTTCTGGAAGGTAATCAAATTACTGGTATACCATCTTGGTCCTATGGTTGTGCCGTTGGGTACAGACGTCAGTGTAAGATGTGGTCCTGAAGCCCAAGCCCCTGCTGGGGTCTCGGGCGAGAGCTCAAGATGCTCATCAAGACCCTCAGAGGGTTCTTGTCCAGCGCCGGGCGCTCAGTCCCTCCAGCCTTGCACCTCTGGTTTAGGTGGTGCTCCTTCGACATGCGGTGAAGGAGTCAAGGATTTGATGGGAGTTTGCATACAGAGAAAATCAATTAGGATTTTCTCCTTCAATTTCCAGCCTCCCTGGCAGGCCTAAATGTTGACGTCTGACTTCCCAGCCCAGTAAGACCTAGGATTTCCTCTTGAGCTCTAATCCGATTGTGATTGTGCCCTGAGGGCTGGGGATTCATTCCCGCAGGAGAAGAGCCAGATGGACTGTGAGCCTGTCCAGGCAGATGCCCTTACTGTGGGCTGTGTCTGGTCGGTTCTGCTTTGGGTGCCTCTCCAGTGCCCTCCAACAGTGGTTTCTGTATTTTCCCTGGATTTAATCATTGTTGCTGACCCATCCCGTGGGTCTATACATCTGTCTTTATGCCAACACCACGCTGTTTTGATTATTGTAGCTTTACAACAAGTTTTGAAATCAGGGAGTCTGAGTCTCCAGTTTTGTTTTTTCTGTTAAGGATTGTTTTGACTGAGATTCTGTATGAATTCTAGGATTAGATTTCCTATTTCTGGAAAAAAAAAAGTCATTGGGATTTTGGTAGGCTTTGCACCCGATCTGCAGATCACTTTGGGTAATACGGACATTTCAGCCGTACTTAGTCTTGTGATCCTATGACCTAGGGATGTGTTCCCACTTATTTGGATCTTTAATTCCTTTCAGCAGAGTTCCAAAGTTTTCATTGTACATAACTTTCACCTCCTTGGTTAAGTCAATTCCAAGGGTTTTAATTCTTTTGATGCCATTTTAAGTGGGATTGTTTGTGTGACGTTCTTTTCAGATTGTTCATCGTGTATGGAAATGAAACTGGGTTTTGTGTGTTGATTTTATTTATTTATTTTTACTTTTAGAGAAACAGTTGTTTACATATTTTCTCTAAGATTTATCATTGTTAGGACAGAAGGGTTAGTCAAACTGGAGCTATCCTGCCATTGGGGGAAGTTGGGAAGTCCTCCTATTTTTATTTCCCGTACATACTAGGCACACAGTTTTCATGATTGCCCCCCACACGTTTCTCCTCCGTGTCGCTGTTTCCCTTCCTGAGTTACCAGGTTTCCACTTCAGAACCTTTCCTTCTGAATTTAGAACTCCTGGCGTGAAGCTCCGCGGCGGCTTTGTTGGTAGCTCAGTGGGTGCTGGTGGTTCGCGGTGGTGGCTGTGGCCCCTCCGTGGACGTCTACACCTCGGCCGCGGCCTCTCCAGGGTGCTCGGGGCCACAGGCTGGCAGGCCGCTCCTTCATGTCCTCGTCCCCAGAGCTTCCTCCCTATTCTTTAGTGTTCTCTGGGCATCTTGGTGGCTAGTCCCCTGGAAACAATGAATAACTGTCTATATTAAGATTTCTCGGTTCTGATTCATGGTTTATGTCTCCTGACTGAGCCTCAACTTCTAGAGTTCTCTTTTTTTTAAGATTTATTTATTTATTTATTTATTTATTTATTTATTTGATGGGGCACCTGGGTGGCTCTGTGGTTGAGTATCTGCCTTTGGCTCAGTTCGTGATCCTGGGGTCCTGGGATCAAGTCCTGCATCGGGCTCCCCGCAGGGAGCTTGCTTCTCCTTCTGCCTGTGTCTCTGCCTCTTTCTGTGTCTCTCATGAATAAATAAATAAAATCTTAAAATATTTATGTGAGAGAGAGTGTGTGCATGAGCAGGGGGAGGGGCAGAGGGAGAGGGGCAGAGAATCTCTGAAGCAGACTCCCCACTGAGCATCTGGGAACACTGGTGTCCGGACCACGGACCACACGTAGGTCAGTGTCTACGGCCTTGTATTTCTTTCCAGTTGTGTTGTCATGCCTGACACATTGCAACATCGTTGCGGGGTCTGGGTGAGGCCGTCTTCTACCCGAGTGGATGTAATGTCCTCCTTCCCAGCTGTGGGAGCAGGATGCCGTGCTGGCCAAGCAGGGACACGAGGCTGGATCTCAGGTGTTGCAAGGTGGCCTCGTTCTAATTGGTCCTTGGTCCCAGCCTGCACCGTAGGGGCCCCTATAGAAAACGTGGGGTGCTTGGCGGGCTCTTCCCTCTGGCGTTTTCTCCTATGCTCTAGGGGACTCTGCTCCTTGGCTTCTTGGCCCGGAGCCACTGCTTTGTGCCCTCTCACGACCTTGTGAGGCTGGGGTTTTGCAAATTCTCCAAGGGAAACATTTGTTCAAAGTGGTGGGCTTACTTCTGTGAGCTTCTCTTTTCTCGTGGACCTTGGCTCCTCCAGAGACGATGGCCTGGAAAGTCCTCGACTCCTCTCTGACCTTTCCAGACCCACAAGACCCCCTTCCACAGCTCCCTGCCCAGCAAATCGCCAATGTCCCCGGAGGGGCAGCTTTCCCTTACCTGCTCTGCTCCTCCTCGTGGAGACGAGATCTTGGCCGTCTTGGTCATGTGCCAGTGCCTTCAAACAGCAGTTTATCTTCCTCTCATCCAGCCCTAATGGCCATTATTTGTGGGAGTTGGTCTGGCATAACATATTCTGTAAGTAGAGGGCATCTGTTTCCTATAATTGACGTTTCCCCATAACCAGCCTACATGCTTCCATGGTCTGGTTTTTCCCATATTTTCAATTTCACACAACCTAGTTTGGTCCTGAGCACCCTCTTGGGGTCCAGCAAACATGATTTTATGTAGAAAACAAAAACGAGAGCAATTACTTGGATAATTTCAGTAAAAGTCGTCTGGGTCGTGTTTATCCAGGCTGCCTGCATCAAGTGCAGAGAAAGTGAGGACTCGTTTGGCAGCAGCCTGGAGTGCGGACAACACACAAATGTTTTCAGTTTCCATCACGGCCAACAGCACACGAGCTCCACTTGGCTGGCTCTGTTCTTCACGGGAAGATGAGCGTCCCCGTGTGTGGGCACCCCAGGCTCTCCAAGCTCCGGTGCACCCCATGCTGGGAGTCCCAGGAGGTGGCTCTGACGAGAAGCAGGAGCGTCACCATCCAAGGTGAGTGAATGGGCTCGTGAGACAGCCAAGTGCTGCTGATATCACACGATGGGCCTGTCCTTCCAGCCTCATCAAGGCCATCAGGTGCTTGGAGGTGGGACACACTTGGTTTGAATTCCCGTCCTGACCTGAGAGGCTCTGCAGAAGCCACCAAACGTCTCCAGGTGCCCGTTTATTTATTGGTTCCTTGAAGAATGACTGTCCCCACCTCGGATGCTGGTCATGGAGATAAAATGGACCATGAGCAAAGCATAAGGCGTGACCAGCACAACCCAGGTGCCAGTTCCCCTCCCTTCTCTCTCCCTAGCTGCTTTCACGGGCCCGTCCTTGTCTTGCTGGCAGGGGCTGGGCCAATCCAACCTCAGCCGGGGGGCCTGGCGCGGAGGAGGTGCTCGTGCAGCTGCGGGGCGAGAGCGACCTTGTTTGTGCACATGGCTGGGCTGTGGCCGTCGGCGGGCACCTTCCCCGCGCTGGGCTGCAGGCATGCAAGAGGCGATGGACAAAGGCCCGTGAGTCCTCCCAGGGAAATGTGGTTACCATGGAAACATGAGTGGTGCTGGGGGGGGGCACTGACCTTTGGGCGGCGGAAGGGGAACATCCCCGCTGCGGTGGGTGGGCATCCATCCGGAGGGGTTTCTCTGAGAATCAAGAGAGGACGTGAGCGCCAGTCGCGGGTAAGCAGAGCCCACGAGAACCTCAGGTGTGAGCACCGGCCCGCAGCCCCAAGTCCCAGGCCAGCCACCGGAGGACGGCGCGCGTCCCACGTCCCTTCTGTCTTCCACACAATGCTGGCCTCTTGACGCTATTTAGGGGATCTTGAGCTTCGGAATTCATCCCTTACCCTCCGGTCTCTTGTGGAGAACGCCGGGCGGGTACTCGCACGCGCTCCTGAGGGTTGCTAAGGGAGTCGAAGGAGACTTGGCACGCAGGCTCCTCAGTACAAGCTGGGTATCTTTCTTATGAAGAATCATTATCCCTTTCTCATTGTCATTACCAGCCCAGGGGACACTGCCCTGGCTCCCCCACCCCGCGCACAAACACACCCGCAGCCCCAGGGCTCCCCTCTTCTGGCCCACGACCTCCCCCTGCCAGTGGGGAGGGGCTCTGAACTCCTTCAGGGTCAGGATGGGGTCCTCCAGGCCGTGCTGTGCTTGGGCCCCCGTGAGCAGAGGCAGGCGGGGAGCTCCGTGGGGGCGGGCGTGGAGAGTTCTCGTGGCGCTCAGGGTTGCTCTCATGGGACCACCTTAACTCCTTGGGCCAGAAGAGAGAGCCGTAAGCCTGACCCCGTCCTCCCCAGGTTCCCCAGGGGCCACGCCAGTAGCTGTGGCTGGTGAGGGGCTGGCCAGAGCAATGACACTGGCATCAGACCCCAGTGTTCCCAAGGGGGCGGCATCCCCCAGGCTCTGCCCCAGAGGTGCACCCTACAGGGGGTCCTGGGGCCTGAGCATTTAGCATGAGTGAGAGAGCACTTGGTTTCCTGCTCAGGAGAACGTGCTGGGCCAGGAGCAAGGCTCAGGGGCCCCTGGACTGGCGTCACTCCTCTGCTCTGTCCTTGGCACTGTAAGGAGGCAGGAGGGGTCGCTGCCCTCGAGGCGGGGGCACTGGTCCATGTCCAACCCACACTCGTGCACGGGCAGCCCGTGTCCTGGTTGGGGTTCCACCGAAGCAGAGCCCAAGACGAGGACTCCGGGTGCACACTCCTTCTTTGGGAGACAGTCTGGGAACCAGCTTGGGAGAGGGGATCGGAGGCAGGGAAGGAAGCGGCCAGCCAAGGGTGTGTTTCCACGCAAGGGGCCGTGGAAGTCGCGACTCTGGGCCACGGTATCCTGCACACACTGTGACATCAGCTCAGCATAAGGGCCAGAGAATCGGGGTTTTGCTATGCTAACGGCCACTGGCCAGTCGCCCAGGGCTGGTCCTCAGGCTGCTGGTTCCTCAGCACCTCTGGCCTCTGTGCATGTGGGCGGGACCCCCTGGCCGCCAGAGGGGGGGTCAGGTAAGGCAGCACAGGTGGCGGAGTCCAGTGGCGTGCGCTGGGGTGGGGAGTCCAGGGGATGGAGCAGTGTGAGCACGGCGCACCTGCCCTGAGCCCTCCCTGCTGATTGCCCTTCAGAAGGCCAGTCCGCAGCTCACTGACCTGCCCGGGCCGGCGAGGGCAGGGAGCAGAGAGCAGAGGGAAGGCCCAGAGGCCAAGTCCTGGGAGTCCCCCGCCCCGCACCCACCGTTGGCTCCAGCCCACCTGGGAGACCCCGGGGCCGGGGAAGGACGTGGAGGCGCCCCGGGCTGGGGTCTTAGGACACTCTGCCCGCCAGCTCTGGCTCCGGGGAGAGGCCTTCTTCCTCCCCGCCCCCCCACTCCCCGCGTCTACTTCGTGCTGTGGCATCTCCTCGGATCACCTGCGCCGACACCTAGTGTGTCCCAGGGTGTCGGCCCCAGAGCTCGTCTGCCCTCGAGTCCCTGCCAGAAGGAAAAGCTCAGATCCAAGAACCCAGCAAGGGCTGGAAGGATTGGAGGGTCTCCTCCTCCGTCCCTCTCCTTTCTGCCACCTCCCTCCTGCCCCTGCTGCCCGCCCTGGCCCTGGAGCTCCTCTCTGCAGCCCCTCGAGGCAGACCGTGCGGGGGAATCTGATGCCCAGGTGTCTGGGACATGGGATCCATCAGGCTGACTCCACCGCGGGGCCCCTCTGGCAGGGTTGGGGGTGCATTCAAGGGGAGAAAGGGTGAGGAGAGGTGCCGGGATGTCTTTTGCTGCTGGACCTAAAGGAGGAGTCACCCTGGGGCGCCTGGGGGCCTCCGTGGGTGAAGCGTCTGCCTTCCCCTCAGGTCATGATCCCGGGGGCCTGGGATCGAGTCCTGCATCATCGGGCTCCCTGCTCAGCGACGGGTCTGCTTCTCCCTCCCTCTCTGCTGCTCCCTCTGCCTGTGCTCTCTCTCTCTCTCTCTCTAATAAGTACAATCTTAAAAGGAGAAGAGTCACCCAGAGGGTGCATTTTGTCATAAGACCAACCTTGCGGGTCAGAGCCAGTGCCCAGGTGCCCTGACCAGGCCCGGAGCCCTCACCGCACGCCGAGGGAGCCCGCTTCATCGCTGGGGAGCCCTGCCTGGGAGAACTGGCTCCCCGGATTGACTTGAAGTCTGTTCAGCACGTCTTCCAGACACTGGTTCCGAGTTCTGACATTTCCAGCCACAGAGGACCGTTCTGCTCTTTCCGCCCCATTACTTCTCTTAAAAACTTGAACACGGTGAGCCTTCCTGCCTGTCCACCTCCCCCAAACACACACACACACACACACACACACACACACACACACGCCATTCCCTGGATGCACAACCAGGCCCCCGCCGGCCCTCATCTCTGCACCCCCCACCCCACAGCAGCACGTTTCCTCACTCTTTTCCACGCTGGGACTCTCCTTCCAAAGACTCAGAAACCACAGATGCATGAAGTGTCCTAGATTTGGGAAGGGCCTCTGGAAGTCGCCGGGTCTGGAGCTGGCACTCACACGCAGGAGGGCTGGAGGCCCAGGGCTCACGTGGGATGTGCGGGGACGCACAGCAGAGCAGAGTGAGCCCTGGAACGGGCGCGGCCTGACTGCAGGACCAAGCTCCATGCGAGTCTGCTCACTTCATGGTCCTGAAAACGTGGCCCCGAGCTGACGGAGCAGAGCAGGGACCTGGGTTTCACTTCCCTGTGTAGGTGAGGTGGCCTCCGGAGCCGCCGGGAACAGGGACAGCTGGCTTTTCCGCCCCTGCCCACAGCAGGTGAGCCATTTCAGCAATGGGCAGGGTCTGGAGGGTAGGAGTCACGGGCGGCTCTCGTGGTTAACTTGCAAATGATCTGGATAAATAAGGAGGTGCATCTGTGTAGGAGATTAATGGCTGTTTTCAGATCTTGGCTCCTTACAGTGAGATCGGACACGGTTGCCGTCACCGCCCCCTCTGGCTGGTGTGGACGTGGCCACTCGGCTGGCGGGAGCGGCGGGCAGAGCAACGGTGCACCTGCCCTGCTGAGCCGAGGCCTCCAGAGGCAGCGCAGGGGTCCTGCTCCTCTCTCCATCCTCCCAGGACTGTCCACAGGTGCGGAGAGAACAAAGAGACCCATAAACAGCCCTGAACGCAGCAGCGGCCAGGCCCAGGCTGCCCAGGCAGGGTGAGCCCAGCAGAGCCCCGGGCTCCCCACGTGAGCAGGATGTGAAGGGCCTGTTGCTGTGAGCTGCCGGGGCCGCTCGTTATGCACACCTGCCGTAGCCTTTGCTGACCAATACGGCCGTTCTCGGGAGCGGGATAACCAGAGACTGCACAGATGCCGACTTTTCCTAAATTCATTTATGGATTCAACACATTATCTGATCAAAACCCTCAATAGGAGTTTTTGGAACTTGGAAAATGGATTCTAAATTTAATTTAGAAAAATAAACCCTATGAATAGCTTAACACATTTTGAAAAGGATGATGAAGTTTTGAGCATGAGGGGAGCTCACTTGCCGGCACTCAGGGTACGGAGCAGGGGGGAGGCATGTGGGCTGCAGGGCTGTGGCGTGTGGGGCGTGGGGGCTGCGGAGGACACCCCCAGCGTGGGCGAGCTGCTGACGGAGGCGGCATATTTGGGAAGGGGGAGGTCGGTTACTAAATGGCATGAGAAATATGGGAGTTCTTTATGGGGAAACATAAGCTAGGTCTCCCACTTGCCGCCATATTAACTAAATTAACTCCAGATGAATTCAGTACATAAATAAGAACAGTAAAATGATGATTTTAAAACATGCAGGAGAATATCTTTGTGGCCTTGGGGGGCGGAAGCATGCTTTTAATCAAGGCCAGCCTAGCAGAAGCCGTGAGGGAAGTGACTGATGAGCTCCCTCACATCAGAACTGCCTCCTGCCCTGAACGACAGCGGGGACACTGGCGGCCACTGGCGAGGCCGGCCCCAGAGCACGGGCCACACGCGGGGCGGTGTCAAGGTGCTTTATGACATCCCGACGGGCGAGAAGCAAAGGATGGGAAACGCAGGAGACTATGGGCATCGGATATGGAGAGGATGCTCCCAGGGCGGGGTTGGGGGGCTGCTGGGCGGTGGGGACGAACGGGCAGTGAGCGCCACTAACCAGAAACACTGGAATATGTGCCACCCCGTCGGCCGCCAGGTGACAGTCAGAGGCTTGGTAAGCCCGGAGGCTGAGCGTGTGCAGGGGTGCGCAGGGCGGGGGGCATGGCCGGCCGAGCCCCGACACCCACCTGGATGTTCCCTGTGAGCTCACCCGCCTGCGTGTGCCACGGCCACCCAGTTCCTGGTCGGCGTCACTAGCGGGCGTCCCAGCTGCATGAGAACCCTGTAGGGGTGGCCGGGGGCTGGGGGCACTGGGGTGCCCTCCCCTAGAGGAACGGCTGAGCAGATGGAACGCTGGGACGTGGCCAGAGCTGGAACCGCTCTGAGACACGCGCCCGGGGACCCACCTGGGATCTCCAAAGGACTTTGGTCTCCGGAGAAGGTGCTGCCTCAGTGGGTCCTGGGGGGGGCAGTGCCCCTGTTTGCCCACTTCTTTGGTCTTTCAGTCCAGCCCGAGTCAACGCCCCCTGCCCCTTGCTGTCACATGGTCCCTCTCCGGGCCAGCCTGCACCCTGCAGGCCAGGAGGAGGGCCTGGGATCATGTGTCCCTCCCCCACCCGCTCTGGGTGTTTCAGAGCCCTGCCGGGCCAACCAGAGGAGTCCTGCCTCAGTTTCCTCACAGTGCATGGTTGGGATGGTGGTGGCTCTGAGCCCCAGGCAGCTTGTCTGGGGACCTGTTTGTCGCCCGCCTGCTCAGCCCCGGCGCTGGCCGTGCAGGCCGCTCTGGTTGCAGGCTGCGCCCCCGTGCCTGGCAGCGGGATCTTCTCCGAGGCCAGGACCTGCCCGAGCCAGGCCCTGGGCGTCCCAGGCCGTCCTCACTGAGCCGCGCCATCCGGGAGCCTCCGCAGACCAGCCCTACCTCTGGCTCTGCCTCCAGCCTGGCGCTTCGGAGGCTGGGGCGTCCCAGGGGACCTCTTGCAAGAGGCAGAGGACAGGGTGGGTCTGGGGGCAGGAGGTGCAGAAGGGCGGCCACGCGGCCATCGGGTCAGGAGGCGTCAGGGAGCGTTTCTGGTTGGAGACTCAACATGACACCCGGCTGGGCTGGTGACACCTGACATGGACTTGAATGCCTCGGGAGCACGGATCCTGCCACTCCGACTCCACCGCCCGTAGGTGACATCGGGGTGTGCTGGGCTCGGGGCTGACGCCTAGACCCACTGGGCTCACAGCCTCCGGCCTCCTCCCGTTTCCTCCTGCCAAGGGCCCAGCTTGGGATCCGCCCTTTGCCCGCACCAGGGCCCTGTGGGTGGTCTGCGTGGCTTTGGACAAGACCAGCCCCGACGTCACCCCTGCTGCTGCTCCAGGGATGGGTTAGGTGTGCTGCCCCAGGGACGTAGGCTCAGGATGCAAACATTCAAGAGGAAGAGACTCTTACTTATTTTCCTGTTGAATCTGAACCTGAAGAAGAGTGAGCCTGGAGGGAGCTGCTGGGGCACCTTGCGCTCGTAGATCCTGAAAGTGGAGCAAACACGGAGGAGGACGAAACCAGGGACGGGGGAGATGACATCATCTGAGCTCCTGGAGCCAGCTGTGCCTGAAGGAGGGACATCCTTGACTTTTCAGCCACTGTCTGAGCCACAGTGTCCCTCCGTCCCTCCCTCCCTGCCTTTCATCCTTCGTGTAGGAAGCAAGGAAAGCCGGTTTTACTTTGATTACTGTCCCTTACGGCAGACGGAGTCTTGACTTGTTCACCTGGTAAGTACAGCAACTGTGGCACGGGCTCCTGGTTGAGGCTCCAACCACACCGCCCCTCCCCAGGCCGAGCATTTCCTGGCCGTGCTGGGGTGTCCGGGGCCCCATTCTGACCACCCCCACCATGTGCCCCTTACTTTATGTGGGTGCGCGAGGCAGGAAGGGCAGGTCTGTGCTCGTGGGAAACAGCCAGCAGGGCGTAGGTTTGGCAGAAAGAAGGAATCCAGGGAGGTGGCGCTGCTCCGGGGGGCGGCTGGGCTCCCGCCCTGGGGGGGGTCTCCAGGGGGGCCAGAGGGTGTGTCGGGACAGGAAGCGGAGCCGGACCCCTGGGAGGGAGGGGATGAGGGCCCCTGAGCACCCCCAGCTCGTGTGTTCTCAGGGGCAGCGTGGCTTAGTGGGCATTTTGCACGTCCCCCAGCCGTGTGTTTTCTGGGTTCATGTACACGCGATAAAGTCCCCGTGTGCTCGCCCTGGTGGAAAGGAACATGTCACAATCAGACAGTTGGCAGCAACGACAGCCCACGAGGGTCCCCACTCAGAGCTGGCATTTTACAAAATGCTGGTGTGGCCAAGTGTGTGGATGGGCGGCCGGCAGGCGGGGCGCTTGGCGGAGGACAGCTGGGCGCAGGCCCCCCGGGCTCCCTCCCGTCACCTGCCGTGACGGCTCCCCCAGGCTTCTGGAGACAGGTCTGGGGGTCCTGGTGAGCAGGGGCGTGTGCGCGGGGGACGGTGGCATCAACGGCCAGCCCTGATCCGCGCACGGCACCTCTCGGCGGGCGGGCGTCTGCTTCTCCTGTGAGAGCATATTGTTGCCCTGCTTCCAAGATGATAAATGTCACAGAGAGAAGCGGAGAAGCCAGGACTCCGGTCCAGAACTTTCTAAGATCCTCCCGTTCGCCCCGGATGGATGCCCAAACACCTGTGCTCCCACTGCCTGGGGCGGGCGGTGGCGGGGGGTGTCTGCCGCAGGTGCTGCTGCACATCCAGAAGGCGGGGCTGAGTGGGCATCTCGGGTACCAGGTCCTCAGGGAACAGGAGCTCATCGGGGGTCCCTCCCGCCTGAGCCGTCGGAGGCAGGTGTGCGGGACCGACGGGGAGAAGCCCCGAGTGTGCGCCTGGGTTTAACATCAGAGGAATCCTGGGTATAGGATGGAACCCCGGGGCCCTGGGGGACGTGAGCATACTTGAGGGAGTGAATGTGTGTGCAGGCGTGTGCCTGTGCGCCCACGCTCATGTGCATGTGTGTGTTCGTGTCCATGTGTGGGGAGCACATATGTGCACCTGTGGGGATGTACACATGTGTGTGTGCATGTGCATGTACATGTGGGGCATGCACACATGCATGTGTGTGTTCATGGGCATGTGTGCACATATGGGATTGCACACGCGTGCATGTGTGTTCATGTGCGTGCCCACATGTGCATGCATGCTTATGCACATAGGCGTGCTCATGTGCACATCCGTATGCACACTTAGGGGCATGTGTGTGCATGTGTATATGCATGTGTGTTAAAACAGGGGCCGGAGCCCCAGTGTCCTCATGGCTGACAGGCAGGTGATCCCTGGCTTCTGTGCGTCCCCCGGTGGAGTCAGAGCCGCCCGCCTCCAGCAGGAGACGCTGTGATGTGAGTCCCCCTGACATGCCTGGTGCCGGGCACAGGACACAACGCATGGTCATGGGGTTGGGGGCTGACTCTGGGTGTGGAGTCAGCACACTCTTGCGTGCTCTCCTGGGCTCTCGGAGCCCTCTGGGGGGTCAGCGCCCCCACAACAAGACCGATACCCCAGGGGCTCATGGTCCCGAGGGCTGGAGCTTCCAGAAGGCTGCCCTGAGGCTGGACGCATTCCGAGTCCAGGGTGGTGTCCAGATGGTCCCTGACTCGCTCTGTGATCTCCAGCATGTTGTTGCCTGGTGTCGGTTTCCCTGTTTTTACACAAAAGGGAGGATAGATTGGCCTGACCTGCAGTGAGTCCCAGAGGCTGGGCAGGTCTCCAGCCAAGTACCCCGCACCCCGCTGCCCCCGCCAGCACCCGGCGGTGCCCCAGCAGCGGCAGGGCACAGTGAGTGTGCAAACGCAGTACTGCTACCTCCGTGGCACCTCGGAGCCAAGCACCGCCTCCCAGCACCAGGTGCCCGACTGCAGAACCTTCTGGATCTTTCCTGTATGGCTCTGGGCAGGGGTGAGTTTGTTATTGAGAACACAGACTTGCAGACACTAAGGAAGGGGGGATTTGGGGGCTGAAAGGGCCCATTGCACAGGGAGCCCATGACCTGGCCCTCCTGCCAGCGTGGCCAGACCACAGCAGACGACTGAGTCAACCCCACGAGCAGCCTGGGCCCTTGGCCTGGGGCAGCGGCGGCCTCCCCCGGGGTGGCGCTTGGGGCTGGCCTGGTGCCCACGTCCGTAGCCCCGATGTGGGGTATGCAGCCAACACTTCAGTCTCTTCAACATGTTATTAAGTATTCAAATCTCTGGGGGACAAGGCTTCCTAGCTAGGAGCACAGGTGCCTTCCGGGAGGGCAGCCTCCAGGCTCCGGGGAAAGAGGCCCGTGCTTTCCGGAAGCCCGCAGGTCCTGTGGGCGCTCCACGCAGCACGGGCTCTATCGTGGGGACGCCGACCCACCGGTGAGGACGCTGAGGGCCCCGGGGGGGTCGGGGGGCTGGGGTCACGTCTGTCTGCCCCTCCCACCTCTGATGCTCTCTGCTGTCATCACCGGCTGGGCCTGAGGGCTGGGGGTGGTTGGTGCCGGGTGGCCTGAGAGGTCCAGGCCCCTCGGCGGCCCAGCACACAGAACCCACGCCCTTGCCTCGGCGCACGTTCCGTGGCTGCCCTGACCTGATGAGCATCGAGGGACCCAGGAGCCCCAGGGGGCAGCTGATGGTGAGGCCGGGAACCAGCTTGGGGTGCCCCCCTCCTTCCTTGCATGCATCTCTGAGCCTCATTCATTCCTACCCACCCCTTCCTTCATTCACTTACTTGCTGACCTCTGAACCCTGCCCCTAACCCAGGGCCCCTCTTCGTAAGCTTTGGGGTCCAACCGGCTTGGCTTTGCGGCTTCGTTGGGCAGTTCCCAAGCTGCATGACCTCGGGCCTGTCCTCTGCACCGCCAAGAGCGTCGGCTCCCCTGCTGACCCGGGGCCGGCGCGACGGTGGAGGGTTCATGCAAGGGGCCCTCAGCCTGACCCTGGGCGCGGGCTCCGCAGAGGCCAGCTGGTCCCTGTGTCTGGGGGCACGTCCAGCTGGAGGGATGGTGTGACGAGGTCGGCGTGGGGACAGGAGGCCCATGGAGCCCGGGGCCGCATGAGGCCAGGAAAGACGTGCTGGAAAGAGCCGGGCAGTGAGCCCGGGTGGTAGGCCCACGAGGACCCCGGGGAAGCGGCACAAGCTCAGGACCCGGGGGAGGGGCCCCTGGTGCTCCCCCTCCCCATGCACACTTACCCCCCAGCCCCACGTGACTGTAAGGGCTGCCTCGGGCCTGAGAGTCCTCCCTGTGGGCAAGGGGTGGAGGAGCCGAGGGGCAGGGGGAGCAGGGAGGATGGGAGAGAGGGCTGAGCGCCTCCACCTGCCACCCAGCCCTGGCTGCTGGGGCCCTGCTGTGTAGACTCAGGCCGGCCGCTGGGCTGAGGGCAGTTAGGGTTCTCCCCGCCGCCAGTGGCTGTGGCAGAGGCAGAGGGGCCAGTCCCCAGGCACAGGAAGTCAGGCTTGCCCCTCCCAGGGGCGTCTCCTTTGGCAGGAGGGAGGCTGGTGAGGGGGACCCGTCAGGCCCTCCCCGATGTGCATGGGAGCCGCGAGGTGAGCGGCCCAGCCGCACTGGGATGTGCAGAGCTTCCTACAACCTCTGGGCCTCCGGCTGGCGCTGAGCTCTTGTCCAGCCCCTGGCTCTCCGGCGCGTCCACAGAGGCCAGGTGGGGGGGCTCTGGGCCTGGCAACTGGAAGGGCCCCCTCCAAATCCTGGAGCCAGGCAAAGGTGAGGGGCACGGCTTGCCCAGACCTCGGGGCAGCACGGGGGCCCGGGCTCTGTCCTCTGCAGCCTAAAGGCTTGGACCTTGAGGCCCCCTTGAGGCCCCCACGTCCTGCCTCTCCCTACAGGGGGACAGATGCACGGCCCAGAGCAGCGCCCCGCTGTGCAAGCCCCAGGCGGAGGGTCCCAGCCCCTGGGTCACCTGCACGGCCCCTCCTGTGGTCACAGGTCAGGCCAGGTCCGAGCTGCGGGACCTCAGGCATGTTTTGGCTCCCAGGGCTCATGACCCTCCGTTCCGGGTCAGTCCTGGCCATGAGGGGACCACAGCAGGTTCCCGCCAGTGTCTGGCCCTCTCCATCCGGGTGGACGGTGTCCAGAGTGGAGGCTGCAGACGGACGGCTGGACCCCACCCTGCAGGTTGGGGAGTGGGCTGTGGGTGGGCTGCAGACTCCAGGCGGCAGATACAGATGGGTGGTGGGTGACACAGCAGGACTCGGGGTCCCAAGGGCAGGAGAGGAGGCAACCCCTGCCCACCACTGTGCCTCAGTTTCCCTGGCTGCAAGGAACAGCGGCTCCGCTGGCCGGACGCATCCTCCCCACGTGGGCTCAGCATCCTCGCCCTCCCCTGGCAGCGGAGGCCCAAAGGCTCTGGCAGGCTCGGAAAGGCCGAAAGCCCCTGGGGCACCGTCTGGAAAATGAGAGTGGGCGGGCGGGATGGAGCCACGCTGGACGTGGGTGCCGCAGGTTCTGCTCCCAGCGACACTCTGGAAGCCAGTGACGGCAGTGCTGGGCCCCGGGGACCTGGGCTGTCAGTCGTCGGGAGGAGAGGCTGGAGACAGCTCTGGGGGGCGGTCTGACCTTTGCAAGGGGCCCCCCTCGCCCGGGCAGTGAGCCCCACGGCGCCTCCCCTCCGGGGGCTGCGACTGAGCTGTACCATGAGAGGACAGATGGAGCCTGACTGGGTGTTTTGGAAAGAGAAAAATCCGTGTTCCTGGGACCCTGACCTCGCCCTTTGCTCAGGGTCACTCTGACGGGAAGGCGGGGGTGGGGGTGGGGGTGGGGGTGGTCCCTCTGTGCTCTGCTCCACCAGTCAGATGCCCAGGCCTCACGTGAGATCTGTGGGCGTGTGCGAGGGCACCTGTGTGTGCGTGTGCTCAGGGTGACGGAGCCCGGGGGTCCCACCCCTCCCTCCAGGAGCACGAGGTGGGGGGAGTCGGGTTTGCGGGAACAGGTGCTCGGGCTCCCCCGCCACCGCGAGGATGGATGAGGCCGCCGCACCCGGAGCCTCGGCACCGTCGGTCACCACACCAGGGAAGCGTCGGGGAAACAGGCGTGGATTCCATTTCAGGTAAAAAGCAAAAGGAGGGCAGCCTGGGGGGCTCAGCGGTGGAGCGTCTGCCTTCAGCCCAGGGCATGATCCTGGAGTCCCGGGATCGAGTTCCGCATCGGGCTCCCTGCATGGAGCCTGCTTCAGTCCCTCTGCCTGTGTCTCTCTCTCTCTGTGTGTCTCATGAATAAATAAATTAATTTTAAAAAATCTAAAAAAAAAAAAAAAAGGTTAAAAGTGTGCTTTTTTGTTTTTGTTTTTTATTAAAGCAAAAGGAGCGGCATGAAATAAAAACATAAATACTTGGCTGTGTTTGTCTAGGATTGGAGAAAATCAGGCTGGAGAGGTGCCATTCCGTCACCGCAGGCGGCCGGCGGGGCCGGCACGGGGAGTAGATTCGGGTTTCTCTGCACACAGGCCTGTTGTGTCGGGATTCTTACGAGTGCAAATGACCTTTGTCAGAGAGAAGCCAACCAAGGGGCAGAGGAACGGCAGAGTTCGTTGTGGGGGACATCGGGGCCCAGGGTAGAGCACGGGGACAGGAGGCTGGGCACTCGGGAGACTGCCGGCTGGGCTGGAAGGAGGCTACTGGGAACCGTGGCCCCAGAGCAGGAATGCAGAGGGCATCGGGGGACTCCCAGGGCCACGTGGGTGGAGGACCTGGGCCCAGACCGCGCAGGCCACCGGGTGGGGGCCGCCCGGGGCCAGGATGCCGCCTGTGGGCAGGGCTGTGAGCCCGCTGCTGGACGGGCCAGGGCTCCGCATGCAGGGCCCTCCCGGTGGAGCCTTCTCGTGGACTCTGTTCATGACCCACTGGAGCCTTCCAGAGTTGCCCCAAGAAGATCCAGTCCCTGCTCCAGGCTGGTCTTGCTGCAGCCACCAAGTCAGAAGGGGGTCATTGGCTTATTCTCACCTCATTTCAGGACACACGGGCAAATCTCCAGCCAAAGGCCCTTTGGCAGACATTGTAAAACCACTGAGCTGCGTCCTCCACAGGTCACCCCGGCTTTGCAACATCTGCAGAGGAAGGGGCAGTGGTCCAGCAGAGGCAGGGGTCCAGCTGGGAGGGCAGGGGTCCAGCTGGGGGAGCAGGAGCCTGGGTCCAGCAGAAGTGGGGCCTGGGTCCAACTGGGGTGGGGGCCGAGATCCAGCTGGGGCAGGGGTCTAGCTATGTCAGGGGATGGGGTCCAGCTGGGGCAGGGACAGGGGTTCAACAGGGGCAGGGACAGGGGTCCAGCAGGGTCTGGGGTCCAGCTGGGGTAGGGGCAGGGGCCCAGCAGGGTAAGGGTCCAGCTGGGACAGAGGCAGGGGTCCAGCAGGGTCCGGGGTCCAGCTGGGGCAGGGGTCCGGTGAATTGTTCAGACTCTGGGCTGTCTCCACCACTGTTCCGGGCAAGTTCCTTCCCCATTTGGGACCTCAGTTTCTCCATCTACAAATGCAAGGTGGTTGGAGGGGACATATATGGGTTCCATTGTAGGCAGGTCAACCCACAGTGGAGGTTCTTAATCTTGGCCTCCATCCAGGGACTTCCGGGCCGGGGTCATGCCCACGAAGAGCTGACCTGTGCACCGTGGGACGCCGAGCAGCATGGTCTCCACCTGTGAGATGCCAGCCACCCCTTTCCGCAGCCGTGACAGCCACACATGCCTCCAAACACTGCCAGGCTCTGCTGGGGGCATGGCTACCGCGGCTTGAGAATGCCCACGCCACACGGCCTGTGGTCCTGACCACGGCTCCCGGGGACCCCGGATCTGTGTGTAAACCCTGAACATACAGGCTCTGTCTGGAGAGAAGGTTACCGGAGCTTATGACCCTAAAAGGGGAGCCAGTGCCCCCCCCCCGCCCCCGACCGTAATGGTGGTTGATGCACCTGCGGAGTGCTGCCCGCGATGTGGCCCCGGTGGTCCTTGACAGGACAGGCCCATGGATGGTCTTTTCTTCCTCATTCATGAGCTTTTCCTTGGGGTTTCTCTGTGTTTCTCGACCCCAGAAGGTCTCTGGGATGTGCCCCCCTCCCCCAACATCCTTCATTGTCTGTAGAGAAGTCTCTTCCACAAATTGCCACTTTATCTGAAGTGTTCCTACCGGGTCTCTAAGCCCCGTTGATGGAAGAGGACTGTTACATATGCAATCGCCCGCATTTATTTACATATCAGTGGCAAAGGGGGGAGGGTCCGGGTTTTCATCTCGGTGACACAGCTGCACATGTAAAAAGGGCGTCTATTAAGAAGGCCGTCGCTTGGTACAAGCTGCAGCATCTAATTGGCTTCTCGGGGACTTTTTTTTATTATTATTATTTGCTCTGGGAACTGTTCATTTGAGCAAACGATATTAAATGCCTATTGTCTCCGTCTTTAAGGAATTAGCAGCTGAAAACCAGCACCGGGACATCAGTGCCGTGTGACAACGGCTCCGGCGCAGTCTGGCTGCCGACCGGGGTCTGTGGAGTTCTGACGGATAATAAGCTGGTTTCGGCGGTGGCGCGCTACAACTCGGCTTTCGCTGAACCTACAATTAGCTGAAATAGGTTTCCCCTCCCCTTTACGACTGCTCGAGGAGATGCAGCACGGCTGGGAAGGTCTATTTAAAGCGGGTCAGGTTCGAGCGTCTCTACAGAGGGAGGAATAGGCCGGACCTGGGGAGGACGGGGTAGGGCACCTCACCCGCGACATCATGAGGAGCCCCGCGCCTTCCCCCGGATGGTGACTCTCGGAGCTGGGCTTCCGATCCCTGCAGTGGGGTCTACTGGGCCCCCCAGGACCCGGCGAAGCAGAACGCCGGGGGGTGAGGCTGGCGGAGCTCAGCAGTTAAGATCACAGAGCACACAAAATGGCTCATGGGTTCCAAATTCTGTGAAGTGGCTGACGGTGACGCCCAGCTCACAGGGTGGCGTGAGGCCTACGCCCGTTAACGCCCAGCACAGGCTTCGGCTCGTGGGATGGGCCGCACGCTTACTCCTGTCATCAGCAGGCGGGCGCACCGCCCCTGACTCTGTGCAAGGGTCACACACGCCTGGGCCCTGAGAGCACCATCCGACACCTAAACTGTTGGGGCAAGGAGTGCCCAATGGCATGACTGCGCCCCCAGGGATCGCCAGGCCATGTCTGGAGACGCCTCTGCGGGCCCAGTCCTGCCGAGTGCTTGCTACAAGCATCTAGCGGGTCAGGATCAGGGTCGCCGTGGCTCAGCATCTGCCGCGCACCGGGTGGCCCCAGAAGACAGTGGTGCCAGGGCCGGGAAGCCCTGAGGTGGGGGACGGCGGGTAGCAGGACGGAAAGAGGAGGGGCCGTGTCAGAGTGGAGCCAGAGAGACGCAAGGGCCTTGGGCGCCCTGGGCCTTGCCTGTCCCCTCCGGGCTGTCACACCTGGCCCACAAGCCAAGGCCTCTTGGCTCCCTGACTCCTACGGGGACCCTCTGGGACCAACATCTGGACCTCACAGAAGGGCCGGATGGACACGTGGGCCCCCGAGAAACAGAAGCTCAGCTGGGTCCCCGGAGGTCCAGTGCAACCTTTGTCCGCTGCCTTTGCCCCCCGCCCCCCACCCAGCCATCCTCGCTGGCACCAGCGGAGCCCTGTCAGGGACATGGATGCTGGGGCCTGGCACAGGTCAGGAGGGGCAGCACCGTGCACGGAGAAGGGGTGGGAACGCCATCGGGGGCAGGTGACTCCCCCCACCCCCACCTCGAGAGGACCTGTGGCCGCTGGGACACACTGAGCCTTCACACGGAGGGCGCGGGTGCAGCTTGCAGCTGCCTGGCTTCGTAAGGACGCGCACCGTTAGCAACGCTCTGCAGAGTACCTGCCGTCCCGGCGCCGGGAATGCCTGGTGCAACTGGTGTCTAAGGACCTGGCCCTCCTCAGGAAGCCTGGGGAGCGGCTCACCCTGAGCAAGGCGGCAGCAGCCAGGGGTCCAGCCAGGCCCGGGTGGTGCCGCAGGACCAGGGGTCAGAGCCCGCGTGGAGTCCGCCCTGGGCCGGGCAGCCGTCAGGGCCGAGGGCGGAGCTGAGGGTTTGGAGTCAGGAGGGTACAGCACGCCTGTGGACGACCCCCGCTCCCCCCTGCTCGCCGTCTGGGCCTGAACCCAGAGAAGAACCCCGTCCCAGCCTCCCCAGCTCCCCAACCTCTTGGGTTGTCAACGGGGCTCTAATTAGAGGCCTCCGCAGGTGACACACACATAGAGCAGCTATAACTTCTCCGCCACCGACGCCTTCATGAGCCACGGAAAGCCCCGGGGTGGTTTTCATCATGATCCCGAGGCACCGACCCGCTGCCAAGCTGCCTCTGGGGAGAAAATCTGACATGTGGGATGTACTGACAAGCGGCAGGCTTGGGACCTGGCTGCTCTGCAAACAGCCTGGAGGAGCAGGCGGGGGTGGAGAGGGCTCGGAGGCTTCACATGGGGACAAGGCGTGTGTCATCCACGGCACGCTCACAGAGGGGCCATGCTTCCCCCGCCGCCCCCAGCCACCCCGTCAGCTCAGGTCAGGAAGGGGGGCGCAGGTCGGAAACCCTGGAGACGCTTCCAGAACCGTGGACTGGTGTTCGCGGTCTGCAGAGTAGGTTATAAAGTTCAAGGAAGAACAGAGCTGAAGTGAGCCTCCCAGAACGACAACAGCGATTCGGCGCCAATTGCATAAAAGGAGCCGTCAGGCCTCCTCGCCACCGTGCCGTCTAACTGTGGGTTTAAACGGCCTTTGCCGTGACGTGTGCTCAATTGCGGAGGCCGCCGGCATCCAAAAGATTACAGATGAGTCTGCCTCGGGTAGCCCGAGCTATGACGGACGGTTCCAGACCCAACAGGAGGGCATCGAGGGAGGGGGCGGCTCACAGTGGACATCTTACGCTCCGGGCTGTGCGGGGTGCGGTCTGGGAGAGCCAAGTCCAGGGGCACCTCCTGGGATGGACGTTGGTCAGCGAGCACTTGCCGAGCATCCACCCTGCGCCCACCCCCGAGTGGACGCTGGAGGCTGGGAGACAGATGGGGAACAGCCCAGCGCGTGCTGGGAAAGGGAGCCCGGGCTAGCATGGAGACGAGCAGGAAATGGGGACCTGCCATCAGTTCTCCACCTGTCCACCCCGGCAATACCCCTGGGGACCCCAATAGTAGACCCAAAAGATGGGACGGGGTAGCCGTCAAGTCCACGAGCTCCTGCACGGCACCTGCTCACCCGTTTCAGCGTCTAATCCCTTCTAATAAAACTGAATGTGTACGCCTTGCGGTAAGACGGCCCTGCCTCTGCCACCGGGGTGGCCAGCCCTGCTCCACCCTGGCCTTGGGGACATTCACTACTTCCTGGAGAGGAAATTCCCCTCTGGCTCAGAGTCTCCTGGCCTGCTCACCGTCTGAGTAGGACAACCTGAGGCGAAGGGCTGGGACCGCACCTGGGGGAGGTTGGGGAGCCCCACAGCCGCGTCCACTGAGGTCACTCAGGCAGGATGGGTTAGGGGTCACACGGGGTCCTTGATGGTGCCCTCCCATCACCCAGAGAACGAGACTCCACTGGTCACTTGGAGTCGGGTCCCAGCTGGACACATGCTTTGGGCACCTGTTTCGAGGGACCCTCTGCTGTGCACGTCTGCTGGGGACCGCGGCGGGCGGCGGGTGGGGATGCAGGGGCTCCGGATCCAGATCCCCAGCCATCTCGCCATCTCTTCCTGCTGGGAGACAGAGTGAGCTAAGAAAGGAGCGGCGTGCCAATGAATTAATGCACGGGGAACTGAGTAGGGAAGATGAGAAAAGACCGCAGCACAAGGAGAACCGTAACTAGTCAGCTCACCAAGCGGCTGTTTCCTACTCTAAGCTGTAATTGCACAGGACTTAAGTGCCTTGAACGTGTGAGCCGCCACGCCGGGGGCACGACAGGATGGATGGGCTGGATCCTGCTCTCCCGTGCAGACAAGCAGAGGAAGCAAGGAGGTGAGATCAACAATCCTGGGGTCCCGAGGTCCCGCGTCGGGTGCTGGCCGCACACACCCCACCCCTCCCTGTCTTCACAACCGTGTAGGACCTGGGCTCTGGGCATCTGGGGGCTGGTCCCAGGATCTTGTGAAGTTAGTGCCCTTCTAGTGGGTCAGTCCATTTCACATGCTGGCTGGAAGGAACCCCATGCTCCAGACCCCGCTGTCTAGGGCTCCTGGGACCTGCTGGGGGGACTCGGGGCTCCTTCCCCTTCCGGGGAGTGTGCTTCACGTCCTGCCCTAGAAGCACTTACTGAGAAGCACCAAATAAGTTTTGGCAAGTGCAAGCCCGTGGGACTGCAGAGCACTTTGCAAGTAGGCTCAGCAAAAATCATGATTTCTGTAAAGATTTTTATTTATTTATTAGAGAGAGAAAAAGAGTGAGCATAAGCAAGGAGAGGGGCAGAGGGAGAAGCAGACTCTCCACTGAGCAGGGGGCCCGATGTGGGGCTTGATCCCAGGACCCTGGGACCACAACCTGAGCCAAATGTAGATGTTTCACCGACTGAGCCACCCAGGGGCCCCAAAATCATGATTTCTAACCGTAAAATGCATCACCCTGTGGCATAAGAGAGGAAGGGAGCGTCTTGGAGCACCACACAAACAAGGAGAGGAAAAGGAGACAGAACCACAGGGATGCACACCCTCACGGTTATGGAAAATGTACCGACGGACCAGTATAAGGAAATTGAATACAGTTCTTAAATAAATGAGTTCATCATCTTTAAGGTTTTACAGAAGGAAGAAATTAGGGCAAATCCGGAGCTTAAGGTCTGTTTGCTGAAATAAGCAAAAAAAAAAAAAAAAAAAAAAAAAGGAAAGTTTTATTTCTAACAGTATGCTAACATATTTTCATTCTGCACAAATGGCCCTAGGTCCTTGCATAAATGAGACCTGTGAGGACCATGGCAGGTTTTATGCACTAGGACAGTACAACACCGCGCATGTTATTTTACTTTATCACATCCAAGGCATCAAGAGTGAGACTTCCAGCCTCCTGAACTATGCTTTGGCTTGTGCTGTTTCTGGGGGTGTCCTGACAGCCGCCTATCACAGAGCCTGGGTGACCCCGGGAGCAGTGACCGAGACAGGGGACAGGACAGGTCCCTGGCTGAGGCCTGGCTCCTTCCCATGGGCCTGGACCTCAGTGAATAATTAAAGAAATAGGGATCCCTGGTGGCTCAGCGGTTGGGCACTGCCTTCAGCCCAGGGTGTGATCCTGGGGTCCTGGGATCGAGTCCCACGTCAGGCTCCCCACGTGGAGCCTGCTTCTCCCTCTGCCTGTGTCTCAGCCTCTGTCTCTCTCTCTCTCTCTCTCTCTGTCTCTCATGAATAGATAAATTTTTTTTAAAAATCTTAAAAAATAAAATAAAACATTTTAATTAATGTTATTTAGTATTAAAACCCTTAAAGTGATCATTAAATATGATGTTGGGACAAACTCTCTGAATTTGCCTGTCCGGTAGGCAGCTGTGCGTCAGCAGAGGCTGGTTCCCGTGCTCATCCTCCATGTAACCTTGGACACAGGTAAATGTCCATGATTTTTCCCGTTTGCAGACACGATGAGTCTCGGAGGGAAGGCACTTGCCTCCACTGCCTTCGCTGTGACCAGCGCGGCCAGGAGCGGCGCTGAGCCAGGTGGGTGGGCATGGCCGGGCTTCCTCCACCCTCTGCTAATCCTGCACACAGAGACTTGGCTTGCTTGGACCATTAGCCTTGTTAAATCTGGCTCAGAAGCAAAGAGCTTTAATTATTCCCCCAGGGGAAATTGGTGCTCCCCTCCCTACCCCAAACCCTGCAGAGGGCAGGCGGAAAATAAAGTAAAATAAAATAAAATAGAACATCACCAATCCATCAGCCTCGCAATGAAGACAGACTGCTGACACCAAGAGGGGCTCGGTGCGGGGAGTTATTAAGCGTGGAATGGGTTGGTTCAAATTAATTGGTTCAGCTGTGACCTCTGGTCCCCGGGAAAGGTTGGGAGTGTTGACTACACAGGACAGGAAACCCAGCCAAGCGGACACAGTAATTGGTGGTGAACTCAGCACCAGCTGGGTGGTCCATGAGCAGAGCCCTTTCCTGCCCGCCCCAGAGCCCTTCAGTGAAGTCTGTCTGCTGCTGCCAATCTGGGGAGGGAACCTGGAAAATCAGTCCAAGGGGCTCCAGACAAGGGGGGCTGCTGGGAACGAGGGTGGGAGCCAAGGAGGCTGTGGGAGCCACAGCGAACTATGGTAATCACCTAAGGAATGGTGGAAATGAGTCATGGAGGGCTGTGGGAGCCTAGGGGTGGCTCTGGGAGCCTAGGGGGAGCCATGGGGGATGTGGGAGCTATGGGGGGCTCTGGAAGCGATGAGGGAGCTGTGGGAGCCATAGGAGGGCTGTGGGAGCCATGGGGGTGCTCTGGGAGCCTAGGGGTAGATGTGGGAGCCATGGGGGGTGTGGGAGTCATGGGCGGGCCCTGGGAGCCATGGGGGAACCTAGGGGGAGACATGGGAACCATGGGGGATGTGGGAGCTGGGGGGGGTTCTGGGAGCCATGGGGGAGCTGTGGGAGCCATAAGGGCCTGTGGGAGCCATGGGGGAACCTAGGGGGAGATGTGGGAGCCATGGGGGTTGTAGGAGCTATGGGGGGGCTCTGGGAGCCATGGAGGGCTATGGGAGTCATGGGGGGTTGTGGGAGCCTAGCGGGGCCGTGGGAATCATGAGGGGTCTGTGGGAGCCCAGGGGGAGACATGGGAGCCATGGGGGGGTATGGGAGTCATGGGGGGCTGTGGGAGCCATGGGGGGTATGGGAGTCATGAGGGGCTGTGGGAGTCCAGGGGGAGCCATGGGAGCCATGGAGGCACTGTGAGAACCTTGGGGTGCTCTGGGGGCTATGGGGTGGTGGTGGGAGCTGGGGGCCAGCATGGGGGTTCAGGAAACCCAGAGCTAGGGAGACACAGCTCCACTGGGTGTAGGGAGTCCCCGGGCTTACTCCTGGGTCGGGTCCAGGGGGCAGCACACCCCACTACCCAGGGTGTCCCCCACACAAGCCCCAGGGTCTGTGTCGCTGCAATGAGGCGTGCACTGGGTCACTCCTGGGTGGCCCCCTGTGCCGGTCTGGCCACTTGGACAGCTCCCCGGGACACTGTCCTGAGGCTGAGCGCTCCCTCTGGCTGGGACGTGGATGTGGCTCCCCCGACTTTAGCGCAGAAGAGGGACAACTTTCTCGTCCCCACAGCCGATCCATGGTCCTCGCTGTGGGGCGACACCCGGGCCCCCCCTGAGTACCGGAGACTGTGGGGCTCTGCTGGCTTGTGCCCTGTACCCCGTCCACTCAGCATCCCACCTCCAGAGCCTGCCCCCCCATCCGTGCTCTGCGGGGCTTGGGCCCTGCTTGCCTCTCCTCTTCCTCAGTGGTCCTCAGGGAGCTCCTGGATTCCTCCCCAAAGCGGGGTGTGGGGGGGACAGCGGCACATCCACTCGCCCCCTCCCTCTCCCCCAGGGGAGCTGCTGTAGCCCCTGCATGGTCTCTCTGGGCTCCCTACCTCACCTCGTGGCCCCGCCCCATTCTCTCCCTGCCCAGGGCCCCTCCCTGGAGCCCCGGCCCGCCCAGAGCCTCCGCTGGCCCCGCACACCCCCACCCCCACACCTGTTCAGCTCTCTGTCCCCTTCCACGGCAGGTCACCCCGGCCACTGGCTGAAGGAACTGGGCTCCTCGTCCTCACAGCCTGCTGTCCTATGACTCAGCGCCCCGGCCGCCTTGCTCTCTTCCCCAGAAGCGACAGCGGGGTCCCTCCCCTCCTCCGGGGACCGGGGACCGGGAGGGCCTCGCCTGATTCGGGAGCAGGCCCGCCTAAGTCACTGCAGAGGGTCCACGTGAGAGGTGCGATGGGGCCGAGGAGCAGGACACACGGTGTCCTGCTGTGCCATGTCCCCTGCTGAGCTGGGCACGGCCGCCTGGCCTCCGTGGGCAGAGTAGGTGGGAAGCGCCTGTCTCTGTCCCCCAGCAAAGCCGGACGCAGCAGGTGGGAAGCGGCCGCGTCCTCGCATCCTTTCCGCTGCCCTAGGCCAGTGGCTCGGAGCGTCCTCGGGCCTCTGGGGGGGTCGGGGCCAGCTGCCAGGCCCAGGGCCTGCATGGGGCGGGGGGGGGGTCAGCGCCAACAGGAGCGCGCCTTTCCTTGCAGGGTCCCCTGTGCACGCTGCTTGCATGGCTCCAAAGGATGGAGGGGGCTGTGGAGTCACAAGCCCCCCTGAATGCTGACCTGAGCTTGCTTCCTTCTGGCCTGTGGGTTCCTGGAGCCCAGGACCGCTCCTGTGTCCACCCCACACTTAGAGTCGCTGGCCAGTGTGTGCTTTGGAGCTTCCGGCATGTTCTTTCTGCCCACAACATCTGACCCGTCTGTGGGTTACCAGACTTCATTCATCTCCCCTGGAAACCTTTCCCGAACTCGAACCTAGATTTCCTTCAAATACGTGCGCACCTGGCTCCCGTGTCTTCTGCATTCATTACTGCCGGCGAGAAACCGGAGGACAGCCTGATTTTTGTCCCTGTAATGTTCTCCTGCCAGAAAGCTGAAAGATGACATTTTCAGTCTTGAAATAAAATAAACGGAAACATAACTGCCAGACCCCGTAGCTGTTTCTCTGATTTCATTTGGGGAAAGGGTGTCCTTTTGACCTCCCTGCTCTGTTCTTATTTCATCCAGGAAAGCTTTCCCCAGTGAGGTTTTGTTTGTTTGTTTGTTTAATTAGGCTCCACGCCCAGCGCAGAGCCTGACGTGGGGCTCGAACTCACAACCGTGCGACCGACCTGAGCCGAGATCAAGAGCCGCCGGAGGCCCCGGGCGCGCCGTCAGCGAGGTTTCGGACACCTGCTCCTGCTCCGGGCTATCGGGCTTCTTCCTTAGAAACATTTCCAGGCTTTGGCAGTTTGGGTTCCTAGTCTCCATCTTCCCAGCTCTTCTCACACAAGACTCAAAGAGTTAGGATTTTTCTTTACACTTGGGGGAAGCACCTGAAGGTGGACACGGATGCGATGACTCTGGCCCCCCTGAGCCCGCGTGGGTTGCGGAGCAGGAGGCGTGTTTGGTGCTCCCCACCCCTACCCCACCCCGCTCGCCGTCTTATCCAGCTTTCTAGGTGCTTCCGTGACATTCTGCGTCCAACCCAACCAGTTTCCCAGTATGTTCTGGCTCAAGTGGCAATTCTTTTCCTAAATTCTTCTGGAATCTTCCAGAGGATGCTATCTATTTATCGAAGTAACAATCGCAAAATTAATGCACAGAGATGCGTGAAACACACATGTGTGCGTGGTGGCGACAAGCGAGGGTCTCTAGAGGATCACCGCCTCGGTGCAGCCGGCGGAAGGGGGGGGCTCCCTCCTTCACCCCAGCCTCTCCCGCCCACCCACGAGGGAGCCTCTGCCCCCCCTTTCTGAAATCGTTTTCCTCCGCCCCTTCCTGACTTTAGCGTCCGCACGTGCATCCTGAACAATATGTTGCTGCCTCCTCCCTGCTCTGGAAGCCCACACAGGCCTTCTTGGGGACGTGCTTTTTCACCCCGCATTACCCGCATTATGCTTGTGGGATTGACCTTGGGTTGTGTTAGCCGTGACCCAGGCACAGAGCGGGTCCCCGATGTGAATGCACCATACTGTGTTTATTCACTTTATTTTGATGGAAGCTTGGGGTTGTCAGGGTTGGGGCTACTATAAACAACGCTGCAGGGGGGGCATCCCGGTGCGGGCGCCCCACGTTCTGAGTTCCCAGAGCTGCCCGTGGCATTGCCAATCCTACACGGTATGGGCGTGCTCAGATTTCCCAGGAAGTCTGGGTTATTTTTCAAAAGGCTTGCCTTCCAAAACGGGGGGAGATTTTCATGGCTTCTCATCCCTGCCTCATCCATTATTTGACATTGTCTGTTTTTTGATTTTTTGCCAACCTAGGAGATATGTAGTGGTCAATTTGCATTTTCCTGGTTACGAGGGCATGTTTTCATATTTATGAGGCTTTGGGGATTTGTGTGCATGGATGAGATGTCTCCTAGAGTCTTCCGCCCGATTTTTCTGTTTGAGAGGAGTTCTTTCTATGTGTAGAACCGTGACTTTGTTGGATTAACTGTAATGCAAATGGGCTCCTCGTTTGTGACTTATTTTATTTTTGATGATTTGATTCAATAATTGAGAATTCTTTAATTTTATGCAAGCAAATTAATAAGACTTTTCCTTTGGGTTTGTGTGTCTTGTGCTTATTTTAAAATTCTTCTTAACACTTTCCAACGGCATTATAGCTTTGCATTTCCTAAGTCTTAAATCCACATAGAATTATTTTTGCATGTAGTGTGAGATGGGGATTCAATCTTATTTGTTTTCTGCCTGGACACCTAATTTCCCAGCACGATTTCTTGGAAAGCCCAATTTTTGCCCTCTGGTCTTCAATAAAAATGGTGATATGCAGAGATGTCTATACAACCGTGGCCTCATTCTGTCCTCTGTGTGCAGTTGTCCAGTCGTGCACCGTAGCCACGTGTCCTAACCTAGAATATAAAAGCCTTGTTGACTAAAAGGACAAGTTCATCTATGTTATCAGCTTTCAGACACGTTGGTGATCCCTGGCCCTTCACATTTTCTTTTTTTTTTCTTCACATTTTTATATGCATTTTAGAATTAGTTTATCATGCCTCACACCCCAAAATTACTAGGATTTGTATTATGGCATTGAATAATTAAATCAGTTTTGGGTAATGGGTATTTTCCATACTCGAACTTCCAAGACTCGCAGGAAGCTGGTTCAATTTTCTCCGAAGTATAGGCATTTCTCCAAATTTTATCCAAAAAGTCCTTGCACATCTTTGGTTGTATTGCTGGTATGTAGGAATGCAATCAGTTTTGATAACTGGTTTGTATCTAGAAAGACCGTTAAGAGAGCATACTAAGTCTAATGACATCTCCACAGGTTCTTTCGGACCTCCCCAGTATTCCAACATGGTTTACTCTCCCTTGCTCATCTGCACACCTTCTACTTCCTCTCTTGGCTACTACATGGACCTCAGCCTCCAGCATAATCTTGAACAGAACAGTGATGCCATGTGTTAATGTCTTTCTCTGGGCCTCAAAAGGAATGCTCTATCCACGTAACCATCAAATGTGTTTCTGCAGTTTGCTATGAATTTTAGTGATGAATGAATGTTGAATTTCCTGAAGTTCCATTTAAGTGTTCCTACCAGTTGCGAGCTCCAATGACTTCTCTTCAGGGTCCCTGCATTCACTTGACTCAGTGACTCAGTTTTGGGGGAAGGCAGGTTGCAGCTTGTCCTGTAATGTCAGCTTTCTGACACATCTAAGAAAAGTCATTGATTTTCTGTTTATTCAAGCTTTTCTTTTTTTTCCTTGTGGCACAAATGGGAGCAACACTTCCCAGATCTTACATCTCCGAGCAGAAAGTGGAGGTCTTTCTTGCCTTCATTTTTGAAAGATATTTTTGCTGGGTATAAAATTTTATTTTGAACTTTCTTATCAACAATTCAAAAATGTTGCTTCACTCTCTCATTGCTTGCATGATTTCCAAAAAGTCCACTGTCACACTCATCTTCTGTATGTGATGTGTCCTTTTTCTCTGACTGCTTTTGAGATTTTTCTCTTAATGGCTGGTTTTAAGCAATTTGATTATAACGTGTTGTTTTCTTCATGCATCTTGTTGAAATTCATTGAGCTTCTGGGATCTGTGGGTTTTACAAGTTTCATCAAATTTGTAAAATCTGCAGGCATTTGTTTTACAAATGCTCGCCTGACTCTTCTCTTCTTCAGGGACTCCAGTTACACGTGTATCAGGCTGCTCAATATCACCCTGCAGTTCACTGAGGCTTTGTGAAATTTTTCAGTCTTTTAAAGAAAACCAAAAACCTCTGTTTTCTTTTGCATTTCTTTTCTCTGTCTTCCAGCTCACTAATCTTTGCTTCTGCAGTGTCTTATCTCCTGTTCATTTTATACAGTGTATTTTTCATCTCAAGCAGTTTTCACCTCTAGAAATGTGACTTGGATCTTTTTTGTACCTTTCATGCCTTTGTTGGCACACTCAGTACTTTCTATACTTTTGGAATATACTGGATACATGTATAATAGTTATTTTAACATCCTTATCAGCTTTTTAAAGAAGATTTATTTATTTATTTGAGAGAAAGAGCACACAAGGAAGGGTGGGGGACAGAGGGAGAGGGAAGAGCAGACACCTTGCTAAGCAGACTCCTCACGGAGCCCAACATGGGGCTCCATCCCAGGACCCTGAGATCATGACCTGAGCTGAAGGCAGATCCTCAATGGACTGAGCCACCCAGGTGCCCCCTTATCAGCTTTTCCTAATATTTGTGTAAGTTTGGAGTGAGCCAATTGATTCATTTTCTCTTCCTTATTGATCATACTTCTCTGCCTCATAATTTTTGGTCAAATTTACTACCCTGTGAGTTTTACCTTGCTGGGTGCTAGATATGTTTTGTATCCCTATAGACATTCTTAGGTTTATTCTGGGACCCAGGTTATGAGGAAACAGGTTCATGTCTTCCTTTGTTAAGGCATCAACAGAGTAGCACTTAACCTAGTGCTAATCAATCTGCACTCCTGAGACAAGACCAGTCTCGAGTGCTCTGCCCAGCTAGAAGGAATCATGAGGTTTTCTGTCTCGCTGGTGGCAACAGCTATTCCTAGTCCTGGGTGCATTTGATGCTGCTACCCCTCATTCTTTCTGATGTTTCCCGGACTTGGGCAGTTACCTGTCATGCACACAATGACCACTGAGTGTGCAAAGGGAACCTGCTGTTCATCACCAGGGCTCACCCTGCATGTAGCCCTCTCCCCTCTGGTACCCTGAGCTGTGAACACCAGCTACTTGGTCTTCCTCTCGGCTCCTCAACCCAGAGAGTCTCCTGGGTTGTCCTGGGTCCCTTTCCTGTGCCATGGCCTGAGAACCAACTGCAGGCAGCAAGCTGGAGAAATCAGGGGGCTCATTTTGTTTCTCCCACTCTCTCAGAGATCCCTGTCCCTATCTGATGTCCAATCTCTTAGAAACCATATGCCATATATGTTGTCTACTTTTTTTTTTTTTTTGGTCATCCCTGGCATATATGCCATTTTTAAAATTTTAATTCAGTGAATTAACATACAGTGTATTATTAGTTTCAGAGGTAGGGATCGTGATTCATCAGCTGCACATAACACCCAGTGCTCATCACATCACGTGCCCATCACCCACTTACCCCATCACCCCAACCCCCTCCCCTCCAGCAACCCTCAGCCTGTTTCCTCTGATTAAGAGTCTCTTATGGTTTGCCTCCCTCTCTGATTTCATCTTGTTTTATTTCCCCCCCTTCCTCTTATGCTCCCCTGTTTTGTTTCTTAAATTCCACATATGAGTAAGATCGTATGATAATTGTCTTTCTCCAACTGACTTATTTCACTTAGCATAATACCCTCTAGTTCCATCTACATCATTGCAAATGGCAAGATTTCATTTTTTGATGGCTGTGTAATATTCTGTTGTGTATAGACTGCATCTTCTTTATCCTTCATCTGCCGATGGACACCTGGGTTCTTTCCACAGTTTGGCTCTTGTGGACATGGCTGCTGTGAACTTTGGGGTGCAGGTGCCCCTTCAAATCACTATGTTTGTATCCTTTGGGTAAATACCTAGTAGTGCAATTGCTGGGTTGTATGGTAGCACTATTTTTAACATACTGAGGACCCTCCACACTGTTTTTCAGAGTGGCAGCACCAGCTTGCATCCCCACAACAGTGCAAGAGGGCTCCCCTTTCTCCGCATCCTCGCCAATACCTATTGTCTCCTGAGTTGTTAATTTCAGCCATTCTGACCTGTGTGAGGTGTATGTCGTCCACTTTTTAAGTCATCTTTCAGATGAGGCAGTGCATGTAACCCTATCCTGCACCTGCAGCTCTGCTCCCTCTTCATTCCTATTACTGTTTGTGTATGCCCTTTCTCTTCACGGTCACTTTCACCAAAGATTTGTTACTTTTACTGATATTTTCCAAAGGAAAATATCTACTTTGTTGACTCTCTCTTATCCGGTTTCCTATTTCATCAATTTATCTCCTTATCTGTATTATTGATTTTATTGTTCTATTGTTCTATGTTGGGTTTATTTTGCTATTCCCCCCCCCACTTCTAATGATGGATGCTTTATATATACATTCTCTCATGGTGAAAATGGGTTCCAGAGAGAGTTTGAATTTGCTACTGTCAGGATCTGGAGGACCCTATCAATCCTTAATTTATTGTCCTGAGGTTTTTAAGACCATGGAGGTAGTATGAATCAGGCTGTAAACCCATGTTGGGGCTGCTTGTGGTTCAAGCAATTTCCTTTTTATGCCATAGTCTGAGTTGGTTGACTTTGCAATATGCCAGGGAGAGGGCCTGGGTTTGTGTCTGGCTCACCTTGACGCTGAGTGTCAGGTGGGGCATCCCCTGCCTGGCTCTCTCTTGGGTGGACCTGAGCCTTGCTTCCTGTCCCCCTAGACCTTGAGGTCTGAAGCACAAAGTCACATGGGCCTGTGCCCTCTGCTCACCTCTCCACATCCCCTTCCACATTATGTGAGGAGCTGAGGGGGTTCTTATGCACCCAATCACAGATGTTCTCAAGAAGGGCTTTTCTTTCTTTTTTTGGTATATATTTTTAAATATTTAAAACAATTACCAAGTTTGCCATTTTACCAAAAGTCAAGGTGACTACATTTCTTTTCTGTGAGCATTTTCATGTTGTCATTTTGTCTTCTTGACTCAGCCTCAAATTGTAAGAATCTACTTTTTCTGCTGTATCTGAAATGTCTTGCATTCTTTGATATCTGCATTTCACAAGCAATCTTGCTCCCTCTTAGAAAGTAAGGCGAGGCTGCTGCCCGCCTCGCATTACCGGAGAGCTAGCGCCCGTCTCCCTGCTCACCTTCACTGTGCCGCGTGTTCTGTGCTGTGTCTTCATTGACCATTCATCCCGAATTCACTGTAATCTTGCTTCTTCCTGCAGAGCTCCATGAACCTCCTTGGTCAGACCCCAGGAGGCTTCTTGCTGAATTGCTGAATCCAGGAGACTTTTCCATTTCTGCCTCGGCTCTTGGCAGCACTGGCCCCTTTGAGCACTCTCTCTCTCCCTCTCTCTCTCTCTCTGCACTGTGGCTCTCTCCCTTCTCCTGGTTCCCCTCCTACCTCTCCGAAGACTTCCCCCTCAGGTTCTTCCTCTGATAGGCTTCCCTGCTGGTCCTTCCCTGCTGGCCCTTCAGAGTGCCATTCCCTGGGGTCCTGCCAGCTGTCTCCAGGGCTGCAGCCCCACCAGACCTCTGCCTTGCGTGACTCATGTGCAGCCAAATCCTCAAGGCTGCCCAGAGTCTCGTGTACAGCAGAGCAACCCTGTCCAGTAGTGCGTGCCTCCCATGCCCGCTATCACCATCTGACCTGCCTGTCCAGTTACGTTCCCCTTCCCAACAGTGGGCCCTCTGTCTCTGGCCCAAGCATGCCAGGAGCCCCTGGACGCTTCTTCACTCTCCAGCTCCATGTGCCTCTATCACCATCACATGCCACCGACTCGCCACCCACTTCTGGCCTCCCCTCCTTGATGGGCTTCGCATCAAGTCAGCAGCCTCCTGAGGTTCCTGCTGTGTAACCAACCACACGGATCCATTTTCTGCAGGCAGCTCTGCACGTGGCAGGACTATGAGTCCCAGAGACCTCTGGGCACCAGGGATACAGGCTGTCGCTGTCCCCGCTCATCCACTGCGATGGTTCTCAGATATGTGTGTCCTTGGCAACCTGCTGCCTTTGGTCTTGGCCTTTTCCTTGGTTTTCCACATTTTGCTCCTTGTCTGTAGACCCTAGTCACGATCTTGGGCTGTCTCGAAACACACATCAGCTCACCCACCAAAGAGCCCTGAATTCAGCTGTGATGTTTGTCTGTGTCCTTGTCCTTCCCGAGAGTGGTGCAGGATCCTTTCCTCCAGCAGGGAGCACAACTCTTGATCCATAAGAGGTGCTTAATAAATACTTGCTGCTTGCACGAGTGAGTGGCCCAGAGCCCCCCTGGAGCTGGGGGTGCAGCTTGCTGCTGACCTTCCTCCCTCACCTCCCCAGGCCTCCTCCCAGCTCATGTCCCACACGGCAGCTGTCAGAAGACCAGCAGTGTTGTTTATCGAGGTCCTGCTGTGAGTCAGACTCGCCACACAACCTGCACATGCAGTAGTTTATTTAATGATTTCTAACACCCTGAGAGGAAGACGCTCCACCCCTGTCACCAAGTGGCCAAATGACCTGCTCCGGGTCCCACGGCAGTGAGCCTGAGTACACGTCATGCACCGCCCGCCCCAATGCTCTGCACCTGTGGCTGCCCTGGGGCCAGGCATGGGCAGGATGCACACCTGGGCCTCCGCAAGCTGAGGTGAGAGCATTTGGCTTCCTGTCCACCTCTCTGGCTGGTCGGGGAGTTTCACACAGTCGTCCATACAGGCTGGGATCCCAGCACCATGATGACACACAGGGGCCCCCAAGCTTCCGTCATGAAACACACCAACGAATGGAACATTCTACGAGGTTTCGGGAATGGGTCTGAGAGACCAAAGAGACAGAAAGCAGCAGGTGCGCGACACAGACCACATCTTTAAACCTCCCACCACCTCCCACAAGCCCCAGAAACTGCCCTTCGGCTATTAAGTCACCAGAATGTAATCCATACAACAGGCTCATTTGTAAAACAGGCAACAATAGACGACATCGGTGTCTAATAAAAACAGCTGCCCTCCGCCACCGTCTCCCCCGTCCTTGCCTACCTCCGTCAGCCCCCTGTAGCCCGGGTGGCTGGATCTTCCAGTAACTGCATTTATATTTCAAATGAAATTCTTCGACCTCTATTTATAACTTGTGTTCTCAGTTCTATGCATCATCAATTGGCCTCTACAAGCAGAGATGAGACTTCAGCCTCCCATCCCCTCGCTCCCCAACCAGATCATCGGTATTTAGTTCCTGAGACTTCACATACGTAGTTAGGCTTTGGGTCCTTCTCCACCAGACTCAGAAGGCGCCAGCTGACTCCCAGGGCACAGAATGAAGATGCTAGCACGCGAGCCCTGGCTTGTCCACAGCGACCTCCGTGAGGGCTGAGGGTGGGGCTGCATCCAGGCGCTCGCCGAGCTGCGATCGAGTCCCCGTGCTTTGTCCCCAGGTTGAGTCTCAAACTGGAAGCCAGGGTGCAATGCTCCCACTGTCACGGCCACTCAGACGCCGCCTGCAAGACTCCGCATGGGGCCCACGGGCTGCATCTCCTTTCCTGGGAGCTTCTCTGTTCCTCCTGGAATTTTGATGTCTTTTTCTTTAACACGTCTTCATTTTTCCCCCCAAATCTTCATCCGTGAAAGGTTCCTGTGGAGTTCTCCTACCTGCCCCTTGTTACTCCCATCCGGGGCCTCCTGCCGCCCCATCCCGTGTGGACGGCCAGCTCTGGGTGTCCAATGGTGGGACTGCGGTCCTGGGGCCTGCCCCCTGGCGGTCCCGAGGTTTCTTGGAGAACATCCTCGAAATGCAATAGAGAGTGTGTGGGACGTACATGGTCACGGCTTTACTCACTTGAATACGGCAGGAAAACAGGAGATAACTTAGAATCTGTGTGTTTCAAACCTTCCCATTGCCCACTAGCTGATAGGCGGGAGGGCCGCCCGTGGAGCGCAGGGTTTCTGGTGGCCTGGGGACGCCGCCCCGTTGGCACCTGCTCTGTGGGGAATGTGTCACTGGACACAGCTGTGCCCACCAGCTGATCTCTCGCCTAGGACCTCTCTCCTCTGCAATGGAGTTGAGTTGTTGTGACCATCTCTACAGCCCACAAAGCCTAAAACAGAGACCACTGGGTGCATTGTCCAACAGAAATTCTAGACAATGGTTAATGTCCTTTGTCTATGTCGTCCAAGATGGGAGCCACTGGCCGTGACTGGCTACTGACCACTCGCACTGTGTCTAGTGCAACTGAGGAACTGAGCTTTTAATTGCAGCCAATTTTAATTAATTTTAGTTCAAACAAACTCCACATCTAGCCAGAGGCTGCCGCGTGGGATGGCTTGCCGGTGGTTGAGACCGGGGGCAAGCCTTGGGGAATGCTGGGAGGGTGCCTGCACGCAGGGCCTGGATCTACACTCCGGGTGTGCAGCCCCGTCCTGCACCCCGGGGCACTCGGCTCCCTGCCCAGAGGTGTGGGGAGAGCGGGTGCCCACCACCTGGATGGAGGCAAACGTCAGGAGGCCGGCGCAGCCCCCTTCCCGGGCCACGCTGTTCCAGACGGCGGAGGTGGTGCCTGAGCTGGAGAGCTGGTCGTGTGGAATTCTGGGGAGTAATGCTGTCTGTCCACCACCCCTGAGCAGAGTGACAGTGCACAGGCCACTGCTGTGACCACCAGCGTCCTCCTGGGCGAGACGCAGACACCCCTCCGGAGTCCTGGGGGCGTTGGGTAAGATGTCGGACGCGCCCTGGGCACACAGTCGGCACACAGGGCTCCCTGGGCTGAGTTTTCCAAGATTCAAGCCTGGTGAGGTGCACGCTTATGTTGTTGTGAAGGTGAAGTGTGATGATGACGCTGAGCAGGTGGCTGCTGGTGCTTGGCGTGGATGTGTACAGGCCGCGTCCACTTACAGAGGCAGGTATTTCCTGCCTCCTGCTCACGGGAAGTTGTGGCCTCGTGAGGCTCCCAAGCACGCAGGTCAGCAGTGGCCTGGCATCTTGTGCACACGCGCACACGCACGCGCACACACGCCCACTGGGGGACAGGATGCCCACCCCTCGGGCTCTGCACTCCGCCCCTCTGCCCACCACCCACACGGCGTACGCCTCTTCGCCCCGCACCCGCCAAGCCGCGCGGCTCTCGCTCACCGCGTCCCACCTACGGGTCTCCGTCCCTTTTGTCCTTCGCCGTCTCTCGGGATGAGCACAAAGGTGAGTGACAAGCGTTTTGCTTTCCATTTCCAAGAAGCGGAGAAAAATGAATAAACAGGCAGCAAAACTGACAAGGCATCTGTCCCTGGCGGGTCTGTCTGTAATTAAAAATCACCCAATTTGAGTTTTGCCCAGTGCAGCTGCTTGCTCCCTGAAACTTTTACGGAGCACCCACGCACTAATGAGGATGCCAGCTAATTACTTGCAAAATGATTAAGAAATCACACTGGGACAATTGATGGGTCTCTGCAGGGAGCCCGTCAGACTCCGCTCAGGCCTCTCACCCGTGGATGGCAGCTCCGCTTCTGGAGGGTGGCGCCAACGCGGCCGGCAGACAGCGCGGGAGGCCCGGCCCAGCCGCGGGGTGAGGCCCCTGCAGGCGGGGGCTCAGAGGCCCGGGGGGGTAGCCCTCAGATCCCTCCAACCCTGCAGACCCTCATGGGTCCCCACCCCGGGCGGATCTGTGCTCCCTCGGCCTGGCAAGACCACCCCTGCTTATTGCATTTCTGGTAAGTTCCAAAGCTGCCGTGGGGCCCGGTGGTTGGCTTTGCCGTGAGGCCGCTTCCTGCCCTGGCGCTGGCTCACCCCGTCCAGGCCAGGCCGTCGGGCAGGGTGGGGGAGGCCGGCAGGCCATGGGGCCTGGGTCTTGGGGCTGCGGGGGAGGGCAGGGCCCGTGGAGCCCCCAGCCTGAGGCAGGGCCGCGTTGTGAGCCATCCGGGGGTGGTGAGGGGGCCAGGGCTGGCTCCTGGGGGGGGAACTGATAGGTTCGTGACGTGCAATCGTGCTCATGCCCTGCAGTCTGCTCGACCTTGTCCTTTTGTAGAGGAGGAAACAATTCTTCTTGCTTCTGCTCTGTGGGGAACTGCCAGGCGGCTCAGAGTCTGTCTCTCGGGGTCAGCCAACCTGACGTGCCCTCGCCTGCCCCGAGGAGCTCCTGATGCTCTGAGCCGTCCCAGGCCCTGCACTTCCCTGTGTGGCCCTCTCCCCTCCCCCGCCAACCCCCGGCTCTGCAGCCTGCGGCTGGGGGAGCCAATGGCCACTCAGGCACCAGCCCTGCCCCTGAGCCCCAGCTGCTCAGCTGGTCCCGCCAGGTGACAGGGAGCATCGCTGAGACTCAGTTTCCGGACCAGCTGGGAAGAGCCTCATGGATCCCAGGCTGCACGTCCACAACACCAGCAGCTTCCTCCAAGACAGTCGGTGCGGGGAAGACGCCAGGGACCTTCGGAGGAGCATTAAAAGCACATTTGCACTCGCAAGCAGGCACGCACACGCACACACACCTTGCACATGCACACCCTCACACGCAGCCCCCCCACGTGCTCACACACATGTGGACCCACGCTCGCACACGCATCCACATGCAGTCACGCAGACACATGCAGACACACACACGCCGCATACAGACTCACACTCACTCACACACACACCTTTCTTTCCAATCAGCACCCCATCTGACAAGTCCTGGCACTGATTCCAGAACAGCCCTGTTTGAAGCCATCACTGGCCGGGTTTTCTTTGATTTTGCTTCTAATTATGAAACTTCTCAGCGGGAGGCCTCCAGCTGTCCCGCGCGCCCTTCCCGGCTCTGGCTCTGGGAGGCTGTGGCTGTCACACCCCCCACAATGACTGTGCCGCTCCCGGGGCACCTCACCCCCCTGCTGCGGGGCCCCCCCAACGGGTGGAAAGCGAGGTGACTCTCCATCCTCTGACCCCCCGGCCTGCCTTGATTCCCAGGGGGTCCCGGTGGGGAGGGGCTGCGGTGACACCACCTGGGGTGTGTCTAGAGTGGAGCTTGTCTTGAAGCCTGTGATGTCGCTGAACATACCTGCTGGTTCTAGAAGCTTCTCCGTCCTCCTTTTGGGAGCTTGCGGGTTTTGGGGGAAACCGCGTTTGCACACTTGTGTTACTGGACAGGCCCGGTTCCAGGATTCCTTCTGGTCTGTTTTCTCTGGCCACACCGCTAGGGCCAGCCAGACAGCGGAGATGGGGTGGCCTCCACCTGGTGTCTGCACCCAGGGGAGGTGCTCGCTCCCTCACCACTGCCGGCGAGGCCCGCTGGTGCAGATGGCAGTTGCAGGGGCGGGGGGGCTCTCATCCCACTACTCCGTTTTCTGTTTCTGTCATGAACGAGTGCTGCATTTTGTCCAAATAGCAAGCCCGAGTCGTGATTCGAGGGAGGGCACAGGGTTCCCTGGGGAAGGAAAGGAAAGGCCCAGAGGGGCAGGATGAGGTCATGGTGGGGACGCTCGAGGGTACAGGGACTGAGGGAGGGGTGGAGGGGGCACAGGGATGCAGAAGGGAGGCCAGCGGGATGGCCAGCAGGCAGGGGAGGCTCCCCTCACCAGAGCCCACATGAGGGCTCGGTCTCTGTCCAGCGGCACCCGGTTGAGGGCCTGGGCTGAAGGCAGGGGCGAGGCTCAGAGGCCACTGGTGTCCAAGCTCAAAGGCAGAGGTGGCAAGACAGTGGAGGTAAGAGTGGGTATAGGATGACCTGGGGCTCAACTCCACCGCTTGCTGATGGCTCACACGTCGGGACGGCTAGGGAGGTGGAGGCACCCTATCAGCTCAAGGGAGCTTCACAGCACCGTGACTTCCTCTCACCCGGTACCTGGCACGCTCAGCCCCGCAGGCACCTTATGTCTCAGACAGCACCGAGAGCTTCCATCACTTCCATCCTCCCAATCATGGGTCCTCAGTGGGTCCCCAGCAGCTGTGGGGCCCCCACCCCGCCTCCCCCATGGGCCACATCCTAACCTTGTTTGGCTGAGCTGCCCCTGCCTCACCCCCAGCATCCAACCGCGGGCCGTCGGGGCCTCAACGACACTGGGGACCCACCATCCCACATGCTAGTTATAAGATAGACTTGTTTGTTGTCCTCATGATGGTTGTGATGACCCTAGAAGGTAAGAACTGGCATATTCCTTCCTGTGCTCCTGCCCCAGTGGACCTTGCTCCGCTGCTGTGCCGAGCCAATGTGCTTTTGCTAAACCACATGTTATGGACATCAAAGTGTGTGGTTCAGTGGAGCATCAGGCCCAGGAGAGACGGAGAGACAACGGCGAGTTGACCCCGGGTTGGTGGAGGAGGTGGGTGGGCTCACTGGGTGGGCTCGGGACTAATTGATAGCTCCTTTTTTTTTTTTTTTTTTTGAGATAAAAACAAACACCTACAATCTACTCACCCAAATTAACATTTTACCATTTATGCGCTCCGGATTTTAAAAATATAAAATATAAAGGAAATGAATGGTTCTGCTCAAGTCGAAATCTGCTGAGTTGTGTTGGGCTCAGAGAAGATTGACTCTTCCTCATTGCAGACAGACCTTCTATCCACACAAGGACGTCCACGTCGATGGACTGAAATAAAAAATGGGCCTTCTTATGAAGCTATAATAATTACACCCTCAGGGATCCTGGTGGCTCAGCGGTTTGGCGCCTGCCTTCGGTCCAGGGCGTGACCCCAGTCCCAGGATCGAGTCCCTCGTCGGGCTCCCTGCATGGAGCCTGCTTCTCCCTCTGCCTGTGTCTCTGTCTCTGTCTCTCTCTCTATCATGAATAAATAAATAAAATCTTAAAAAAAATAATTACACCCTCACTGTGCTTGTTCCACTTTTAACTTTGCTCAGTCAAAATGCGCTTTTGAAATCTGGCCACATCATTCGTTACGTATATAGTGCCCTCACGCCTCCCTTGCGGCTGTACCAGCTTCCATCAGACCCCTAATATTTGGATTTATCTCCAACCTTTCTGATACAAACGCAGCCACCGTGAACATTTCTCGGCACTTTTCCCTCGGGTTTCTGTAAGACTCTCTAGTCCTCTAAGTAGATATGATGAGTCAAATACTTGACCATCTACATTTTTATGTGCTCAAATGTATTTTCCATTTACGTGCAGTAACATTCATTCTTTATGGATGCCGTTGATCAAGTTTGACAAATTCTCAGAGTCACAGTTGGGGTACGGAATGGTTCCACCACCCGACATTTCCCGGTGCCGCGTCTCTGTGGTCAATGCCCCTTCCCTGCCAGAGGCTTGGCAACCGCTGTTGTCATCCCCGTCCCTTGCACGTAAGTGGAATTGCAGAGCATGCGGCTTTTCGGTCTGGCCTTCTTCACTCGGCTTTGAGCCTCTGAGACTCATATATGCTTCTCTGCACTTTGCGCTGGCTCCCGCGTGCTGCCGAGGGGCATCCCCCCCGCCTAGGTACAGAGGGAGCCGGTACGTTCATCCTTGCACCTGCTGGAGGGCATCTGGGGGTTTCCACAATTTGGTGATTGCAGTAAACATTGACATGCTGCGTTAGCAGAAGTACAGGCTTGCACTTCTCTCGGGAAAATGCCCAGGGGTGGGATTGCTGGGGCATACCATGAAAATGCCACACCGTGTTCCGGAAGTTTCTACTGCATCATTTTGCATTCCTACCAGCGACGTGTGAGAGTTTAGGTTGCTCTGCATCCTTGCCACCACTTGGTATGGTCAGATATATAGGTACACACACACACACGCCACACACACACTCACACACATATTCATATATATTCACACACACACATAAATATTTTAAGAAAACTCATGGTGGTTTTGATTTGCATTTCCCTACTGGGGAATAACGGTCAGTATATTTTCATCTGCTTATTTGTCAGCACCATATTCTCTTAGGTAAAATGTATGTTCGGATATCTTGCCCACTTTTTTTTTTAGTTTACTTTCTATTAAATTATTATAGTTCCTTATAAATTCTGGATACAAGTTATTTGTCAGATACATGATCTTCTGCAAATACTTTCCACCAGACGCAAATATATCTCTCGTGAAAATGTCTTTTCGTTCCCTTTCTAGTGTCTGTCACCGAGCAAAAGTTTTAATTTCGATGAAATCCAGTGTGTCAGTGTTTTGCCTTTACGTATTGTGCTTTTGGTGTCATATCAAAGAAAACCCTGCCAAACCCAAGACTGGCGAACTATGTCCGAGAAGGGCCGGATAATTAAAATCAGAGTCATTGTGGATGTACGATCTGCAGCTCATTTGAATATTCTGGGTTTCTGCCTTGTTTTGGCATGTGTGTGAGGCTCTCTGGCTTTCTTTCTCTTTCTCCCACAAGGCTTTACAAATGCAAAGCCATTTGTAGCTCCAGGGCCATCTAACACAGGCCTCGGGGGCTGCGGTTAGCCGTGGGTCATGGTGTGTTGAGTCCTGGTTTAATCCAAAGTCACAAATATTTCTTGAGTTTTCTTCTAGAAGTTTTATATTTTTCCATTTCACTTTCAGGTGTGCAATTCTTTTCGAGGTATCCTCTCTGTAGCACGTAAGATACAGATCAAGACCTAATGTCTGACGTCCAGCAGACTGAGCACTGTTTGTTGAGAAGACTACCTTTTCTCCACTGCCAAGGTGCCTGCCTAACATGTTACTAGCGTGTTACCAGCATGGTACTAGCGTGTTAGTAACCCTCACTGATGGTGTTTGTGTGGGTCAATTTCTGGACTCTATCCTACCCCCATAATTCAATGTTTTTAAGAGGTCGTTCTTAGTCGCCCATCTAGTTTTAGCTGAAAGGTTTTTTTTTTTTGAAAGGTTTTTTATAACCACTAAGCCCACCGTCCCTGGAAACAAAAGTCTGTAGGTTTACTTATTTTAACTGCTGGTTGGTATTCCATCACACGTGGTTGTTTTCCAAAAGTTCATTGTCACCAACACGGTGACACGTGTTGCTTAGGCTAGCCTAAGCCACCGTGCGCATGGCCCCCGTGGACACACCTGAGGGCGGGCTCCCGGCCTTGGTGCATTGTAGGGTGTTGCCATCCCTGCCACCACCTATTGTGGGAATACTCGGTGCTTTCCTGGTGCTTGGGGTCATAGCACTGGCGTTGAGAGGTCAGAGGGCATGCGTGCAAGGCATCCTACAGCACGTGGGTCAGTGTGCATGGGAAGAATTGCCCTGAATCATTCATGACTTTCAAATGTCCCATCTGAGCACTCATGCTGGCGAGTCTGTTTACCTAACTTAAAACCTACATAAAGATATTTTTGCATGGATTTAATATAAACTGAACATATATGCAGAATTTCTTAGTAATGCCATTACCTTGTAAACGGAGGCTAGACTGAAGAGTGTTTTGTTCAGATCTTTATTAAGACTCACGCACCGTTTCAGATTATCATGTCAACAATGGCATTTGAGCAGTACCACCGTATCAGACCGCCCAGGGGGCTCATTCTACCCAAGTAAATGTCCCCCCGCATGGGATTGTGCAGCACGTAATCCTCTCTAGGCACACGCACGATGCGTCTCTGCTGGTCTGCACTCACACTAACAATTAACAGTGATTATACACACACACCTAAGTATTTCTGAAAGTCTTATTTCAAAATGTGGCGTGTAGAGGAAAGTGAGACGATGTCCAGCTAAATATTCCAGATACAAACTAACTTGTCAAGAAAATAAAAGCATCTGACACCTTCCACTTAGCTGTGCCTAAGCATTTCCATACTGAATTACATATTGTTTTACCGTCAATTACTCTTTTTATTTCTACCCTATATTGTAGGTAGGGCATCATATTGATTTTTAAAAAAACAATGTGTGCTAGCGAGGTTATATTGCCTGTGATTTTCATGTCAAGAGAGTAGAGAGGTGAGACACGGTATTAGTAACAGGCAGGGTTTGCTGGGTCCGAAGGATGGAAGTGGAATTTCTGGAGCTCCGAATGCCCACGGTTCACCCTCCTTGGCGGCGCCGGGCCACTGTCCACGGTGCTGAAACAATGACTTGCTTTCCGCACAGAAAGCTTCTTGCCAGTGTCCGCGTCCGCATCAGCCCCTGTGCTGCTAGACGTGTTGATTTGCTTCTGTGTTGGCCGTGAAGTGCTGTCTACTGTTTAACTTGCAATTCCCTGAGTGCCATTGCCACTTGGGAATCCTCTTTGATGAATTGAGGTTCACATCCTTTGTTCATCCTTCTATTGTGTTCTTTGCTTTATTCTTATTGATTGGTAAAAGCTACTTGTATATTCTGGACACTAGTGTTTTGCTATATGTACTGAGAATTATTCCTTGCCCTTTGTTGCATTTCTAGGAATCGTGTTGATGGGCTTTGCGGGGGGGAGGGGGGGTGTCGTGGTGCCAAAGTTTTTCATTTGTTGTAGTTGCATTCATTAATCTTTTGCTTTGGGTGTTGTTCTTTTTGAGTCTTGTTTAAGAAATTATTTCTTACTTTAAGGTTGTAATGAAAACATCCTATAATTATTTTGAGAAAATTTAAAGACTTTTAAAAATTCTCATTCATGTCTTTAATCATGTGGAACTCATTATATTGAATAGGGTGAGGGAGGAAATCTAATTAATTTTTTTTCTGATGGAAAGTTCCCATATTAAATCATCCATCCATTACTCACTGATTTGAGTACTACCTCTATAATTCATCAAATCGCCATATACATGTCATTCCGTTTCAGGGCTATTCCGTGTTGTTTTTGTTCCATTGATCCATCTGTAATTCCCTGTACCAATATAGTCCAGTTTTATTTACTATGACTTCCTAATACTTCTTATATTGCAAGTACTCCCTCCTTAAACTCATTTTCTTCAAATTTATTCTTTAACTTGACTCCTCCATATGAATTTTGGGATTTGTGTGTCAATTTTCACATAACAATACTGTTGGGATTTTGATGGGGATAACATTGAGTTTATTAATTAATTTGGAAAGAATTGTAATCTTTATGATATTAAATCTACCCATCCATGAAAATCTCTTCATTTATCCAGGTCTTTTTGTCATGTCCTTCAATAAATTTTATAGTTTTGTAATTTTCTTCATAAAAATTTTTGTGCATATTTTATTACATTTATTCCTAGGTAACAGTTTTTGTTGCTCTTGTGAATGGGTTTTTTTTCTCTATTATATTTCTTATTTGTTATTTTATGGTACAAGGGAAAGCTATTGATTTTTTTAAATGTTTATTCTATATTCAACTACTCTGTTTTTATACATTGATCACTGTATCCAGGAACTTTGCTGACTTCTCTCTCAGCTCTAATCACTTGTCTAGATTTTCCCAGACAATTGTATAATTTGCAAATAACCAGGTTTTTAAATTTTTTTCTATTGTCTACCTTACTTTGCTTTCTTATGGCACAGCTTTCAGCCTTCAGTGAAATGTTGAGTAGTAGCACTGATTGCAGATAATCATGTCTTATTCCTAACTTAAATGGAAATGCTTCTCCTATTCAACCATTAATTTTCTTAAATTCAATTTCACATGATATCAATATTGCTAGCTTTATTGTCATTAGTGTTCTATGCTTTTATTTTAATCTTTCTATATAAATACATACAAATTTCATTGATATTCCAATCTTATGATCTTCTTTTTAATACATTTTCATTTATTGTAATTGATTACGACTGTATTGGACTTATTTCTATCATCTTCTTTTGATTTTACTATTCTTTTTGTTTTTCATCCTTTCTTGTCTTCTATGGATCGATACCTTTCTATTTTATATCTCAGCAGGTTTGGGAATGATGAATTACATTTCTAACATTTTAATCGTTACTTAAAATGGTGACACAGAGAATTAACTTAAAAAATTCCAGACATTACAGAGACATTCAGAACTTCCATCTTCCTACTGTGCATGACTAGGACCTTCCTATGCCTTAAGCATTAAGCATACGTTCTCATCATTAATTATTATGTAAAATTTGATCTTAGCTTCTTTTTTTGTAAGCATGGAAAGCTAGATTTTTTTAATAGTAGTGAATTATAATTGCAAACATATCAATCAATGCAACCTTTTTGTTTCCTAAATTTTAACTCTTTCCCCTGGGTTTTTTCTCCTTGCTGAATTATGTAATTTGTTCCTTCAGTGAGAATTCAGGGTCAGTAATCTCTCTCAATCCTTGTATATTTGAAAAATATTGATTTTTTTGCCTCCTTGAACATTATTAGTCTTGCTGGGTATAGAATTGTAGGTGAGATATTATTTTTCCTCAGCAATTTGGATGTATTACTATATCATCATTACTCAGCATACTTTGTGACTGGTCATAGATACACCTTCATCTCTTCTCCCTCACAGCTTTTAAGATTTTCTCTTTGATATTTTCCAATTTCATTAACATACGTTTTATTCCTGCTTGGAATAAATTGTGGTCCTTCTAGTTGGGGCCTTTTATCTTTTTTTGTCTCTAGAATATTGGTAGTGATGATCTTCAAGGATATCATCTCTCTCCAATTCACTCTGTCTTCTTCTGAAACTCGTATGATACTGTGTTGGACCTTCTCAACCCACCTTCCAAGGCTCACCCTCTTTTTAATATATTATACATTTCTTTAAAATGATCTCTTGGTTTTATGCTTTGCCATACATTTGTTACTAAGGGGGAGAGCCTCAATTTTTTAAAAAAAGATTTGTTTATTTATTTTAGAAAAAGAGAGAGTGGGAGAAGAAGCAGAGGGAGAGGGAGGGAGAGAATCTCAAGCAGACTCCCCACTGAGTGTAGAGCCTGACACAAGTTTGGGTCTCACGTCCTGAGATCATGACCTGAGGCGAGACTAAGAGTCAGAGGCTTTACCTACTGAGCCACTCAGGCGCCCTGAGCCTCCATTTTAATCAGGTTCTTATGTGTTTGAAATGGAGGGTATGTTTTCCTATGGCAGTCCAGACTGCCATATTGAATCTTGGTTCTTCCTTCATGCTTTGAATCTCATGACCAGGTTTTCACCATAATTTTTAGCTGGTGATGTTGTAGGCTTAGGACATGAAACCATTAAAACTTCATCTTCTTTTCTCTAGAGAGCTATTGATTCATACCACTCCATCCTGGGAGCACCAGGAGTAGTAGCACAAGTAATAGTCATAGTGGTATGGTACAATGACTATCTGTAAGGCCAACCCCCAAATGCTACAGGCCTTCAGTCACCATTTCTTCAAAAAGCAAACACCTGTCCATCACTGCACCCAGCACTTTCTACACATCATCTCATCTAGTCCTCAAAATGACCTATGGGATGGTATGGTTATTTGTCCTTTTCTAAGAATGAGAAACTGAACACAGAAAAGCTATGACTGTGAGCAAGGTCACAGGGACAGCAAGTGGCTGAGTCAGGATTTGAAGACATGACTGCAGCCCCAGGACTCAAGTACTTGACCACAGTGCCTCTTGAGCATCTCCAGAAAGGACCAGAAAGAAAGAAAATCAGGCATATAGACTCATGACTATATTAACTCAGCATCTTTTTCCTGTGCTGATAACAGAGCATGGTGGATAGGAATCTGCCTTTGAGAGGTTCTCCTGATTAGAAATGGATATGGAAACGTAATTAGAGCACATCAAAGCAAACAACATCCTTAAAGCTTATGATACCTGAGCCGAGTCTTGGACACAAGAAGAATTATCCAGATGATGGGAGCAAGGTGGGGGTTTCCAGGATTGACTGGGTATGAACTCGCTGCAAAGAGCTGGTGCTGCAGGTGGGGAAGGAGTGAAGGGCAGTGGCTGGATTGAGCCTGGGCAAGTGGGCAGGAAGTCTTTTCTTGCCACATCAAGGACAGAATGCTTGGGCCCACAGGAAAGGTAGGGGAGAGGAGGGGGAGTGTCAAGTATGCAGAGAGACCTTCAGGCCTAGCTAATGATTAGGGGAGTCATTTTTGCAGATGTCTGGGTCATTGAAAGTCCTGGGAACAAATATTTCAGGCTGAGAAAGGACCGTGAATATCCCATGCCAACATTCTGCATATTTGAACATTCTGATTTTTGGTAACTGGTGCATGGAATCCTCTGAATTGAGAGGAAAAGCACCAGTTCTGAGGCATAAGTTCTTTAGAGCACCCACAGCGCCTCCTGAGGATGCAGGCAGGGCTCCTGCTATTTGTCGGCAGCATCTCAATTCATGGAGAGGGGAGAAAGATACTGTGGGCAGCAGCAGCTCCTCCAATGTGACGAGGAACAATATGAATGAGGGACTTAATTTGAAAAGAGATGTGGCTGTGATTTAATTTAAGCCACCAGGTTAATGCATTTTTTTTCCCTAATTTCAACCTTGGGTGCACCGCATTCATTTGCACTGGCCCGCGTGGTTCTCAGTCAATGTTCTCAAGTCACTTTCATGCATAAAGTTGTTTCTCCTTAACTAGATTATGGGCTGTAGAAGGCTGAGGCTGTGCCCTTTCTTTAGGACAGCCATTTTCAGGGTGAGGGCTGCATCTCGCCATCAGGTCAGGGGCTCCTTGGGATGGAAATGTCCAGATGCCTGCTGTGTACCTGGCACGGACAGGAGTGGGGCTTCTGAGTTGAATGTGATGTGGCCTGCCTGTGAGTATATGGTCATGAGCACAGACAGTGGTGGGACAAGGGGCGATGAGCTCAATGTGACACGTGGGCAGGGTGTAAAGGGTTGTGGAGCTGTTTACTGGGATGCCAGGAGGATGCTGGGGAGAGGCAGTGAGCATGCCCACTCCCAAAGCATGACTTAGCTGAGACAGACAGAGAGGACAGGGTGGTGGCTGGGCTGTGGTTCTCAGTGAGGGGGTCTGCAGCCTTCACTTCGGAGGGGACAGGAAGCCACGGGTGGGGATGGAGATGATTTAATCTCAAGACTCAGAGGCAGATGTTGGTGTCAAAGAGCAGGACTTCCCCATGTAACCCGGGAGCCAGTCATCTGCAGATCCCCATTCTACAGACCTGGGGTGGTGTCAGCGAGTGTGCATCTCTACCGCTCCCGGGTACTGCTGGTGTAGGAGGACCCCCTCCTGTGGCCAGGCTGGATGGAGCAGGGCTGGAAGGAGGCATGACCAGCAGGGAGCTTGCTCCAGCCCAGTTGGGATGGTCCAGATTCTCTTCCCTGCCTGCCCTGGAGCTCCAGAGCAGGGGTAAGTGCAAGGGCACTGCATTTCTTTCCTCCCACCTGCTGCTCCCTGCAGTTGGTTCCCTTACCTATTCCTTCCTTCATCCCGACACAACCAGGACAGAAATGCACCGCCATGGCGTCCCGTGTCCAGGGTGGGTGGACGCCTTGGGGAAGACACGGGGCAGAGGTCCGCCTCATGCAGGAGGCCTGTCCTGGCTGCACGGCCTTTGCACACACCCGTCTCTCACCTTGACTACACTTGAAGGGCCAAGTCATTATTTCTCACTAAGGCCCTGAGCCTCTGCCACCAGGAAGCACATTTTCTGCTGTTTCTCCCACGGGGCTCAGCTCATCTGGGCCCCAAGGGGGACTCAGTCCTGACCTCACTGGGAGGTGGGGCAGACCTGTGCCGAGTACTGGGGCCCTGTCAGGCAAGGGGGGGGCCTGGCCGGAGTGGGCGATGCCCGGCTCCCGAGCTGAGGGCTCCTGGGGGGCAGTGCCATGAGGCTGGCACAGAGTCCAGCCGGCCTGGGGAGGAGGCCGAGGGTGGCCGGCAGCAGTTGCTGTAGGCTCTGGAGCGGCCGCGTGCATAACTCTGTGCCTTTAAGCCAAACCGTAAAGGCTGGTTCCCGGGGAGGGGTCTCTGGGAGAGTTAATGAGGCCACCACGCTTTGCGGAGACCATTCTAACTGCTTAACGGTGCAAGACTCAATAATGAAGGAAGAGTCTACCGGACCCAATATAATCTGAAATTAAAGAAAAATGGAATGTATTAAAAATGTATTGCAGCATTAATGGAAGATGTCAGGCTGACAGCCCCGCGCGGCCCTTGCTGTGCCAGGATCAGCGCTTGTGCTCTGGGGCCCGCGGCCCCTCCCCGGGGCTCCACATACAGGCAGACCCTCCGCTGCACCCTCCCACTTCCCGGGGGGCGCCACTCCTCCTGGGCCCTCTGTGTGCCCTCGGCACCCCTGCTTCCCGAGCCGGGCCCTCTTGTTCCTGTTACCCGGCAGCTCCGACCGCGTTCACCGGGGCCTCTGTGGGCCGCATCTGACCTCCCGGGAAGACCACCCCGGGCCGTAGGAGAAATGTGGGGGCCTTGCCAAGGCCTGAGGCTGGTGGGTGGGCCCTTCAGAGGCCCCAGACCAGCAGCCCCGTGGAGACCTCTAGGAGGTCTCCGTGGCTGTCCCTCCCCCAGCCCAGCCTCGCTGCAGGAGCCCCTGCTCCCCCATCTGCCCTGTGGCCTGGGGGTCCTCCCTGACTCCAGAAATGAGCCTCGATGCAAGCCCAGCCAGTCACAGATCCGCATCTCCCTGGTACACAGTGGACTCAGGGATGAGCACGGGACCCAAGCTGGCCCAGCGGTGTGGACGGTGGTGCTGTGGTGGGGTCTGGGGCCAGAGCGTGCTCCTCCCCGAGGGCGTGAGGCTGCAGCCATTTGGTGGCCATGAGGGATGTGGAGGATGACCTGAGAAATGGGGCGACTCCCCTCACCTGACATTCTGTTGCATGCTCACTGACTCACACCCCCCATCTTTTTCTCTTCAGCCAGCCTGGGTTCATCACTCTCCCTGACCCCACCCGCCCTCATGGCAGCAAGCCCCAGCTGTCACTGAGGTGGAGCAAGGCGGGTGTGCCGGAGACTGACGGCCCGATGGACAGAACAGAGGGGCAGGCGCTCAGGGGGTGAGGGTGTCGGGCAAGACGAGAGGCAAGGATGGCGGGCACAGCAGGGGCTGGCTGGAGACCACCACGGAGGGAGTAGACGCCTGGTCAGTGTGGTGGCCGTGGCAGCAGCCGTGATGACGCTTGGCTGGGGGGCTCTGGAAGAGAGAGAGGGCCAGGCCACATCCAGACTGAGCCTGGGGCGGCTTCACCGTCTGCGAATCCCACACCCCCTCAGAGGGTGACCCCCCGTGAGTGTGCACCGTGCTTGGCCACCCATTTCCCACAGAGGGAAGCAGAAGCAGGCTTACAGCCTGGGCTCCAGGGTGTGCAGCTTCCTGTCCCCCTCCATCCTCCCTGTCCCTTCTCTCTCTCCCTCCCCCGTTCCCTGGGGGGAAGCTGGCTGCCACGTTGGGAGACACCCCAGCTGCTGTAGGGAGAGGCCTCAGAGGCCCCTGTGGATGGCCCTGGTCAGGCCTCCAGGTGATGCACCCTTGCTCCATCTCCACCATTCCTCCATTCCCATCCCATCCACCCCCATCCCTCTCCACCCCCATCCTCCTCCACCTCCATCTCCCTCCACCTCATCCCCCTCCACCCTATCCCCCTCCATCTCATCCCCCTCCACCCTATCCCCCTCCACCCCATCTCCCTCCACCCCATCCCCCTCCACTCCCATCCCCCTCCACCCCCATCCCTATCCACTCCCATCCCCTTCCATTCTCCCATCCCCCTCCACTCCCATCCACCTCCACCCCCATCCCTATCGACTCCCATCCCTCTCCATTCTCCCATCCTCCTCCATCCCCATCCCTCTCCATCCCCCCACCCCCCGCAGAGACTTGGGCTAGCATGGCCCAGCTGAGTCGCCCCAGATTCCCGAGCTCAGGAACAATGTGGAATCAGAAACTCATGTTGTTTTCAGCCCCAAAGTCTAGGAGAACACGGACATGGAGCCTTAGCAGCTGTCCCTTCACGCGGGCGGCTGACTTCTCAGGGTTCAGGTCCCAAATACGTGTGCCAAGTGGAAAGCCACGGGCAGCACCCTTGCAGGGACCCGGCAGTCAGAACACCCCGCGCTGCCCCCCCACGGCCCTGCGCCTGGCCGGGGTCAGCCCGGAACGTTGCCCTGTTGCTGTTCCTGGGCGAGCTTACAAGCCTCAAAGCGTCTTTGCTCGGTCACGGGCAGCGGCAGAAGGACGCCCGGGGCGCCACGAGTCAGCACATCTCAGATGGCGGCGTTGCACGCGGGCCAACAGCTCGGGGCAGGTGACCATGCGTAGGACGCCGCGCTAAGCCTCGGGGTCTTCGGTCATAAAGGAGCGCCAACAAAAGTGGGGTGCGGCAGGGGTTACTTGGAGCCGGGGGAGCCTCTCCATGGCACCTAGCCGGGGGGAAGGAGTGTTGTTGCAGGCACCCAGGCGGGAGGGCCGGAGAGCGAGGGCGCAGTCAGGGGCCGAGCCCAGGGGCGTCTGGCTGGAGTGGCAAAGGGCAGGTGGCAGAGGGGCCCCGGGGACGCGGCCTGCAGGTGAGGACACGGCTCTTCCACGGCATGAGCATATCTCAGGCTGGTAAAACCAAGAAGCAAGAAGGAAAAGCATGGAGAGAGCGCGGGAGGCTTCAGGCTCCGCTTGGAGCAGCTGGCGTCCTGCCAAACACGGTTTTACGTGGTCTTCGGGGCTTCCTACCCCCCTTCCCCCCGGGAGGCCATGGCCAGGAGCCCTCTGTGCAGGCCTGGCCGGGGGTCCTTCATGCTGGGGACCTGGCCCCGCCCTGGGAGCTGTCCCCTCAGCGGTTTCTGACCCAGGTGGTCTCACGAGGCACCCCAGAGAGGGGAGGACACTCACCAGAACCACAGGGCAGGAGGCAGGCAGGAATCTTCTGGGCACCCGGCTTCCGGCCTTGGCCAGAGCCCACCGCAGCCGGGGACGGGAGGCCTTTGCAGAGGTCACCTAGGGGAGCCAGAGGGCGCCCCGTCTGCCCTGCAGGAGCCTCTGGGGTCCACAACCTGGCCAGCACCAGGTGCATCTCATTTGCTCCCTGGGCCTCGGTGGACACAAGTATGAAATGGGGACAAGTTCTGAGACGTTAGTTACATGAAGGCATGGAGCTTCTGCTGCAAGGAAGCGGTCGGCCGCCAACGCTTCCCTTCCCTTCCCTCCCTGGTTAGGCCCTCCTGATGCTGGAGCCGGACTGTGGAGGGGCAGGGCCCAGGGGGACTGGGAGAGGCATGGGGGAGGATATGTTGGAGGATAGTGTATGGCAGCAGCTGGCACTTCCCTGGGGAGCCAGGAGTTCTACCCAGGATGCAAGCTCAGGAGCTCAGGAGGGTGGAGCTCAGGAAGGTGGAGGTCAGGGGCACGGAGGTCAGGAGGGCAGAGGTCGGGGGTGGAGCTCAGGAGGACAGAGCCTGGGGGGCAGAGCTGAGTCAGGGAGGCCTCTGGCCAGCCTGCAGGTGCTCAGAGTGCTGCCCGGCAGAGCCCAGCAGAGCCCAGCATCGCCCGGCCTCCAGCAGCTACCCCCGCAGGCCGAGCTGCACCCCTCCCCACCCCCACCTGTCCCCCGCTGCAGGCCCAAGGGCCGCCAGGATGGTGGATGCTACTGAAGCTGGCTCTAACGGGGCTCTGCCCCCCACTGGGGGTGTGCAGCGGGCGTCTCGCTAGCCCCTCTGTGGTCACTCTCCTCATCTGCTCACAGGTACGTGACAGCGCACCGTGGGCTGGTGGCTGCGAGCCCCCGGGCCACATTCCATGCCTTCTCAGAGTGGCTGTCCCCTAAAGGGCGCCCTGGCCCCCGAGCCAGCCGGAGGCCTGACTGAGCCCCGGGGCCACCGCCCGGGCACCTCTCCTGGCCTGGCCCGTGCCCCCAGCCGCCCGTCCCCGCGGCCCGCCTCTGCCCCGTGCTGCAGATCTCCTCTAGCCCGGGCCCGCGGCGAGCCCGTGAAAATGTGCAGGTGATGTCGCTTGTCCTGCTTAACTGTGGCCCTGGGCGCCCTCCGCCTGGCGCCGAGGCAGAGCCGCGCAGTTTGTTCTCCGGGCAGGCGCCTGAGGCTCTCCTGCGATGCCTTTGAGGATGGGGCTGTGTGTGCAAGGATGCACAGCTCCCGCCAGGGCCCTGGATACGGGGACGGCCCCTCCGGGCCTCCGGGTCTCTCTTCTCGAAACCGCTGCATGACATTCCTCTTGTCACAGAGGTGGGGACAAGACAGGGCCTCGTGGGACCCGACTTCCCCGCTCAGCGCCTCGCCGCTCATTAAGGGCTGCCGCCGGCACGGCCACGGACCAGGCCAAGCAGGGCCTCGGGCTCCGGGAGCAGGGCGACCTCGGGCCAGCGCCTCAGCCTCTGAAGGTGGCGCAGATTCGCCCTTGGGACACGGCTCCGTGGGGAGGACACCCCGGGCCAGGGGAAGTGCCTAGGGGACCCTGTCTCTCTTCTTCCTTCCTCAGTGATGTGTCTCTTAGGTGAGTCTCCCATCTCCACCAGGTTGCTCTTTGTCACCGGAACCCGGGGCTCTACTGTGCAAGAGGTGTTTGAGGGAGAGAATGCTACTGGTGTGTGGTCCTCGCGAGCTGACCCGGATGTGCCAGGCTCGTGCCAGCGCCGCGGGAAATGGGAGGCTGCGTCAGATGTTCGCCGGCCGGCCGCCAGACTTTGAAGGTTGAAGGGAAGGAGAGTGTGGGGAGCCAAAAACCATCCCCAAAAGATGCCCACCTCAAACCCCTGACACCTGTGGGAAAAGGGCCTCTGCAGATGTGATTTAGGATCTTGAGACCACCCTTGGTTATCCTGGTGGGCCCTAACCCAGCGCCAAGGGTCCTCATAAGACGCAGGCTGAGGTGGGGGGAGGCCGCGTGACCACGGAAGCAGAGCCTGGGTGACGTGGCCACATGCCAAGCCCTGTCCAGAGCTCCCGGAGCTGCGAGAGGCAGCAGGCGTCCCCTCCTCGAACGTCCAGAGGTAGTGCAGCCTTGACCGTGGACAACTGGCCTCCAGATCCATGAGACGGGAATTCCCTTGTGTGTGTGTGCAAGTCTGTGGCACTTTGTTACGGCGGCGTCAGTGACCATGCGAACGTCTGCACGTCCGTAGACCATGCTGCCCTCCCGAGCACAGATCCTGCCCAGAAGCCACTGGGCGTGGGGCAGCATCCCCCATATGCAGCTGGGGGCTCTCTGAGCTCCATCCCGGGGACCCCAAGGGAGAGGCACCCGGCACAGGGAGGCCAGGCATGTCGGAGCACGCAGCGAGGGTGGGAAGGAAGGAGGCCCCAGGCCCAAGCGGGTGCCCCCGGGATTTGTGTTCCTCCTGCAGTCCCTGCAGACTAGGGGTGCGGGCCCACGTCCTTGCTGCAAAATATTAAAGGGGACGGAGGGAGAGATGGCAAAGCCAGGAAAAATTCCCTTCGAGCGCCCTTGTCTGACGGCTTCCTGCCCACGTTGGAGGGAGCCCTTGCCGGGTCAGGGCCCCCCTGCAGCCCTTCTGTGCTGTACTGGCCCGTCCGCACAAAGGCACACACACTACATGTGATAGGACATGTCAGAGCTGGAGCTGCATCTATAGACACGGGTCTACCTCCTTTTTCCTGCTGCTTCCACTGGTGTTCCAGGACATTCCTCTGCTGGTGAGCACTTAGGTGGATCTCCTGAGCAGCAGGGCGCCAGCCACCCATCCCTTCATACGCTGTTGTGCACACTCACTCACGAGCGTTTCTTCCTCTTTTTTTTTTTTATGATAGTCACACAGAGAGAGAGAGAGGCAGAGACACAGGCAGAGGGAGAAGCAGGCTCCATGCACCGGGAGCCCGACGTGGGATTCGATCCTGGGTCTCCAGGATTGCGCCCTGGGCCAAAGGCAGGCGCCAAACCGCTGCGCCACCCAGGGATCCCACGAGCGTTTCTTCCTGATGGGATTGCCGGTCAGTCCTGCTTTGACAGATTCTCCCAATTGTCTCTCAAGGGGCTTTGATAAGGGGCACCCAGGTGGCTCAGTGGTTGACCGTCTCTGCCTCCGGCTCAGGGTGTGACCCGGGGGTCCCGGGATCGAGTCCTGCATCAGGCTTCCCGCAGGGAGCCTGCTTCTCCCTCGGCCTGTGTCTCTGCCTCTTTCTCTGTGTCTCATGAATAAATAAATAAAATCTTAAAAAAAAACCAGGCTTTGATAATTCATATTCTTGCCAATAGTGTATGGGTGCCTCTCCTGCGTGCTCTCCCTCTGGCACCTGGTATCATCAACCTCTTATGGTTCCCACACCACAGGGTAAAAAAAACTCTCAATGCCTCTTGACTTTATATTTCCCCAGTTTCTGTGAAGTTGGGCACCTCCGATCAGGTATTCTTCTGCCCTGAGCATCGTTTACCTTTTATTGTTGGTGCATGGGTACTCTTCACATATTATGGATGTTGAGCCTTTCTATTTAAAGACCTAGCAAATATTTTTTTCAAAGTTTTCCTCTTTACAACCTTGCTGATGGTGACTTTATCACATACAGAAAATTGGGGGGGGCCTCAAATATTTCAATACTTCCTTTATGGTTTATGAGTGTGTGTCTTTCTTAGAGGTATTCCTGAATACCAAAATTTTTAAGAATATCCTATATTTTAAGATCTTATGCTTTTTTTCCCCAAAGAATAAGTTTAGTTTTTTAAATCAGCCTGGAATTTATTTTTGAGCATGACATGAGATATACATTTAACTTAATGTTTTTCTCCAAATGCATTGCCAGTCATCCAAACAGATTTTTGAAGAACTCCTCCTGCCCTCATGCATTTAAGAGAACATCTCCTGTTATAATGTGAATTCCCACGGGCACAGGGGCCTGATTTTGTATTTCTAGCCTTTCTTCTTCATCTATTACTAGTTTCTGCACCAATACCGTCATGCTTTGATTCCTGTAGCTCCTGAAGGTGAAATTCCTCCGTGTCCTTTCCCTTTTCCCAAATTCTCTTGGATCTCTTGGCCCTTCCCAGCTCTCCCCATGTCAGTGCCACCTGTGTGGTCCCCTCAGAGGGGGCAGGACTACCCCACCTGTGTGTTATCTACAGAGCCTGGATGAGGATTCATTAACGATGGGCACACCACACCTGAGATGAAAGAATGGCCAGACGGTCAGGCTTTACTCCTGATTTCATGACCAGGGCTCAGAGAGCATGCAGTGCTTTCCCCAGGTCACATCAGTTGTCCTGATGCTGGATCCAGGACTCACGTGTCTCCACAGCCCAGGAGCAGCCCTCCCACAGGACACTTCCAGACCCACCAGCCTGAAGGCTTGTTCTGCTCATAATCTCCATTTTACAGACGAGGGAACTGAGGCTCAGAGTGGCTTGCGGAGGGTCCCAAGTGGAAAGCAATAACTCAGACTCAAACCTGCATCTGTTCAATGTTTGAGGCTGTGTCTGAACCATGAAACAGCAGTCCTTTATAGCAGCAGGCCAGCAGCCCCTAATCCCAACCTGGTCTGGTGAACAGAGCAAAGTGGAGTTCTGTATAAAAAGACATGGAAGGGAGACTCAGAGGCTCAGAGGTCACCAAACCCAGATGCCCAGTTGGGTGGAAACGAAGCCCAGAGTGGGGGGTGTTGTCAGGAGCACTTCCAAAGGGACAGAGGCTCCACATGTCAGCCTAGGGCCTTCACCTTCATCCATCTGGTCCTGAACCCAGATGCCTATGGCATAGTCCTTGAGGGCCCAGAGTCAGGTGTGACAGTGCTCCCCATCCATGTGGGCTCTGGGTGGGTATGGGGCATGTCCGTAAGTAGCAACCAGAATGGCATTGTCCCTGATGCAGAGAGAGAGCACGTGGTCTCTCTATGCCCCTGAGGGAAGAAGTAGTGCTGCCCATGTGGTTGGCAAGGGAACAGGACTAGCCGAGGAGAGGCCCCTCATCCCCTCACCTCAGCATCTGGGCTCCTCAACAGCCATAGACAACAGCTAGGTGTGATGCCTCGAGGCCAAATCCAGTGCAAACGTCATTTCCCTCCTGCAAGAGAAGATACCTCCCTCCTGCCCTGATGAAGGTGTCTGCCCTTGAGATAAATTTGTTGGCTCCTGCACAGCCCTGAGCCCAAGTGACAGCGCTTTTATTGAATCATGCCTTTGGTATCATGCTCATTGGATGAGTGGGGACTAAACAACTTTCATAGTCCTTTCTCTTATCTTATGGGGCTCAAATTCAGATATCACACACACAATGGCCACAGAGGTTACAGCTGTGTCCACTGGCCAACATCCCAGAGTGATCTCAGAGTGGCAGAGATGGCTCAGATAATCACTAATGTCACTACGCTCAGCGGGCATTACCATCGTACCATCCCAGTCTGCACCAAGACTGTCACCACCACCCTCACCTGCCCACTGTGTCACCACCATGACATGCATGCAACCTTGGGAAAACCACAACCATCTTTAGCCTTACATTTGTAAGTTAGCTCCAGTATATCCTGCCCTCTTTGTTCCTTATTGTTTCGTTATGACATAACATATTATTTTACCATGTCCATTAACTAAAGAATAGATTATCAAAATTGTGGTATAGTCATACACTGGAACGTTATTCAACAGGAAAGGAAAATGAGCTATTGATACATTCTGCAACAATAACGAATCCGCCAAAAATGTTGAATGGAAAGGTCAGATACAACAGAGTACATTTTGTATAATTCCACTTATATGAAGTTCCAGAACAGTTGCAATTAACATATGGCGGTAGAAATCCTAACAGGGGTCGCTTCTGAAGGAGGAGAAATAAATGCCAAATGGTATGATAGAAATTTTGGGATACCAGAAATGTTCTGTATACAATTGTCCAATTTCATCAAACTGGACTCTTAAGGTCTCTGCATTTTATTTGATGGACCTTATATCTTGATAATAATAACAAAATTAATAAATGCTGTCCTAAAAATCTCATGGGTTGGAGGAGCTTACACATCTGACCAGGATGTAGCAAGTGGTAAGGATTGTCCTTCTCACCATCAACAACCATAACACTTGTCAAAATAAAGGAAACAAGTCTTTTTAGCAAGAATGCAATCCATGAGAGAAGGGAACTGTCTTAAGATGAAGCTTACCATTGCCCAGCAATCCCCCTGGGGATAATATCCAGCCATGGCCTGGAGAGTTGGGTTTGAACAGATGTGGGTGTCCCTCTGAGCTCTGAAGGCATAAATCAGCCTGTGGGGTAGAGATACAGAGAACAGGGAACTGAGCAAAGAGGGGGCACCAGAAATGCCGTAACTCTGGAACAGGAGCCAAAGCCTAGAGAAAGAGCTATTCAGGACTCCCATCTGACAAAGCCTCTGATGAGCTCCTGCCAGAGCTACAGGGCACACAGAGTTCATGGGTTCTAACCCTCCAGGTCAGAGGAGTTTGTGAAATACCTTGTGCTTCCTTGGATCTGCACCAATAGCGAGTGCCACTCAGCTTCTATGGACTTCAGGTCATCAGCCTGCAGTTGAATCACCTGCCAAAGGAGAACCAAGTCTCATCAGAGAAAGAAACAGAATCTGGAGTCTTTACCACAAACTACCCACAGTGCCTAGAATTCAATAAGGAAAGCAAATCACTCAACAACACAAAGGAGTAGAAATAATGGGATTCTTGCTCAAGAAAACTGAAGCATTCAATAGGAATTGAAAGTGAGATGGCCCAGGTGCTAGATGCAACAGATAAAGGCCTTGAAGCAATTATTGTAAATCTATGCAGAAAGATATCTTCAAAGATTTAAAGGAAATGTAATCCTATGAGTGAACAGATAGGCAATCCCAGCAGACGAATGATAACCATGAAAAAGGACTGAGGGCAATTCTTGAACTGAAAGCTACGATTGCTGAAATTAAAACTTAACTGACTGGGCTTTATAGAAACTTGGAGATGTCAGGAAATTCAGTGAACTGGAGAGCAGATCAATAGAAATTATCCAGTCTGGAGAACCAAGGGGAAAATGAAGAAAAGTGAACAAAGCTTCAAGGACAGGGTGATAATACCAAACAAAATACAGAGGGGCAGAAATAAATACTTGAAGAGATAATAACTGAAGCTTCCAAGAGCTGATGGAACTCTCAACAGTTTAAAAAAAAACTCACATTGGGACGCCTGGGAGGTTCACTAGTTGAGCATCTGCCTTCAGTTCAGGGTGTGATCCCGGGATCTGGAATTGAGTCCCACATCGGGCTCCCTGCATGGAGCCTGCTTCTCTCCCTGCCTGTGTCTCTGCCTCTCTCTGTGTCTCTCAGGAATAAATAAATAAAAAAAATATTTTTTAAAAATTAAAAAAAAATAGAAAGAAATAAAAAACTCACATTGGGGAGTTTAAACATATTTGAAAGTAGGAGTGCCTGGCAGCTCAGTCAGTTAAGCATCTGACTCTTAATTTTGGCTCTTAATTTCGGCTGGACACTGAGCATGGAAACTGCTTGGGATTTTACCCTCTTCCTCTGCTCCTTCCCGCCCCCATCACGTGTGCACGTGCATGCTCTCTCTCTTTCGCTCTCTAAAATAAATACATAAATAAATAAAATCATTAAAAATATTTAAAGGCCACAGTAACTTCTTGCAAGATACATCCATGAAGGCAAAAGAAACAAAAGCAAAAATGAACTATTGGGACTTCATCAAGATAAGAAGCTTTTGCACAGCAAAGGATACAGTCAACAAAACTCAGACAACCTACAGAATGGGAGAAGATATTTGCAAATGACGTATCAGATAAAGGGCTAGTTTCCAAGATCTATAAAGAACTTCTTAAACTCAACACCAAAGAAACAAACAATCCAATCATGAAATGGGCAAAAGACATGAACAGAAATCTCACAGAGGAAGACCTAGACATGGCCAACATGCACATGAGAAAATGCTCTGCATCACTTGCCATCAGGGAATACAAATCAAAACCATAATGAGATACCACTTCACACCAGTCAGAATGGGGAACATTAACAAGGCAGGAAACCACAAAAGTTGGAGAGGATGCGGAGAAAAGGGAACCCTCTTACACTGTTGGTGGGAATGTGAACTGGTGCAGCCACTCTGGAAAACTGTGTGGAGGTTCCTCAAACAGTTAAAAATAGACCTGCCCTACGACCCAGCAATTGCACTGCTGGGGATTTACCCCAAAGATACAGATGCAGTGAAACGCCGGGACACCTGCACCCCGATGTTTATAGCAGCAATGTCCACAATAGCCAAACTGTGGAAGGAGCCTCGGTGTCCATCGAAAGATGATGGATAAAGAAGCTGTGGTCTCTGTATACAGTGGGATATTCCTCAGCCATTAGAAATGACAAATACCCACCATTTGCTTCGACGTGGATGGAATTGGAGGGTATTATGCTGAGTGAAGTAAGTCCATCGGAGAAGGACAAACATTATATGTTCTCATTCATTTGGGGAATATAAATAATAGTGAAAGGGAATAGAAGGGAAAGGAGAAGAAATGGGTAGGAAATATCAGAAAGGGAGACAGAACATAAAGACTCCTAACTCTGGGAAACGAACTAGGGGTGGTAGAAGGGGAGGAGGGCGGGGGGTGGGGGTGAATGGGTGACAGGCACTGAGAGGGGCACTGATAGGATTAGCACTGGGTATTATTCTGTATGTTGGAAAATTGAACACCAATAAAAAATAAATTTATTATTAAAAAATATTTAAAGGCAAATGGTATTAAAAAGCATACTAAATACTTAACAGTAAACCCTAACTCTAAATGCACTTAGCAAACAATGGAAAGTAGTAAAAGTACGTTACATTTTCAGCTAAAGAAGCTAAAAGAAAGAGCGATCGCAATCCCCCCCCCCAAAAAAAGGAAGAAAATAAAAAGGGATAAAAGCAGACACTTAAAAACAGAAAACCAAAGAGCTAGATCACAGTTGGATTTTTGTTTTCATTTTTTTGGTAAAGAATAATATGACAGGACAGTCTCTGACAAGCTGGATGAAGCAGACAATGCAGAAATGAACATACTGGAAATGCAAAAGAAGAAGTACATTGAGTTACCTTATGCTAATAGATTTGAAAGCTCAGAAGAAGTGAGTAATTTCACAGAAACAAAGCAGAAAAACTATGTCCAAATATAAACTGATAAGCTGTCTTCTGGGAGGAGGCACTTTTAATGCATATAATCAACAAAATATTAGTATTCATAATATACAAAGAATCCCCATGCATCAAGGAAAAGACAAAATAGCCCAAAGAAAAATATGTAAAAATATATCAGTGTGGATTTCACAGAAAACAGACACACAAACGGCCAATAAACTACATCAAGTAATCAGGGAAATGCAAATCACAACAAAGAGGGCAGCTCACCCGCAGCAGACGGGCAGGATTTGCTGGGTCCAGTGGGAGCACTGGCTGGGGAGGACATGGGGGGGATGGCGGAGGTCACGGCTATGGTCTGAGCCCACGTCAGTGAGACCCGTGTGAAGAGCAGTGCTACGGCCTGAACACGTGTGTCCCCACACTCACATGTTGGAGCCCCGACCCACGGTGACTAGGGCGTGAGGGCGGAGCCCCCGTGATGGGGTTGGCAGCCTTACGAGAAGAGTCGGGGACACCTCTGTGTCTCGGCCATGCAAGGACACACCTCTCAGAAGCGAGCCTGCCAGCACCTCGGTGGCCGACTTCCGCGCCCAGACGTAGAAGGGAGCACGGCTGCGGAAGCTCCCGGTCTGGGGTGTTGTTATGCAGCCCGAGCTGACCGAACATGCAAGCACCGAGGACGTCGTGATGCCGAACCTGTGCCCAGCGCCAAACCCAGCAATCCCACATATGTGTGTGCACACGGAGGTGTGTCCCCAGGTGGGTCACCGCCTCAGAAAGTGTGGCAGGGTAAACGTGGAAATGGCCTAAATGTATCCATAAGAGCGTGGGTAGAGCAAACTCGGTATGCTCCCACAGCTGCGCACAAGGCCAGGGCCACCAGGGGCAACCGCGGTCACACGCGGCCCCCTGCATCAGCCTCCGGACAGCAAGGTGCAGCGGGAGGGGCCCACAGCAGATGGGGGAGCAGAGCGCAAAACCACCCACGGGGAAGGGTGAAATCCCCCAAACTATGCTGCTGGTGGGTGTCGGCAAGTAGAGCGACAGGTGACATCGCCCGCTGGGAGGGACTGCCCAGGACGGCCGGGCCAGGCGGTGACAGGGGGTGCAGGGGCCCAGGGCAGAATGAGCAGGGAAGGGCGGAGAGGAGAACCACGCAGCGCCGGGCAAGCGCCAGGGTGTGGGCTCCTCACTCTATCCCCTTCTTAGCACAATTCTCACGAGCTCGCTTTGCCTCGTCTGCAGGAGCCCAGGTGCCCCTTGGGGACACGACTCCATGAAGCAGCCAGACCAGAGGGATGAGCGTCCGGGCTCGGGCTGCAGGTGGTCCCCTTGCAGGGCAGCGCTGGCTGGCGGGGTGCCGGGGGGTGCCGGGGGGTCGCGGGGATGCCCTCTGCATCCGTGCATGCGCCACGGTGGAAGCGTCCCTCCCGCAAGCATGTGAGGTTCCACTCACCGTGTGGGAAGCACCACTAGTGTAACAGGGCGCCCTGCGGGAGAAGCGCGCCGTGGAAAGGAGGAAAATCCGAGCCAAGGAGGGACCCTGGCGGCTCCCGGGCCGGCGCGGGCTCCATGGGGTAAGTGCCGCCCGCCAACGGCAGATGGTACTGGGGGCGGCGGCCGTGCCATCCGCAGGAAGCCTCTTCAAAGGACTCTGCAAATCATCAAAAATGGGCCTAAAATAAAATTTATGTAAAAAGTAAGAGGAAAGTAAGAACACGCCCCTCCTTGTCACGTAACTTCCCCTCCTGCAGGCTGCAACCCCCCGGCGTCGGAGGCACGGCCAGCCGGGTGGACGTGGAGGTCCCGCACGAGCTCCCCTGCCCGCCCCAAGCCCCCTGGAGCCCGGCCCCAGCCTCCGGCCCCTCGGCGTCCCCCTGACAAAGGGCTTCGGGCTTGCCGTGCAGGTTCACGGACAGACGCCCCGCTGCTGCCACGCGAGGCCAGCTCCCTGCGAGGAGTCCGCGGCTTCCGATGGCCCCCCCGCCTGACCACTGCCCCTCAGGTTTGGGAGACCCCGAAGCAGTTCCTGCCATGACGGAGGCCCTAGAGAGGCCAGGTGGGGCCCCCTGGGCACAGACCCAGAACCCGGGACGCAGATGCAGGCCTGCACCCCAGTGGCCCCCCAGGGCACCGCGCTGCTGGCAGCAGCTGATGCCAGGACCAGCCACCACTGCCTGTGGTCACAAGAGAACACTCCACCTCCTATCCACACCTTTCCTCGCTGCCAGTGGGCGTCCTTCTCGGGGGGCTCCGAGGTCAGGACCCCCCCGTGTCCTCTGTCCCCCTAACACCCGGGCAGAGTGGTGCTGCTTCCGAGGGGTGGGCAAACTTGCTGCCCGGTGGAGACCCTCAGAGCTGCCCAGACCCCCCGAGTGGCATCTCTGACGGGGTTGGGGACATAACGGGGTCCCCCCGCCATCCCGCCGCCGCTCCCAGCCTCACCATGAGGCCTGACGCCCAGTCCCCGAGGCCCACGGCTCCTGCTGTCTCAGGGGAAGGCGGTGTGCCGGAGTTTTAATTAACACCAGACAGGAGTCATTTGTATTGCTTCTAAGACCTGGAATGTTCTCCATGGAAATTTTCTCCCCTCTGGGAAAGACATGTAACTGGCTAATATTTTTATTAATAGACATAGAGGCTGTTAAAAATAAAGTTCTCTCCCCATTAAGGGTAAGCCAGGCAGGACAGGCACCTGTCCATGATTCAGCTGGTGTCCCCCCCCGTGTCCCGCCTGTGCATCCCCCGCCCAGGGGTCACCCCGTGATGCCCCAGGAGGCCTGTGCGGGAGGGCTGACCGTCCCAGGAGGGACCGGCTCTCCCGACACCAGTGCCTGCAGTCTCCCATCATGGAAAGGCCTGCGTCCACCACCGAGGGCAGCGTGAGAGCCGAGCCAGCGCTGGGTGCAGGCCCCAGAAGGCCAGCCGTCCCCCTGACGTGCGGGAGCACCTCCGTCGCAAGCCTGCCGGGGCCATTCCGCTCCTCGACGGGCTTGCGGGCCTCCGTCCAGCATCTGCGTGTGTGTGAGTTCCGTGTCCTTCCACCGATTTAACGGTTCCCCCTTATGTGTCGGCGGCCTTCTGCGCTGTCGGGCTGGCGCTGGTTCCTGGAGGGTGGCGCGCCGCAGCCCGTGGACGCAGGCCCGAGGCTGTCAGCGGGGCCCGTGCTCGGTGCGCATCAGTGATGGCTCCGCTCCCAGGGCAGCCGCCCCAGCCTGGGCTGGTTCTGCTTTTCCCTCGGCCGCGCTGACCAGCAGCATTCGGGGTGCTAGGAGCGAAGTCCGCAGGGTCCCTGAGTGTCGGCGCGAGCTGGGCTCCTGCTGGCCCCGGGGTGGGGGGTGCTGCTTGAGGTTCTGAGCCCCTGAGAGGCTGAGCCCTGCCTCTCCTGACGCCCGCGCTCCGGAGGCTTGAGCTACCTTCCCGTTCCCCCCGATGGCTTGAGGGTACTGGGGGGTCATGCGTTATGTAAACATGCTAGAGCATCAGCACAGCCCCACGGATACACGGACACGTTGCCCCCCCGGCCTGTGCCTCCTGCCCGACTGCTCCCCCCGCGCCCTGGCCCTCAGGGTCCTCCTCTCTTGCAGGGCCCATCCCCTTCTCCTACGGGGCTCTCCCTTGACCCTACACACAAGCGCTCTCTCCCTCCTCCAACCGCTGGGGGCTGATTGTGGAAAGCACAGATACTTGGTGCATATGTTTTATACTCGTATGTTCATGTCGATACCCCCTTCTGAGCGCTTACTGTATGCCTTTCCTTTCCTAGGCACTGGGGCACGGTTCTGTCTCTGGAGCAGCAAGGTGGTAAAGTGCCCTCACAGAGCTGGGCGTCCAACCTGCAGGGGGGCGGGCTGGGGGCTGGGGTGTAGACGAGGAGCAAGCGGTAGGCTGGTCCTGCAGTGGGTGAGGAGGGTCTGGGGCAGTCCTCTTGGAGGGGCTGCATGGAAGTCAGCAGGGGGCTACCCTGGACTTGGGCCCAGGTCTCTGGGTCTCTGGGTCTCTGCCCGGCGCCCCTCCCACTTCTCAGGAGGCAGGGCAGCCTGCAGCCCCAGGGAGGGAGGGGCTGGCTGATGATGGAGGTCTTGAGCCCTTTGGGCTCCCCCTGGGCCGCGAGGAACTTGGAGCAGACGCCAGGGAGAATGTGGGCCCTGACCCTGCCGGGAGAGTCTTGTCCCTTGGAGGCCTCACCCAGCCGCCCCTGAGAGCACTATGGAACCACAAAGCCCTCAACTGAAGGCCTGGAGTTCCACCTGGCTCAAGGGTTCACAGGGACAGACAAGCTCCTTCCCAGCCTCCCTTCCTGGCCCACCTGTCGGTGGTGGGTTACTCCCAATTCCAGGGATTTGCTGGCGATCTGCTGAAGAGGAAGCTGGGCATTGGATGTCTGGATTCCCATTGGGAAGTCACCCACGTCCACTCTTGTCCATCACAGCCCCGTGCCGCCCCAGGCTCTGCTTGCAGACTTGTCCCTTCCTACTCACCCCTTGGATCCAGCTGGGTCCTATCTGGGGACCTGGGTCCACCTGGGTCCTATTTGAGGTCCTATCTGGAGACTTAGGTCCAGCTGGGTCTTACCTGGGGTCCTATCTGGGGACCTGGGTCCAGCTGGGTCCTACTTGGGGTCCTATCTGGGGACCTGGGTCCAGCTGGGTCCTACTTGGGGTCCCATCTGGGGACATGGGTCCAGCTGGGTCCTACCTGGGGTCCTATTTGAGGACGTGGGCAGGACCAGGAGTTAGGAAGGGGGGCTGGTGGGCAGCGGTGGCCACCCCAGGCCCCATCTCCGCAGCTACCCAGGGACTGCCGCACATACCGAACCAGTAACCCAAGGCCCACGTGGAGGTCATCCTGATCGTGTGCACCTGCAGTGGAATATTGCTCTTCCCGGAGGCCCAGTCTTTCGTCCTAACCCACCCCCTCACTCAGCCTCCCTGAGATAATGACCAGGACACAAGGCCTCGCCCTGCAGCCCGGCTGTGGCAGCGACTCTGCTCTGGGGCTGCTATCTGCTCTGGCAGCTCTGAGCCCAAATTACCCAGCAAACGGAGACGGATGGCAGGGCCTTCCTGGGCTTAAATTGCTCCTCCACTCGGCGCTGGCGGTGTCTCCTCTCCCGGTGATCATTGAAAAACACTTTTCTTCCCCATAATGGCCCAATTCACGAGCTTCCTGATAGGAACCAAAGATGTATATCTAATAACAGATTAATGGGACAGGGGGGAGATGGCAGCCAGCAGAGGGTGGGCCCAGCACGACGGAGGGCTAAGGGAGGGAGGGCACAGGGCCCTGCTACGGAGCTTCCCCACCCCTGCAGCCCTGGTGACTCTCCCAGGAAGGCTCCGTAGAGGAGCTTAAGCAGCAAATGGACGGACAATGGATTTACAGAGCTTATCTGTTTTCCTCCTGGCTTTGTTTGTCTCTACAGAAATAGAGGCACAAATAAGAGAAATTATTCCAAAGTCACACAGTAGGTGAGACGTGCCATGGTGTCGGGTCCCGCACCGTGTTGATGATGGCGGTGATGGTTGTGATGACAATGGTGGTGGAATTAATAATGACAGCGTTTATTGGGACACACTGAAGCTCCATGAGGCTGTGCAAGTCCAGTTCCCCTCTAGCCCTCTTCGTCCTCACCATGCAGGAAAGGACACTAAGGCCTAACATGCAATGTGTCACTGTACGCAGCTGTTTCTAGAAGACCTGGGGCTTGCATAGCTCCCAGTATTAAAAACAACAATAATAACATAATAGGATGATAGTGGTGATGGCGGTGATGAGGATGGCAACGGCAGTGATGTGACGATGGCTATGATGGCGATGGTTATGACAATGTGGAGGTGGGATCAATGATGATGGTGATGGTGATGACTGTCATGGTGGCGGCGGTGATGATGGTGATGGTGATGGTGGTGGTGATAATGATGGGGATGGGGGTGGTCATGGTGATGATGATTAGGGTGGTGGCAGTGGCAATGATGATGATGGCAGTGGTAGTGATGGTGGTGATGGTGATGGTGGTTGTCACGGTAATCGTGGAGATGACAGTGGTAGTGGTATTAGCAATGAGAGCACTGATGGAGCCCTAGGACCAAGCAGTGTCCCGAATGCCCAACACTCTCCATCTCACGGCATCCCCACAACCACTCTGGCAGGTGTGCGCTGTTAGTAACTCCATTCTCTAGGCGGAGAAAAAGAACACGTGTCCCTTGGTCCTGAGCTGCAGCCAGGATTGATGCCCCACTGTATAACTCTGAAGCCCGCCTCCCCCCAGGGCTCCCCTTGCCACCCCCAAGTGGGTGAGGGCTCCCAGCAGCCCCCCGTGAGCTCCCCACTCGTGGTGTTTCGGTGCCTCTCATCACAATCCCTGGCAGCCAGCGCTGTACGTCTGCTAATTACATGTTTTATTGTCTCGCTTGCCATTAAATATTGTCTGCGCCCACCATTAAGCAAATCTACCTCCTTCGTGGATCTATCCTCTCCGGAATGCCTGCACACAGCCCTTGGGGTTTGCAGCCAGCCGGCCAGCCAGGGTCTCAGCCTTGGGGCCGCCCTCCTCTGTGTCCTCCCGCTGAGTCCTCGGCTGCCCCCAGTGCTGGTGTCACTGCCCCCACAGCAGTCACGGCACCATCCGGAAACCTACAGATCCCGCCCTCCGCCCAGGCCCCCAACTGCCCAGGCCTCGGTTGCTCCACGGCTGGGTGGTGGGCCTCCAGCCTCCTCTAGTCTCTTGACCCTTCGACCTTCTCTGAGTCCCCCCAGCCCTGGCTTTGCTTCCTCCCCCTCCCAAGCTGGGGCCCTCCCTGCACTCCGGCCCAAATCAGATATTGGTCATCACCTTCCTTCGGTCCGGCCTCCCATTGCACCTGCTGGAAACCCAACCAGATGCACCCGCTGGTCTGCTTCTCCGCTCCCGCCCCCGGCCCGCTGCTGGCCCCCTGGAGGGCGTCTGCATCTGTGCCGTGCCGGCTCTCCCACCCCACGGAGCCCTGCACCCCCCGACACCTCTCCTGGCCCCCCGCCTGCTTGGAGCAGCCGTGCTGAATCCTTACCTAATGCCAAAATTTCAGCAGCTTCCGTCGGAGACTTGCATCCCACAGCATTGTCTCCGCTTCCCGGAGACGCCCCCAGATGTCCGCCTAGACACAACCTCACGGTGGGAGGTCATTGTGTCCTCTGGGCTCTGGCCTCAGGTCCTAGCCACAGTTTTCAAAAGTCTACTAATGTCTAGGGAGGACTCCTGCTTGGTACAACGGCGAAACCTCGCACAGATGGAGACTTTTCGTGTCTCAGGTCCTCCCTCCAGGGAGAGCCTGCGCCCAGGGCATCAAACCGCACACACCGCTCCTCACCTAAGAAGCCCCGAGGCCGCGGCGGTCCGGGAGTGAGTGAGCCGCATCTTTTTGGTTGCTCTCTGCTGCTTCCTTGTGGGACGTGCCACCACTCCAGTGGGTGGGGCCAGGTCTCCTCCACGCCTCCCGAGAGCCTGTGGGGACGGACAGAGGCAAACCTGTGACATTGGTGCCCTGTTCCAGACATCCCCCCACCACCCTGCAAGGCTGGAGCTCTCGTCCTCAAAGCAACAGGGCCTCATGCTTAGGACCCAGTACCCTGCCCCCATCCCAGCATCCTACTCACGGAGCCCCAAATGTGCCTTCTGGCCCAGGCCACCCGGCCCTGCCTGGGCCCTCCTCCTGCCAGGGCACCAGGCTTCCCTTCCCAGCAGCCACAGGCCTCCTCTTCCTCACCATGCACCTCACCTCTCATGTCTCACCGACACTCTCAGACCCCAGATCCCTGTGCACCCCGGATCCCAGGTGCTGGCCTTGAGCCCCTGCAGCCCACAGCCTCAACCAGCTAGATCCGCTGCCTGTGACCTGAGCTTCCCGGTGCTTCAGACGTGCAGCGCCGCGGGGCTCCCTGGGTGGGCCCGGCTCATCCTCCCTGGGCTCCTGCGTGCCTGCAAGAGTGCCCAGCCGTGCAATGGGCGGTCAGGTCAGCAACCTCCCCATGTAAGTCCCACTGGGGTCGGCACACCTGGTGGACAGGTGGACTGAAGCCCACCCACACCCAGGAATGCCCGGACAGCCGGGAGTTTAGACCCAGCAAAGTGGGGAACAGGGAGCCTCTGTGAGGTACTTTTATCTTTTTCATACCACTATTTTTTTTAATTACTAAGTCAATATTTGTTCAATGCAGAACACTTGGGAAACAAACAATGGAAGGGAAAAAATTGCCCGTAATTGCACAGCACGGAGGTAACCCCCAGCAACTGTGGGCTTTCTTCTTTCCTCCTCCCACCTTCCTGTCTTTCTTCTCTCACTGTGCCCCAAACAGGATCCTTGTGTGTGTGCACGAGACACAAGTGAGCATGCACACACACGCACGAACATGCATGTGCACACACGAACCCACACATGTACTCATGAGCACACGCCCTCCTCCCCGCACTGGGCTCGCCCCCTCCCCGGGCCCCACTCTGCTGACAGGGGCATGCGTGGCCCAGAGCACAGCCTCGCCACACCCCACGCGCTCCCGCCTTAGCAACCGATTGGTTCTCTGTCCCCATGACGCCTTGGGCCCAGGGGCTCTCTGGCTTGGAGCCTGGGGTCAGGGTCAGGGTTGGTGCTGCTGCGGGCGCACCGAGGGGCCGTCTCCGTGGTTCCCTAGTGAGCGACCACTGCACGCAGGCAAGGTGAGGTCGCCACAACACACACCTTTGAACACACGGCCCCGTGCGTGGCCTCGCCTGCGTCTTGAGGTGAAATCCCTGCCCACGGACTCGCAAGATATAACGGAGCACGTGGTCCTGGGTGGGGTGGGGGGGCTTCGGGCCGTGCGGGCCCCATCGGAAAGGCTGATGTCAGCCGCACTTTCACGGAGTGGGGGGGTGGGGGGTTGGCACACGCACCTAACACCACCCGGCGCGGTGCTTCCGCTGTGCACATGGTTGTGCCCTGTTCTTGCTCGCTCGCGGCCTTCCGCCGATGAGAGCAGACGCCTTGGTCCGCGCGCTGAGCATTTCTGCGACCTCGTGTGTGGCTCCGGCTCAGACCCGCGTCTGCCTCTGCCGGGCGCGCTCTAACTTATTCACGGGGAGGGTTTATGCCTTCGCTCACGTCAGACCCTGTCTAAACAGGTGGGGAACTACTGTCCTGGCTCGTGCTCGGCTCTGAATGGCGCTGCAGCTCTCACCTGAGCAACGAGGTTTGCGTTTCAATGTAGTCGCGGCCACTAACGACGCGTGGCTCTGCTGACGGGCGAGACCCCCGCGCGGAGGGCAGGTGCTCCCCGGCCGGTTGGTGGGGGGAGGGCCGGGCCGGCCACGGAGCGAGCTCGCGCACCCGGGCCCCACGCGTCCACCGCAATCTGGCCGAACTCTAGGAAGGCCGACTTTAATATCTATCTTTATAACGTTTCTCAAACAGTGCGAACGCCCTCCCTTCTAACTTTGATTTACTTGTTTTTTTTTTTTTTTCCCTCTTTGGAAAAGCCAAGAGGCAGACGTTCCAATTCATTAAACCTCCTACATGTGCTTTAAATTTCATTTTCAAGATAAAATCCAAAAGGCTACACGCAGAAATCAGAGCACACACCGATTAAAACGTACTTTCCCTGTCCACTCCTTTCTGCAGCTTCCTGGATTTTTAACTCCTCCGATCCCGGAGATTTTTGGATTAATTAATTCTCCAGGCGAGGGCGGGCAGCATTCCTTCCCTTGAGGCCTGTCCTTGGTGTGTGGATGGCCTCTAGGCCCCGTGTCCTCACGCGGGCGTCCTGGTCGCCTCTTCTGACAAAGACACGGTTCACAGCAGGTCAGGACCCCCAGTGACCTCATTCTACCTCAATCTCCTCTTTAAAGGCCCATCTCCACGTCCCCCTGTGGGCCTCTGGGAGCTGGGACCCCAACGTGTGAATGTCAACCCATCACAGCACACAATTGACATTTTCAGATGCAAGAAACCTCCCTATGACTTTATTATAATTTTTTCTAGAATTTTTTTTTACTATATGTAAATACAAACCCGAAAAGTTTCAAGTGTTTTGCTCTCTCGTTAAACCAAGCAGGAGCTGTTGTTTGAAGTGTCTCCGGGGCCTACAGGAGGGTTTCCAGGGCGCAGCAGCAGCAGCAGCAGCAGCCGTGGTCAGATCCGCACCGTCACTCGGGGAGGGTCACTGTGCGCCCAGGGCCCGGGTGCCCACGTCCGTAACAGGGGGAGGGGGGGCTGGCCCGGCCAAGCGGGGGCTGTTGTGCAATGAGCCGGGGAGGTGCACGAAGCCACTGGTTTGCTGCCACCTAGGAGCACAGCAGACGCTGTTTCCTTTCCTAAATTAGAAGCTTTAAATTTTCCCCTACATCTTCACTTTCAAATGCATACTCATTAAAAACAAACAGTGCAGACTGGAGGAAAGAGCAGGAGAGTGTGCGCAGACGCTCAGGCGGCCGCATGACAGCCGCTCGGGGCCCGGCGTGACCTGGGCCCCCTCCGCCCGTCTCTGGCTGAATCCCAGAACCCAGATTCACAAGGAGGAAGGAGCCACAAGGGGGAAGAGGCCTGGGCTGAGCGGAACCCCACCCCCCCAGACCAACTCACGTCAACGGGAAAATAAACTTAATGTGCCGCGCCATGGAGCCCGGGTGTCCTTGTTATCTCTGTGATCTGACCCTGCTGACACCCAGAAGTGTTTCTCAGCACCCTCTGCTCCATGACTTCTTTTTTTTATGTGGCAGGTGTGCCATTCGTGGGAAATGACGGCTCCCAAGTACGTGTGTCAGCTACAGAAGTGTCACAGACGGTCCATTGCACGACGGCGGGAGCCGCGGGGCTCAAACCCAGAGCCAGGACCTGGGTGGCCATCCGGGCACCGCTGGCCGTGGTCCTCGGGTCTCTTCCCTCTGTTGCACGTTTCCAGGCCTCTGTATTCCTCTATTTGTATTCTTCGTGTTTGGTGTTTTACTTCCTCGTTTGCCTGGAGCATCCCCTCACGTCGACTCCGAGGAAGTCCAGCGGAAGGCGGGCTTTGCATGTCCCTCCGTCCCCCTTGGCGTCTGATCGCGGGTTTGCGCCCCGCAGGGCTGCGGGCTGGGCCCACACGTGGTAAGCGGTCCGCCAGAAGGCCCACACCAGCCGGGGATTCCTCTCCTTCCTGATGAGTGTTTACCTTCCCTCTGAAAGTTTTTAGGATTTCTTTTCATCCTAGGTGTTATGCATTTTTATGGTAATTTGCCTTCTGTCATCGTTTCCCCAGCTTCTTTGGCCTCTTCTTGCAGGAGGCCAGGGTGTGAAGGGTGTCCTCCCCTCGGTGCTGCAGCTCCCCCCGCCCCACCCCCTGTCCACGTGCTCTGGCCGGTGCCCCCCTGCTCGGCACCTAACTCCAGCCTCTGTCCCCTCTGGGTCCTCTGACACTTACCTCCTCTGATTTCTCGTCCTGTGCAGCTTCCCGAGGGGACGCCTCGGATTTCAGACTCTAACTGCTCACCCTGCCTGCCTGACCATTCCCTTCCAGAGCACGCTGGTGTCTTATTTTATGGATATAATACCTCCTCAGACATCCCTGAGTATGTTAATTGGAGTATTTTTAGAGGACTTTTCACTTAATTTGTTCTGTTTCTTCTGGCTTTTTCTTTTTCTTTTTCCTTTTTTTTTTTTTTTTAATGTATTTGTCTTCATCTTTCTCTTCGGCGCTGCTGGCTTTCCTCGTGGGCCCGGCAGTCCCTGGCCGTCCACTCTCGTGTGGGAAGCACGATGAAGGGGCCGGGGTACCTTCCTCAGGTGCTGGTCAGCACTTGCTTTTCTGCTCGGCCTCCCCTGGCTCATGCTTCCCACCTTGGGCTCTGAAGAGCAGGAAGACAGGGCAGCTACGAGATTCTTCTGGAGTGAGGGGGCTGGGAGCCCCTGTGTCAGAAGGGCAAGAGTTTCATGGTGGGGCCTGCCCCAGCTCTGGCCTTCCCCGTGGGGCTGATCCCGAGGCTTTGGCCACCAGCTGCCAGGCTGAGTCTGCAGGATGGCATCTCCGCCCGCGCTCTGACCCCGTTGGTGGGAAGGCGGGGGACTCCCCTGCAGGATGGCCCCAGCTGCAGCTCCCCATAACCTCTCTTCCCAGCCTGGCTCCTGGCCCCAGACCACCCACGCCCGCCGCCTCTGGGACCTGGGCGCCTGGAGTTCCCGTGGGCAGAACCCTGGCTGCAGGGCTGCTGCCAGGATCCAGACTCCAGCTTCCTCCCGCTTCTCCTGTTTTATAGGTCAGCTCACATCCCTCTGCTTTCTGTCTCCTGGAATTTATTAAAATCTCTTAGTCATTGTTGTGAGGATTAAAATGCAATTATGTATGCAAAGCACATCTTACAGTACCTGGCACATAAGGAGGGCTGGATAAATGTTAGCAATTATTATCACAGTTGGTTAAGTGATTTCCCCGAGATGGTGAGACTCTCCCTTCAAGGAGCCCACGGTGGAGACAGACAAAGACACAAGCAACCACCGATAATGATTCCCCCCACCCGGACCTGGTGTGTTCGTGTGTGGCTTGGTCATTCCTCACAACCCGCAGGAAAAGTGGGGAATGCAAGCTCACCTTTCCACCCACCGCCGGGGCTTGCAGACTCGACCTCGCTTCCAGATGGGGTCACAGGCAAGGGAGGAAGAGGCTGCTTCAGCTTAGGAGGTTCACAGATTCCTGGTCGGGCTTTGGACAGGCAAGGCAGGTGGGGCACAGGCATCCTCTGGAGGGCCTCTCGGCCGAGGCTGTCTTCGATTGTCTCAAAGTCCAGAGTCACAAGCAGCACTCAGGGGGTGCGACAGAGTCTAAGAGGTGCCCACGGTCTCTGCATCGCGGCGCTCATGCTTTTGTGGGCTATCCTGTCCTGAGTGTGGGCCAAAACATGACTTGCTTCTAACAGATACAATACAGCACAAGCGATGGGGTGTCATGCCCGTGACTGTGTTACATAACATAATCAACAGCCCTTACTAGCTTGGTGAAGGAAGCAGTCATGTGAGGAGAGCCCACACAGCAAGGACTTGTCAGCATCTTCTAGAAACTGCAGGCAGCCTTTAGGAACTGGGGGTGGCCTCCACCAAATAGCCAGCGAGAAGCCAGGGTCATACAACCATAAGGGAGTGGACTATGCCAACATCCTGAGTGAGCATGGAAGGGGACTCATCCCAGGTCGAGCCTGCAGATGAGAACACAGCTCTGTCAACACTCCAAAAGCAGCCTATGAGACCCAGAGCAGAGGGACCAGCTAAGCTGTGCCTGGGCTCCATCCTGACCCCTAGAAATTATGATAATACATGTGTGTTGCATCAGGCTGTTCAATTTGTGGTCATTCATTACACAGCCATAGACAACTAATACACTATGCACCTTGTAATGTGCTGGACCGTGAAATACCACAGGGCCCACTGAGGGGTCCTCTCCCTGGAAGAACAGCATGCAACTAGAGAAGTGAGCATCCTGAGCAGTGGTGCAGGCACCAGCCTGACAGGTGGGCTGTTTGTACCACAGGGTGCAGTAGTCCCTGCAGGCTAACTCACCGGCCCTGCTCTCCCATGAGGAATCATTGAGCAAAGGCTCAGGCAGGCGGCCAAGGGAGAGGGGACAGCACCCACTCACTCTGCCCTCCAGAACACCTTCCTTTTGCCCTACCTGAACAGATGGGGGACTGTGCTCCCTGGAGGACCCTATTTTGCACACAGGGCCATTGGAGCTGATACAACTGAGATCCGAGATAAGTGACTATGTTCTGCTGGTCCCATCTCATGGCCCACAAGGCAGGCTCTGGCTCCCACTGGGCACTCAACCCAGCCCCAGGCTACGTGCTCATCACTGAAAACTGCATGCATGATGAACTTGCCTAAACTTCACAATAGCCTCGTGAAATAGGAATTGAGGGGGAAACAGAAACATGGAAAAGTTTGATCACTTGCTCAAGGTTGCATGGCTGTGATAAGGGAGCCAGGATTGGAACCCTGCTTCCAGAGCCTGGAAGCTTAGTCTCTGCACTGTGCTCCTCTACGTCTTACCATCACCCAGACCTAGGCCCACACTGGTTCTGTGACTCTGGGCAAGTTCCTAACCACTTTGAGCTTTAGCCTACTAATCCAAAAAGTGAGTGCTGTACTAATATCTACCTTTTCCCGTTAAGATAAACGTGGCACCTGGTGGTGTTCAATCAGTGTGAACTCACCTCACAGCACGTCTCTGGTGGAGACATAGCAGGAGACACTGTTCCGAGTGCTCCCAGAAAACATGCTCCTGTGCACTGGAATGCAGACAGCTGCCTCCCCCAGTGGAAGTGTAAGCCTAGGCACACAGGAAAGATAAAGAGCTAGGCTAGGGCCAAACAGATCAGTTTTATGCCCAATGGCAACCTTGGGAAAGTCACTTAAACTCTGACCTTCCACTGATTCATCCCTCCAATGGAAATACTGTAATCCCCTCCATGTGGTTGCTGGGACCACTCATAGAACACTGAATCTGGGGCACTCAGAGCAAGGCCTGGCCCAGGGGAAGGTCATTCTTAGGAGCAGCTGAGCTCTCAGGCTTCCATGCCCTGGGGAGGAAGCATGGACCTCCAGTGACCCTGAGCAACACTACCATTACCTTCTTATTCTTTGACGTTCAGTTGTATGGCAATTCACGCCACCAGATTTTTCGGTGCTCTTATTAGGTTTCAGGCCAGTATTGGTTTTTCCAAGGAAAACCGACAATTGAGGTGCCACCCCATAGGCCTTTCCTGGGGAAGCTCAGAGTGTAAGGCAGGCAGGGTTGGGGAGGGTGAGCACAAACCCTCAGTGTGCACATACCATATGTCAGAAAATTTGCTGTTTTTGTCTTCGTGGCAACACGTTGATTTGTGTAAAATTAGCTGTGTTTTATAGACGGAGAAATTGAAGTTCAATGAACCTAAGGAATTTGCTCAAGGTCACGCAGACGGAGAATTTTCTCCCCAAAGACTGCATTCAAATAACCATAAATCAGGGAGAAAATGATAATTATCAAAGCTATTTAAATAAGACAAGTCACTTGGCCTCTGAGTCTTTTATCTTTATTGGCTAAATGCCTTGAGAAAAACCTACTTTTCAGAGCTTTTGTGAAAATCCAATGATCCATCAAATGTGAGTGTTTTTAGCATGCTTAAGGGCACATAGTAGGTACTTAGTAAATGTTTATGAATGATAATCTTAATGAGGGCAGATGAAAAAAATTTTGAGACTATGAAAGAGGAATATAATGATTTTGACTAAGAAGCAGGAATCAATGATTGATAGATGTTTCTTTTTTAAAGATTTTATTTATTTATTCATGAGACACACACACACACACACACACACACACACACACACAGAGGCAGAGACACAGGGAGAGGGAGAAGCAGGCTCCATGCAGGGAGCCCGATGTGGGACTCGATCCCAGGTCTCCAGGATCATGCCCTTGGGCTGAAGGCAGCGCTAAACCACTGAGCCACCAGGGCTGCCCTTGCTCAATGTTTCTGAAAGAAGTGCAGAATAGGGATGTAGGACTCAGGCATGAAACTTGTAAGCATGAAAGCATGGTGTCTTCTAGAGTGAGAGATTCTCTGAACCAGAGAGGGTGGAGGAGATGGGGGGATGCATCTTGTAAAGAACATCTGGAATGCCGTGCTGAGGTGTTTACAGGCAAAGGAAACCAAAATGGACTTTGAACCCAGGATGGCAATGAGATTTCTGTTCTGGTTGAGTTCACACATATCTCCTGAACTGTCTTATTTCCAGTCCCCAGTTGTTTATAACTCAGGTGATTTTTCTGACCAGAAGTGATGTGGTAAGTCTCATCTTGAACCACGCACTCTTGTAACAGTCAGCACCCTACATGGAATAGACTCTTCTCAGGTACCAGAATTTAACCAGGTTGGCCTTAATGGAACAAAGCTGATATGGGCATAAGATCTGGAAATCCTCACACCCAAACTGACCAGCACTAATCTGTCTACCTCATACAGGGACCTCTCATGAATAAGAGCTCAGAGCATGATGGTCATCCCGGCCTTCAGAGGACAATATGAAAGGTCAGTGATGAAGAACAACCTTTTCTTTACACTTCCAGTCATGAGGGAGTCATAAGGTCTGGAATTGCCCTCCTGTCATTACAAAAATAAACCAGAAAACAGCACTAATAAATGGAACAACTGTTTACAGATATTGAGTCTTGGGCAGCTCAGGAATGTGGATCCCAGAGGAAAGGGAAACAGAACAATGAGAGGCAACATCTGGACTGTGACACCAGAGGGACATCCAAGCAGAGAAAAAGTGAATAGAAAGAGAATAGAGTCAAGGAAGGCCAAAGCAGCTGGAATTCATAGAACAGAGTTACACAGAGAAAGGAGATATGAAGAAAAACAATTCTAGAAATTCCAAGAGGTCCTCTAGAGTCTGGTTAAATACCAATAAGCATATGTGTAGAACAAGGAGGTTTAAGTGAAACAATGCCCAGAGCTCACAGAGCTTGGAATTACCTCCCCCATAATGGAGAGACTCCACTGAATGCACAGGACACTTAGTACAGTGCCCAGGAGAATCTGTGGTGGCTAAATTAACTCTAAATTAAAGGCTACTCCAGACCCACCCAAAAAGAGTCGGAAAATGAAAACTATTATCACCAAAATTATACACAGGTAACAGAACTGGCTGCCAAGGAAGCCCAAAGATTTTTAAAAGAATACAACAAAATCTAGCACTCAAGAAGTCAAATTCACACTGCTGTGATTCAGTATTTTAAGTAAACTTTAATAGAAATAGAAAATCTGATCCATATCCAGAAGGAAAATCAGTTCAATGAAGTAGGCTTGGAAATAACAGAGATGATGGAATTATCAGGAAGGTCATTAAACAGTATTATAAAACATGACTTATATGCCCAAGGATATGAAGAAAAACATAGGAACAATGAGGAAATGAATGAGGATACAAAAATAATCAAATGGGACCTCTGGAGATAAAGCTGTGATCAATACCTGAAACAGTAATATCAACAGATGGAATTAATAAACCGGTTAGACACCAAATAAAGAATACCAGTAAACTTGAAGGCATAACAATAGGTCCGGCTTGGAGTGGAGCAGAGAATAAAAGAACTGAATAAATGATCAGAGCCTCAGCAGCTATGGGTTAATACCAAGGGGTCTGATGTCTGGTCATTGCAATTCTAGAACATGGAGTGTAGTGCTGGGGGGAAATAAAAAACATATTTGAAGAAATAGTGGCAAATTTTCTTTTCAAGTTTCTTTCTTTCTTTTCTTTTTTTTCTTTTTTCTTTTTTTTTTGCAAATCCAAGAATCTTATTAAACCCCAAGCAGAATAAACACACAATCACCATCATTACCACCATCACCACAACCATCATCAAGACACAAGGTTAAAGGAAAAACCAAAAATCAGCTAGAGAAAAAAACATAATGTGACAAGGAATATAGATAAGAATACCACCCACTTCTTGTCATAATTTAAACAATCTGGAAGACAATATAGCATCTTCCAAGTGCTGGGAAAACTCCTGTCAATTTAGAATTCTATATGCAGTAAAAATATCCTTCAAACACAAAGCCAACATAAAACTCTTTAGACAAACAAAAGCTGAGAAAATGCATTGCCAGAAGAACAGCCCTTTAAAAATTGCTAAAGGAAATTCTTCAGGTAGAAGAAAATGATGCCAGATGGAAACCTCAATCTGCATGGACATGAGGAGTGCTGGAAATTGTAAATAAGTGTGTAAGAAAAAGTCTTTTTTTTCTCTCATTTTAAATTTTATTTAAAAGATAATTTAAAATGAAAGTAACAACAATGCAATGTGGGGTCATAAAATGAGTAGATATAAAATGTATGAGAAGAAGAACTCAAAAGATGGGACAGGAAAATAAAATTTGTAGGGGTTTTGTATTATATGTGAACAGATATAATATGATTTGAAGATAGACTGTGATAAATTAAGCATGTATATTACAAACACCAGCTCGAACACAGAAAGAAACATTAAGAGGTAGAGCTAAGAGGCCAACAGTAGAGATATAAAATAGAATCCTAAAAAAGACCTGGTATGAAAGAAGGCAGGATAAGAGGGAAGAGGGACCAAAGAACAGATGGAACATACATAAAACAAATAGCAAGAGAATAGATTTAAATCTAACCACATGGATAATTACATTAAATGTAAAGGATATAAACATTCCAATTAAAAGACAGAAATTGTTAGACTGGACAAAAAAGCAAGATTTGACTATCCGCTACTTACAAAACACCAACTTTAAATATAAAGACCCATATAATTTAAAAATAGAACTATCTATGCCATCCAAATTCTAACCTAAAGAAAGCTGGAGTAGCTATGTTCATATCAGAAAAGTAGACTTCAGGAAAAAATATATACATTACCAGGGAAAAATAAGACATACCATAATACTATAGGGCTACATTAATCAGGAAGACATAATAGTCTTAAGTGTTTATGTGATAAGTTATAATGTTAATCTTGAATAAAATATGAGTAAATCAAATCACAATGCATGAAAAGGGGAATATACCATGTTTAAATGGGGTTTATTCCAAGAATCCAGGGTCAAGTTAAAATAAAAAAAGATTAAGACTTGAAAATAAATTGATTTACTGTATTATAGGAATAAATGAGAACATGATTTTCTTAGTAGATGCAGAAAAAAGCACTTAATGAAAGCAATTCATAATAAAAGTTCTCAACAGATTAGATATATAAATAAAATTCCCCACTCTGACAAAGTATGTATATGAAAAGTCTAGGGATCCCTGAGTGGCGCAGGGGTTTGGCGCCTGCCTTTGGCCCAGGGCGCGATCCTGGAGACCCGGGATCGAATCCCACGTCGGGCTCCCAGTGCATGGAGCCTGCTTCTCCCTCTGCCTGTGTCTCTGCCTCTCTCTCTTTCTCTCTCTGTGACTATCATAAATAAATAAATATTTAAAAAAAAAAAAAAAGAAAAGTCTATAGCTAACATCATCTCCTGAGATGGGTGATGGATGAACCCCACCACTTCTATTCAGGAAGGTACTGGAAGTCCCAGCAAGCATAAGAAGGCCCAAAACAAAAATGAAAGCATACAGATTGGTAAGGAAGAAAAAAAAAAACTGTCTTTATTTGCAAATGGCATGATTGTGAACAAAAAATCCAAAATAATTCACTAAAATATCTAAGAGCTGTTTAACAAAATCAAAGAATACAAGACCCCTACACAAAAATCTATTGTATTTGTATATACTAGCAATAAATAAGTGGAAACTTAAGTTTTAAAAAACAAGGTCAATTAAAATAACATCAAAACCATCTCCTATGTAGACATAAACGTAACAAAATTCATCTGAAGTGAATGAAAGGAGACCCAGATAAAAGGAGAGAGATACACAGTTAAGGGATATGATGTTCAAGAAATGGGCCACTCAATATGAAGTCATTGATTATCCCAAAGCTGATCTATGGCTTCAACACCTTTTTAATCAAAAACCCCCTTTTTAGAAATCACCAAGGTGACTCTAAAATGAACATGGAAATTTAATGAATTTACACTACTCAAAACAATTCTGAAAAGAGAAAAACAAAGTTGGAGACATACATAGCCTTAATTTCTGATCAAAACCATCAAAAAACGGTGGTGTTTGGTGTAAAAATAGATATTTAGATTGAACAGGATGGGGAATCTAAAAATAGAGCCATACGTATATGTCCAGTTGGTTTTTTACAAAGATGCCAAGGTAATGGAAGAAAGAGTTGTCTTTTCAACAAATGATATTGAAACAACTGGAGACACATATGGGAAAAAATGAGACTTGACCCAGCTTAGGCTTTTCCAAAAAATTGACTTGAAATGGATCATCCATCTAAATGGAAACCCTAAAGCTGAAAAATTTCTAGACAAAACCATAGTATAAAATATTTACCATCTTGAATAAGCAAAGATTTCTTAAGTAAAGTCTAAATAAGCACAAACTATAAAAAAATTGATAAATTGGACTTCATCACAACTCAAACCTTCTGCCTTTTCAAAGACATTGTTAAGAAAATAAAAAGGCAAGAAACAGAATAGGAGAAAATATTTATGGTACATAAATCTGACAAGGGTCTTGTAATCAAGATATGCAAAGCTTTTTTTTTTTTTAGCTCAATATAAGAAGATAAGAAACCCAATGGGCAACAAACAAATAAGTGGGCAAAAGATTTGAACGGAACTAGACGTCCGGAAAGTGCAGGTGAAACCACCGTGGAGACCAGTGTGCACCCAGCAGAACAGTTAAATCCAAACAGACTGACAATTTGAGGCGTTTATGAGGATGGGAGCACGTAAGGCTCTTCTCATACGTTGCTCGGGGGATTCCATGATGTTACAACAATTTGGAAAACGGTTTGGCAATATCTGAAAAGTTAAACATATACTTATCAAGTAACTCAGAGATTTTACTCCTAGATATTTACCAAACATAAGTGAATACATATATCCATGTGAGAGCTCACGCACTAATGTTCACAGCAGCTGTATTCATAACAGCCCCAAACTGGAAATGACCCAGCCATCCATCAAGAGGTGAATGGGTAAGGGCCAACAACCAAAGGAACAATAGCCTGGTTGAACTCATCAGAATTTTAAGTGCTTGTATTTCGAGGGACATCTTCAAAAGAGCAAAAAAAACCCCTCAGAATGTGAGGGTTTTTTTGTTTTGTTTTGTTTTTTTTCAATCAGGTATCTGATAGGATCTGGCATCAGAATAAATACAGAACCCTTACAACTCAGCAATAAAAACACAAACAACACAATTTAAAAATGGGCAAAGGATTTGAATTGACATGTCTCCAAATGATACATGAGGGGTCAATAAGCACACAAAAAGCCACTTCATGTCATTAGTCACCGGGAAATGTAAATCCAATCCACTTCACACCCGCCTAGGATGGTCATGATCAACAAAATAGACAGCCGCAAATGTTGGGTGTGGAGCACTTCGAGCCTCATCCACTGCTGGCGGGGATGCTCGGTGATGGAGGCACTTTGGAACACAGTCTGGCAGCTCTTCAAAAAGTTAAATATAGAGTTACCATCCGACTCAACACTTCTAATTCTAGACATACACGCAAGCAAACTGAAAAAAACATGTTCATCCAAACACTTGTACAAAATGTTCATAGCAGCATTATTCATAAAAGCCCAAAATGTAAAAACCCAGTGTCCAGCAACTGGTGGATGGATAAACAGAATGTGGTCCATCCACGCGATGGAATATTACTCAGCCCCCAAAAGGAACAAAGTGCTGACACCCGCTACTGCAAAGGCAGACCTTGAAAACACTGCGCTAAGTGAAATAGGCCAGGCATAAAAGACTGAATTTTGTGTGATTTCGTCAATTTAAAGTCTCCAGAGTCAGCCGATCTGTAAGAGACAGGGGTTTGGGAGAGAGAGGAATGGAAGGTTGACTCCTAATGAGTTTCTGTGGAGGTCATAAAAATTTTCTAAAATTAGATAATGGTGTTGGTTGCGTCATTCTGTAAACATACTAAAAACCATTTAAATACATTTTATTTATTTTTAAGATTTTATTTGTTTATTCATGAGAGACACAGAGACACAGGCAGAGGGAGAAGCAGGCTCTATGCAGGGAGCCCGACGCGGGACTCGATCCTGGATCCCAGGATCACGACCTGAGATAAAGGCAGATGCTCAACCGCTGAGCCACCCGGGCGTCCCTTAAAATACATTTTAAAAGGACGAGTCTTATGGTATGTGACCTATATCTCAAATAAAGCCGGTATTAAAATGGAAAAAGATGAATAGATGAACAAAGTGTAGTATATTCATACTCCGGAAATATTACTTAACGATAAAAATGAACAAAGTACTAAAATACAGAAATGCTTACGTGAACCTCAAGAGCACACTGAGCTTCCTAATCCAGACACAGCAGTGTGTCCACTTTAGTGTTCCGTTTATACGACATCCTAAATAGCGAATGGAATGTGTAGTTACAGAGCAGCTGCTGCGGGGGGCTGGGGGGGCCTCGGACTGGGATGGAGCTCAGGGCACTTGCGGGGCCAGTGGAGATGTCCTCTGTACTGTTGTGGTGGTGGAGACGCAGGTGTATGAATCTGTCAAAATTCACGCACATGCGTGCACACATGGGTGCATTTTGTCCTATGTGATCTATGCCTCAATAGCTGACTTTCAAAAAAAGAATAAAGCCTCATTGCATGTGAATAAATCATGTAGTTTATTAACAACCAGCCTAAGAGGCATGTACATGCGTATTTAAAACATTCATGACGAGGACTGTTCTGTGCGGTTCTTGCTGCCCCCAGTTCCATACATGACAGAATTTGCAATGCTCGCCTGCCCTGGGCATCGCAATAAAGGGGCGGGTAAGACAGAGTCCTGACTTCACAAGTTTCCATCCCCATCGTGGAGCCAGATGCACCAATGGCATTTGCATAAGTAGTTGTGCAATCGCGTTGGAGAAGAGCCTCCAGAGTCAAGGAAGAACCGCTGGAAACCAGAGAACACGCAGAGTCCTGTGCGCGGGGGGGGGGGGGGGGGAGCGCAGGCAGCCCCCCAGGGAGGGGCTCCCGGAGGACTCGCATTCCAGAACAGCCTGCAGGAGGAAGAGGGCTCAGCCACTGGCTCGCTGGTGGGGCCTGTAGGAGAATCTGGCAACGGGGAGGGGGGCCCCCTGCCAGGCAGTTTCTCCATTTCTTTACCCGCCACCCTGTGTGTTAGTCAGGACATGCTGGGCTCCGCTGCAGTAACAAGGAGCCCTCCGCGCGCCCGAACGTTTCTTCCTTCCGCCGCAGCTCCTTCCCCCACATACTCTGCCATCTGGGGCTAGCATCCTCGTCACCGTGGGCTGAGTCATCGCGAGTGCTATTTGTGGCCAGGCCCGAGAGTGGCTGGCAGCGCTTCTGCCCACATTCCATGGGCCTGGCCTCGGCTGCAGGATGACAAGCTAACTGCAAAGCAGGATGGGAAACGTAGTCCTCCCTCACGCCATGCAGAGCAAACGGGGCGATGGATGTTGCAAACCCAGGGGTCATGGGGCGCTGGGAAAGTTCTTACCTTTCTTTGGCTCAGCCAGGGCGGTTGTGCTGCTGAGGTGTTCTGAAGGCCACCCCCACAGCAAGCCCTGTGCAGCACGCCCCTGGGACAACTCTGCCTTTCCAGAAGGCTGGTGGCCATGAGGGTCGGTTTTCAAGAAGGCAAGAAGATGACGTTTGTGCTTTCAGACACGCAGGCTTTGCCATCCTCAGCGCTCAGACCCTGTTGCCTGTCAGCAGCCACCAGTGCCACAGGGTGGGAATTGCAGTGCATTTGGGATCGGAGAGAGTGCTTCCAGTCCTGCTTCTGCTTCTTGTTCTCCTTTCTGAGACTTGAGTTCATCTTCCTGGAGAGTGGCCACACCTCAGACCTGGGTTGAGTGGTTTCTCTGTCCCCTCTTACTCTCCTTTCCCCTTGTATGAGGGGACTGCTCATCCCGCCATCTTTATGGGGCCTTGATGAGGCCTGAATGAGACAATAGCAAGGTGACACGTTAACACTTCAAGGCCATTGTCTTTTGTTACTATTATTGCTGTTGTTGCCATCAACGCAGGCTGTCCTGTAGGAAGGTTGTGCCCTCCTCTGGCCCCAGCACTGTTCTTGAATTTCTGTTTGGCTCACTCAGCTTGAACAGATACTTCCCTCCCCTCCTTTTAATGAGGAAAATATAAGTTAATGAGCTTGCAAATGGGCACCGGGGCCATTTCTGGGAGTGAGACACCGGCGCAGTCTGCGTGGAGCATAGTGAAGACGGGTCCTTAATAGGGAAGATGGAAAGGACGTCGTGCTGTCCTGAGCACACGGCCCTCACCAAAGCCATAAAGCTATAAACTGGGATTGTCTTTAGAATTGAACTTTTCCCCTCTCTCCAGTGGCTATTAAATATTTCCAGGGAAATTACTCTGAAGGAAAGGTGTTTAGCTTAGCTTTCATTTAGAGAGAGCTGACTCGTGGGAGTTTGGATTCATGTGAGGGCCTGCAGGAAGCATCAGGAAACCTGGGCTCCAGCTTCCCCCTGCTCCCCCCCTCCAACTCCCCACTGTTGCTTCTGGTGAGATGCCTGGCATTCCCAGGCCTCTCATCGGTTGCAGAATGGGTGTAACAGGATGAGCAGTGACATTTATTGTGTTCCTTGTATGGACTGAGCCTTCTTACATGTATTATCCTTTTTAATTATCAAAAATAATTCACAAGGTAGGCATTATACCCATTTTGCAGGCACAGAAACGAAGATTTAGGTCATTCGTGCAACAGGTATTGCAACCATGCCAGGAGGAGTTCCCATATTTGTGAGGATTGTTAAGATGCCCTACTGTCTCCCAAAGGCAAGAAACGGTGCTATGGGTGGGCCCAGCGTATTTGTCTGTATTACATGACCTGTGGCTCTATGGTAGAAGAGCTTGTGAGGTGTAATTAGAGTCCAATTTAACAAATGTTAGGGATACGTTGCTAAGTGCTAAGGGAAACAAGGGGATGAGTGAGAGGTGTGAACTTGGCCTTCAGCATCTCTTGATTTAATTGGGCAAGGCATGGGGTAGACATTCCTTGGTAAACAATCACAGCATGTTGGATATGGATGGAGCCATAGAACATCTTAGAGGGACTTGAGTAAACATGGCAGCTTGAACCCATGACTCTACCTTGGCTCTCAGACAGCTCTGCTAAAATAACAGGAAAGGGAGTGATTGGGCACAAAACTGCAAGCATGAAGAGGAGAATGTCGGGGACAAGACAACAAACCTCATTACAGTTGCCAAAGGTGGAAACGTGAAGGACAGGGGTAACTGAGTTAAGCCAGTAGAGTCAGGTGAATTTAAGAGTCTGGCAAGTGGGGAGATGGAAGGACAGGCTGACCCATTCCATAGAACCGTAGGAGGCCTCAAGAATCGGAGACCCCAGCTATCTCTAAGGGAACAGTAAGAGTGTAGGTGAGGCTGAGAAAAAGGAAAGTTGTTTTAAGGTCTTTATAAATAGAAGACAGACTGCTGTCTTTCCTCTTCTCACCGCTAAGCACCAGGCAACTACACCTACCAATCTAGCAGAAAGCTTGAGGTTTGCTTTCTGGGGCTGTCACAGTGGATGGGTTCTTGACTGGACACTAGAAAAAAATGAGGTTAAGTGTCTCACTGAAAATGGAAGAATAGTTAGGTGAAGAGATTTATATTAATTATGTAAACTAGGCCCCTCTTCCACACTCAAGTCTTACATTCTGGAAGCCAGGCTCCTGCTCCCAAGCAGATTAGAGGCATCTTCTCTAGGCGTGCCCACTGGCTGAAGGGGAGAGACTCACTGGCAATTGAGGATTTCCCAATAACAAAGATATTGTGTGTCCATATCACCATACATTGGAATCCCTCCAGCACAAACACATTGAGTATCCAGTTAACTCTTCATGATCTACTCACAAAAAGTGAAGAGACTTCCATGGGTACTTAATCTTGGGAAGAACTTCAAATGTGAGAGAAATCAAAACCAGCCAAAAAGAGTGAACCCAAAACAAACTAAATGAACCAGAGATAGGAATAAATGGGCAGGAGTGACAACAGAGACAACACTAAGTTCATATCTCCAGCAAAATAATAGAAGATATTACCTCATTCCAGTATGAGGATGTTATGAAAAAAAATTCAGAAGACACAACAAAATCTCTTATCAATTAAAAATCAGAGAATAGAAAATTATTTAATTCAAAATAATATTTTGAAGATAAAACTAAAGGAATTTTCCAGAAAGTAAGGCAAAATAAGGAAGAGATAGAAAATAATAGAGAAAATATAAGAATGTGAGTGACCAGCTCGGGAGGTCCAATGTCAAAATAATTGCATCTCCACAGAAAGACAGAAAATGAAGAGGAGAGGAGGTTATCTGAGAAACAATTCCAGAAAGCTGACCAGTTGAGTGGGTGCAAATCATAGCAATATTTCAGACTCTCAGGAATGAAGAGAAAACTCTGAAGACTTTGGGGGAAGACAAAAGGTGGAAAGCAAGCGATAACAATTTTCTCAAAAGCAGCACTATAAGCTGGAAGACAGAATTTCTGAATATTCTAAAGAAAAATAAACTTTAAATAAGACTTGTAGACCTAGCAAAGTACAAAACATTTTGATGACGTAGTGAAGACTTTCTTCAAGCTCCCAAATACTTTTCTTTTTGCATATGTTCTCAAAAGCTCCTGGAGAATTTGTTCCACACGAACAAAACACAGACATGAAAGAGGAGTCATGGAATCTAGCTAAAGGGGTCCAATGCAGAAAGCAGATGGAGGGTTCCCCCAGACTGATGGAGTGGGAGGGGCTCAGGACAGCAGTCCAGGGAGCAGTCCTTTCATAGGGAAGCATGGGGATAGAAGGGCCAACGAGGAACAGCTCCAAGAAAGCTCATAAGCTGATGGATTATCCGACATGGCTGAAACATGTTGAGAGGAACTCATTTCTGCCAGAATGTCTGGCTAAATCAGGATATGCACATGGGTAAATTAAATAAGTTGGCAATTATTAACTCCAGGAAAAATAAAAATGCAGAAGAATAGGCATGACTCAGATGCTGCACAGTCACAGCAGCCTAAGCCTTGAATGTTGGTTAACCAGACTGAGAGGATGGGGAAGGGCAAGTATGCATGCAGGTTCATGAGTCAGGAGAGCTACATCCTTATTGCCTAGTGTTAGAAGTTAACACTTCTATTATCTATTATCTGAACCTGGGAAGTCAAGAAGTGGCAGTATAAGTGTGTGATTCAGAAATGGAGTTAAGTGCCAGAAAAAAGAGATGTATGTGAGGAGAGTGGCTTCTTTGGGGAAATGGAAATGGTGAAGACTCGAACGAGGCCAGTAACCCATTTTCCTCTTCCTCGGTCAAGTCCTGTATCAGTGAAGAACATGAAGAAGGAGCCAGCAGACGCTACTAACAAGGGCTAAGTTGAAGGGGGTCATTTGGTGAGAGAGCTCAAGTGGTTCTGCTCACTTCCTGACCACTGATGTAGCCCATCGGTCTAGACTCGAAGAGTATGTCCAAGGGTTAGTTCAAGTCTGTACAGCAAGACCACTGTCTCCCACTGTTCCTGAGAAGAAAGGAGGGTATGAGACCAACTCCTGCCTACTTGAGCCCTCTAATGGTGTGATTAAATCCATTTAACAGGATAGACCAATGGTTGTTGCCATCAATCAGATACCTCATTTCATCTTTTGGAGTGGAATAAGGGCCGGGAGTATTTGGGGAAGCAGTCTTTCTCCTGAAAACTAGAAAAGTGAGGAGCAAAGACATCCTCTATCAAGACCTGGGAGCAGGCAGGATTAACACAAATGGCTTGTTTTCATTATAAGTTTTGTAGACTGTGTGCAAGTACAAAAGATAACATATTTTGATAAGAATAAAATCAAATGCCGAAGATTGATTTGGAGAAAAGCATTTAAAAAATGGAGTACAATTCCAGTTGGTTCAAGGGATACGCAAGACTTCTTCAGACCAAGATGTAGGGAAAGGTGTTCCTTTTCTCTGAAGAGCCTGTGTCAGGGCACAGAGTTGTGAAAGTGCATGGCCTACTAGCTTTGGCACCCCAGGAGGGGTGGTGTGACTGGACTGTGTGGTTCAGGGAGGGAGGGGAGACTTGAGTTGGGGCTGGCGGGGGCTGGAAGCACACCAGGAAGGACCATGTTTGCAGGACAAGCTGAAGACCTTAGATTCTATTCTCTCCCTAAAGTATGTGTAGAGGGCTATGGATAAGGGGCCTAGTCAGATCTGGATTTTAGAAACTGTCATCTTCAAACATTCCGGGGTATCAGAGGTCCACAGGTGGAAGGCAGGAAGGCAGATGAGGAAGGTGGTATTCCTCCAGGTAAGAGAGGATAATTTTTTCACAGCAGCAACAGCAGGCTTATCAATGATCCCACTTGTTAACAGCGTCCAGTAACTTCAGAATGTGACTGACCATCCTGAGCAGCATACTCTAAAAGCAACTTGGTGCCAAGGAGTGGATTTCTCCTTCTAGTGAATAACAGGGGTGACTTTATACCTGGCCGATACAGTCACGGCAGTTCCAGATGCAAGAAGACACCGGTGCACTGACCATGGTAGGTCACTATGGTGTGGCAGGGTACCAGCTGACCATTCTCATGGGTTTGTTCCTTGAGCCAGGCTTTTGGGGATCAGCTGGGAACGTTTATTGCTGAAAAAAAGTCCTCTGGAGAGAGTATGAAGACTGGTTTAAGAATATCCAGAAAGCCTTTGAAGTGAGGGCAGCTCTTTAAGTCAATGTTGGAGGATGAGTTTGGAGCCAGCACTGGGCGAAGAAGGGGTAGAGAATGCTAAGACAGGAGTTGGAAAGTTAGTGTGACAAAGACAAGTAGCAAGGTCCTTAGAACACAGAACACAGGGGATAGTGTGGAAATAAGCTGGATATAAAGAGGTCTGGGGCAAATTGTGAAGGTCCTTGAATGTCAGAATAAAGAGCTATGGGTTCATTCTTGGGTAACGAGGAGTCATTGAAAGATTTGAAGCAGGGAAGGGATATGGCCAGATCTGGGTTTTATAAATTATTGCTCACGAAGCAGAATGGAGTTAGAGGTGAGAGATCCAGGACAGATGGGAACCATCTGGGAGACGTTCAGCCGTCCAGGTAAGTGATGATCCAGGCCTGAATTTGAGCAGCAGCCATGCTGCGTGAGATGGAGGTTGGCAGGAGAGATAGAGAGACAAATACCAGGCAGAAATAGGACTCGATTAGGAAAAATCCTGGAATGTAAGTGGTGGTTTATTGGAGGTATTTGGGAGTGGGGAGACAGAGTGTGGTCAAAAAAAAAAAAAAAGAAAAGAAATGACTTGCTCAAGGTCAAATCTAGAACTAAAGAACTACTGAAAGCCCTAATTTAGGAGTCTTTGCCAGCTGACTCCTGAATCAAGAGAGTTTTTCATTTTTGCATTGCTAGGCAAAGAACCAACTATCTGTTTCATTGTGTCCCGGCAGCACTGGAATGATTAGTGTTGGTTGGGACCTAGAAGCTTTATTTCATTACTGTTTGACATCTTCAAAGGACAGAAACTCCAGCCCAGACAACGGCCCAGGCTTATAAATTAGTCAATTTAGTTCCATTCCAGCTGGAGAAGGTGGCTTTTCTCAGCCTCACATCCTCTCTAAAATTGGAGAAGTAAGAAGCAACACCCTCTCAGCCTGGAAGGAACGACTAGCTTGAAGAAGATGAACTATTTTCAAGGTTCTCTGTCGTGCCATGGTACTGCACCCAGGCGAAACAATGAGCTCTTCACATTGTGCTATTCCTGGGACTTGAAAAAGGCATCAATGACCACATATTCGCTTTATTTTTTAATTTATTTTTTTAAGAGTTTTTAAAATGTATTTTAGAGACAGCGAGCAAGAGAGAAAGCGCAAGCACAGTGGGGAGGGCAGAGGGACAGGGAGAAGCAGACTCCTCACCCAGCAGGGAGCCTGATGTGGGGCTCCATCCTAGGACCCTGAGATCATGACCTGTGCCAAAAGCAGACGCTTAACCAACTGAACCACTCAGGCGCCCCCACACATTCACTTTATTTTGAATCAATTTATCTAGGAAGAAAACCCACCAAAAAAAAAATCCCTGAAGGGAACATGCCCATATGTGTTACTAAATTAATGCATTACCAGGGTTTGTGTAATGAACTCATTGACTTGGAAGAAGAAGACAAAGGGAAGTATTTCTTGAGCACCCACTATGAGCAGCCAGGCACAGGAAAATATGCCTACATAATATTTCATCGATATCTACACACAGAAGGCAGATATCTGTGTCCTCATTTTACCAAAGAGGAAATTAAGATACAGAAAGTCTAAGTGATTTGCTCAATTTCAAAACTACTGAGGAGCAAAGTTGGGATTCACCCCAAACATGATTTGGGGATTAAAAAAAATCTCAGAGAAGGACATATCCTAAAGATGCAGAACACAATGAAGCAAAGTCCTAGGGAGAGGACGATGGAACAGGAAAGACTTCCAGAATCACAAAGATGTTCCATATTGTAATCAGGGTTCAGGAGCAGCTTGGGGAGATGAGGCAGTTCTGCAAAGGGATGGGGATTACAGAATCAGAGAATCTTAGTGATTAAAAGGGATTATGGTGGCCACCTAGTCCTTGCTCCTTGAAAATCTAAAACCGTCCAAGCCAGTATTCCTCCCTCCTCCTTGTGTGCGGTCTCTTTGCAGATTCTGAGCAGCAGCTGCAGCATTGAAATGGTGTTTATTCCCCTCCTTTGTGTGAGCTGCAAGTGAAGAGTGAGAGAGAGTGGGGGTGGTCTGAGAAATGACTCACTGAGAGAGGCAAGTTCATAAATGGGTTGGCATTAGGATACAAGATGCTTGAAGCCCTCCTACTTGCTCATGGTTAATGTTGGAGTGCACAGAGTCCTCGGCTTTATACACTTGGCTCTGACGGCTGCGTTTATGAGTTGTAAATCTACTGGGGAAGAGTGAGTTCAGAGCAACAGACGGTTGTAATACTTTCTCTAGTTAATGCGCTCGGAAATGGAGTATTCCTGCCATTTGGGCTCATTGCAATTTCTCCTTGGATATGTGGGAAGAATGCAATCAGAAGGGCAGAACCATGGACAGAGCCCCTGGTCGACCAGGGAGCTGCTCTGAAGGACAGCGCCCCTAACCCCAGACCCGCACATCTGTCCACCCTAGGTGTAGGGCCTGCCTACAGGACTGAGTTGTTCTTTTGGGGAACCTCCTACCGCAGAGGACTTGTGTAGTGGTAGGAGCTTGGGGGGGGGGTGTGCAGGAGGAGGAGCACGGTCCCTGTGCTTCGGTCCTCTGCTCTGTAGGGTGAAGGAGGTCAGAGTGGATGGTTGTCAAGCTCCATTCCTGTCCAAAATGTGATTCCCTATCAACATATCCATTTCCCTTTGTTTGGTAGAGAGCTTCATTTTTTCATAAAAGTGACATCTATACCTACATCTATGAAGCCAATAGCAACTGAAAATACTTTTCATGTCGTTTTGGTCATCAGACCCTAGCAACAGGCCACCAGATGGATAGGATAGGCGCTGATTCTAGAGGTGGGGAGCCCGAGATTCACACTCCTGTCCAAGACCACTCAGGGAATCAGAGATAGAACAAGAATCAGATTCCAGTCTCAAATGCGGTGCCTCCTCTCACATCACCATGACAGGATGGAAGTGGGCTGGGAGGGAGGCTGGTTTAAGACATCCCTGCCTTCTAAGCTTTCACGGCAGGGAGTTTTGCATTAATAATGGAAATCTTCTGCCAGAGGTATCTTTCTAAAACACAAATTTCACCATGCCACTCCTCTTGTTTAAAGCCTTTTAAGGGCTCCCTGTGGCCCTCAGGATAAAGTCAAATAATCCTAGTAAGACGCTCAAAGCTCTTCAAAGTCTGACCCCAACCCACCTCTCTAGCTACAGTGCCTGACACTCCATCTCAAGCAGCTTAGTTTCCAGTCCCAGGAAATTAGTTATTGTTCCACAAAAATCTCTTCTGTGGCTCTGGGCTTCTGCATACATTGTCCTTTCCGCCTAGAATGCTCCTCCATCCCTCCGCTGCCTTGGGTTGATGATGAGTGAACTCTGACTCATCATCCAAACTCACCACCAAAGTTACCTCCTCTCTGAAGTTCATGCCAACTCGATAGGCAGAGTTTAACTTTCTGCTCCTCAGTTCCACACAGCTTTGTTCTTACCTCAATTATCACATTTATCACACTAGACTCTAATTATTTGGGCACATTACTTCCTTCCAAACTAAACTGTGAGTACCTCCAGGGCAGGGACTCCAGCTGATTCATCTCTGTTTACCCTGCCAGTACTGAGTTGCAAACATTCACAGGGAATGTTTGTGAAATGAGAGCCTGGGACCATGAAAACTAGTTTACAGAGATAAAATTATGACAGACTACCTTGGTCTTTAGTGGAGGGCCTTCGGAATAGCTGGAGGGATCTGGAATCTGTGGGCCAGTGAGAGAAGAATCCAAGCACCAGTAGGAACCATTAGCTACCAGCACCGTCTAACCCATCCCAGTGTTCTGGCCCTTGGGGTTGGGTTGTTTCTTGTGGAATGAAGGCTGTTGTTTCTAGTGGAGGATCCAGTTACCCAATCCTCTCTGGTGTCTCTACCAGGGGTGGGGCTCACTGAATGATTCATCCTACTGCCTTATCTTGCCATAAACACAGTCAATGTTGGTGGTAAGTTTAGATCCTACATTACAGCTAAGATTCATCCAATAATTCAACAAACCTTTACCAAGCACTTGCTAAGATTTGGATGCTGTGCTAGGTGCAGGGAACACTGAGATAAACAAACAAGCCACAGCCTGTCCCTTCACAGAAAATACCCCAAGGGGAGGACCACACATAATCATGACCCAGATGAAAGAGGAAGGACATGGCGGACACTCCGCACAGAGGTGGTATGGTCTGGTTAGGGGGTCAGGGAAAGCTCCTGTAGGGGAGAATATTTACGCACAGGGGGTGGTGCAAGACTCACACAGCTCTTGGGTATCGAGATGCTCCCCATTCTCTGAGGACTGCTGCGCTCCTGTTTGACTTGCCCTCATAACCTATGGCTCTAACCAGACAGTGAGACAGGCAAAGTCGCTTTCACTGATTCTGAGAAGTACTAAAGAGAAATCTTGGCTGAAGATGGGAGTCAGAAGGGGGTTGCTGAGTTTCCGCGAGCTCTTGAAACCAGCCCCCACTGCCTCTGGGACCCGGTTCTAATTCCCATCACTTTGAGGGTGTCACGCCCTAATGCCTCCATCGTGACGAGACTCTGCTGCTAATGGGTGTGTAATTTTAGGGATAATGCAAAATCTGTTAACAATTAGGGCTCGGAGTGTGCTACCAGCTGAATGGGTGGGTTGCAACTGGGTGCCCTGCTGCCCTGCCCATGTGCAAAGTCTATGATAACCACTAGCATCTGCGGGTTGGACAGACTGCCCCATTGCACATGTGTGGGGTTGAGCTCTTCCAGAAGTCTTCTGTGTGCAATTTTTCCAGGTCTGATCTTCACAAAATCCTGTTAGGTAGGTGGGCCATGCATTATTACCTCCATTTCCTGGACGATGCACCTGAGAAGTAAGTCGGCCAGAATGAGAGTGTTCAGACAAGGTTTATTTTCTCCCGGCTGACATTCAGGTCACTGTTTTCTATATCAATATGTGGGAACACCTGACCTTCTCCCAACGGGACACTTAACGTACCTTCACGGAATTGCTTATTTAATGACTCTGTTGGCTGTTGGACCATGTGTTGAGGACAGGGATTCTGCTTCACGTTCATTTCTGCACACCTGGCACATTGCTCGCAGCGCGCAGGGCCTCCGTGAGCATCTGCAGGTGATGAATTCCAAGGAGTGGGAGACCCAGGCGCAGCCCCAGAGCCCCCTCCCCAATCAGCACGCGTCTAGGAAAGCAGCCTCCTGTGCCACCACTCCTCCGTCCATAACATAGGACGTGGGGTCAGAAGACCCCAAAAAGCGCCTGCCATGTTCGCAGGTTCAGGTTCCTGCTCCCCCTCTTATTTCTGAGTAACCTTCGGCAGATGATTGCATACCCCATAAGCCTCATCCAAACACGGAGAGAACGAAAGTACTCCCATTGGGTGATTGTAATAATCACATAAAACAACACATGCAAATCGCTTAGCACAGCGCCTGACACTCCTTGTTTGCCAGACTGTAGCTACTTTTAAGCCCACAGCAGCCGTGCTGGGAAGGCTCGCCACCCCTGTGACAGGCAAGTCCCACGAGGGCACGACTGCTCCTTTCAGCGCTCTGCCCCCGTGGCGCCCGCGCTGGGGGACGTGGGGACGGGCGCGTCTCCCGCCTGCCGCCAGCCTCCTGCGGGAGATAAGCAGCGTCCGCAAACAACCTCATCACTCTCCCTTCTGCCTTCCCCAGTGGAGCAACTGAACCACAGAGATTGGGAGGCAAGGAATAGGGATGGAGGAGAGAGGGCAGGCCGGGAGACACGGCTGCGCCGGTGTCGCGAAAGAGGACAATTCAAGTGGAATGCGGCACTAATTCAAATCCAATCCCAAAATGACTGACGTATTTTCCACGGTGTTTTATTAATCAGCCTCTGATGGAGCACAATTTGCAAATTTCATGTGGCAGCTATTAAACATTTTCTCCTACGTAAGTAAATGAAAGGGGTTTACTAATTCCAGCAGACACTCCATGAATTGGTAATGGGGGTGAGAGCCCAAACACAGGCGGACACGTCGAAGCGGCACGAAACGCGCAGCCCTCGCCCAGGTCCCAGCTAAATGGATTCGATCCCTGGCACAGGTTTGGCGCCCCGGCGGGCTTGGTAAATATTGCCGCGGTGGCAGAGGGCAGTGACGGCTGGGAGAAGCATCCAGTTTGAGCATCAGCGTCCCTGCATCCCCCTGGGGAGGACAGTCCCCGAGGGAGGAACCAGGGCAGTGACACCACTGGGTGGTTAATTTGCCGCTGACAAGGAGCGAGCACCCCCGCACCGCCCCGGGTGCAGATGGTTGTCTCCATCCGATGAGGAAGGAACCAGAGGCCTAAGGAGGTATAAAGCCTTCCGGGGTCTCTGGACGGAAACAGAGCAGGAAAGAAGCCTCCTGGCCATATGGAGGGCACGACCCCTGCCACACCCCTGCCCGAAGACCCCTGGGAAGCCAAGACGGCGGGGAGGGGTGCAGGGGAGAGGCTAACCGGTGCCCAGCTGCACGGCTGACCGGCCGGTCATGCTCCCTCTCTGGAGTCAGGTCCACCCAAGCAGAAGCCCCCAAGCAGTGTGCGTGTGTCTCTGCAGAGGGTCATTTTGCGGGAGAGCGTGAAGACGCCGCCGTGGGCAGCCCTGCCCTCCTGGGAGGATCTTCTGAGGCTCTGGAAGCCTCTGTGTGGGGTGCGCTGGGCGCAGGCCCATGCTCTCTCCTGCTTCTTTATCTTTGATTACTTTCAACTCCATCAAATTCAAATCCCCTCCGTGACTTCACGGATACTCGTTTATCACCTGCTCTGTGCCGGGCTCCCGGGGACACAGTAGGGGCCGGGCAGGCTCTGTCCCCCTGGGCCTTGGGGGCAGGTGGGCTGTGGGTCACGCAGGAAGGGGGGCCTCCATGTGTCCCCGCGAGGCTCCGTCTGGCACCAGCTCTCATGATTCACATCACAATTTCCTTTCAGTTTAAATAGAATGTGTGAAAGGCCCTTCCCGTCTTTGGCTTCCTGAACGACTCCTACACAACCTTCAGTGCCTCGTCTGAGCGTTGCCTCCCCTGCAAACCTTGTGCCTGCCTCCTCCCCTGCCGTCCGGGGAGGGAGTCGCCCTCTCATCCAGCGCATGCACAGCACAGGTTACAGGTATACAGTGGAGCATAGGCAGTATATCCACCTGCCGTGAGCCCTTAGGAAGGAGCAAGGACACGGCTTCCCCATCGTCACCGAATCCCAGGCCTACAGGACTTCTTGGCCTTGGGGAGTGTTTGTGGAATGAGTATTTGTTTCCACTGGGGTCTGACCCCAGAAGGTAAGGAGAGCCTCGGCTCCTTTACTTGTGACAAGTGCTAAGCGCGGCCCCGCTCTCAGCCAGATTGCCACGAATCCTCACCACAGAGGCCCCGTTGCTTCGGCTCCCGTGCCCGGCACAACACGCCAGGCTTTCAGCAAGAAACTACAAGGCGTGCCAGAGAAAAACACATCTGAACAAAGAAATAATCCGCACCAGGCTCAGACGTGACACAGCTGTTGGAATGATCAGTCAGGGCGCGTACAATAACTATAATTAGTACAGGAAAAGCAAACAACCTTGAGGCCGACGGGTACTGTGAGCGAGAGATGGAAACTCCAAGGGGGAATCAAAAGGAACCGCTGAGCAGAGATGCACCCCCCCCCCCCATCCCACGGTCTCCTCCGCAGGCCGCGCGGCTGAGGGAAGAATCTGCGAGCTTGAGGACAGGTCACTGGAAACTTCCCAAACTGAAACCGAAGGGAAAGATGATGAACAAATAACAAAGTGGAAGCAAAACCCCCAAGAACCGAGGGACAGTATCACAGGGTCTAGCGCACATGTGACAGGGAATGGAGCGGAAGAAACATCCAAAGTCACGACGACCGGGAAGTTTTCCAAGTTAGTGGCAGACGCGGGAAGCTCGGAGAGCAGCGGGTGGGACCAGCATCCACCTGCTGCAGCGGAGGGCGCGTGCAGACCGAGGCCTCACGCTCCCCAACCGCCCGGCGCCTCCCGGCTGTGACTCGCGCCGACTGCTAGGGTGCTTTCCCCTCAGTCGCTGACCCCAGACCCCACGGTAGTGGGCCGGGTGACCGGGCACGCTGCTGGTGACACCACCCACGGGAGGAGCGCCTCCGAACACGAGCCAGGGGCAGGGGTGCTGGTGGCAGCAACAGAAACTGTGGGTTGAGAGCTTGGTCCGCATGGCTTGGCTGACTCACACACCAAACAAGTTTCCTGGGCAGATTTTTGGCAGCTGGAGAGCCCCAGGAAGGCCAAGGAACAGACGGGTAAAGGGGGCTGTGCAGCCACAAATGCCACCCACGTCATCCCTCCAGTGCAGAAGGATGCTGTTGCCTCAGGAACTTCCAGCCACGCACCCCGCCTGGCCCTCGGCTCACCCCGGGGCTCCCGTGGCACGGCCCCAGGGAAGAGGTGCTCCGGGGCATCTGTTGCTGCCTGCTTCCAGGTGAGCCCGGAAAGGTGATGTTCGGGTTCCATCAGCTCTGTGGTTGGGAAGCAGTGTTTGCACGCTGGGCAGCCCACGAGGGCGCCGTGTGCGGAAGTCCACAGGAAGAGAGGGAACAGGTCCATTCGTGCTTCACCCCCTGGCGGTGGCAGCTATGGCCCTAGCAAAACTGGGAACGTGCTGCAAAGAGGTGGGAAAAAAAGTCCCAGACACGACCCTCACATCGGAGCATTGCAGCCCTCCCTTGCCAACACCGCGGCGTTTTCAGCAGCCCACGGCGCATCCAGCACCCCGTCCGTGGACTGAATGCCCGTGTCCCCCCCGCCCACAGTCACAGGTGGGTACCCTAACCGTCAGTGCGATGCTGTTAGGAGGTGAGAGGTTGTGAGGTCAGACCTTCCTGACCTTCCCGACCCTCAGGGTCCCCGGGGGTAGAGGCCCCACGGGGCTCCCTCGTCCCTCCCTCCACATGAGGATGCAGCTCCAGACCCTGCCATCTGGGAACCATCTCGACGGTGGATGTGGGGCGCTGGGATCTTGGCGTTCCAGCCCCCAGAACACGAGGGGGGCAGGTTTCTATCGCCGGGCCCTGCTGCAGCAGCCCCAAGAGCAGCCTCCCGGGGAGCAGACCCCCACAGGCGCCCGGGGTTCAGATGAGCACGCTGAGGGTCGGGGAGCACACTTGAGGGGCTTGGCCCTCCCTGTCACGGTTTGCACGACCACCGGGTCTCTGTTGGGTTTTCACCAACCCTTGCCCTGTCGACGCCAGGTCTCTGGGGCCGCCGGGCTGGGCAGGGCATGAGGAGCCGCAGAGCCTGGGTCTCTGCTCCCCTGAGATGCGCTTCCTCGTCTTACTAAACTTTGTCGGCCGTAGCGTTTTGTGCTGAAAGGGCTCTTTCTGCCGCCCGCCATCCAGCCTCATGCATTATTTACCAGCTAATATCACAAAAGTGAGGTCTCCAGCCGCCTCGGCAGCCTCGTGGGCGCCGAGAACACCGCCTGCCCCTCTCGTGCTCTGCCATGGGGTCGAGCCATGGTGTCGAGCTCTCCAGCCCGGGCTGCGCCACCGCACTTACTCGTAACTCCGCGGCCAGAATCCAGTGTAAGTGGCAGGAGAACAAAGACGCGGTTCATCAGCAGCCCGTCTCCCCAAGATGAACCAACAAAGGGGTTTTGTTATTTACATATTAAATCCTGGTGCTTCCTCTGCCCTTCGAAGCCTCCCTCCTGGGCCTGCCCCACATCATGTTCCCCCTCCGCTGTCAACTCCTCTGCGTGCCCGGGAAGGACAACCTGATTTGCCCGCCTCTCTATCATGTGCTCCGTCGGTCTGTACCCCCGCTGCCCGTCCACCTGCCATCCCGCTTCTCCTCCACCCCCAAGGCTAGTGACACCCCTGACCTCACGAGGTGTCTGCTCTCCGCTCCGTCTCGGCGCCCACTGCAGGAAGCAGGGGGCGGTGCGGGGGGCGGCCTCCCTGGGCAGAGAGCGGGGGCGGGGGGGGGCACCCGTGGGGGCGGTTTCGGCCACCCAGGCGGGAAGCCGAGCCCCTATGGACTGACTGGGTGAGCACAGGGCTGCATGCCGGCCCGGGGGCGAAGCTCGCATGGACCACTTATGGAAAGCGGGAGCCTGTTTGCAGCAGGTTTGTTAAATATCGACGAAGCCAGGAAGCCCGAGGGTCGTCCTACGGAGAATACGTGGAGGCTGGTGCGGGAGCCCTTGAGAGAGGCGGGAGTCAGGGATGCGGGGGGAGGAGCTGTGTGGGCACAGGACCCTGGAGACCAGCAGAGGTGAGAGGTGAGCCGGACCGAGGGGAGGGGGAAGGCCCGCGGCCTGCAGCCCACCCCGCAGTAGGACAGTAGGGAGCAGGGGGGGCCTCCCCTGCATGGCCCACTCTTCAAGCCACCAAAGCCACTTTTGTCATTTCCAGTATGGAAATCATACTGCCTGCCTCGCCTTCTGGCAGAGCGGCCATGGGCATTCTCTCCGATAAAGGGCAGGGAAATGCATCTGCAAAGCTCTGAGGGGGTTGGGAGGCATTCCTCACAAAGACGGCTCCCTGTGCTTCCCTTGAAGACCCAGTTCCCCTCACAAGATTCATGGCTCTGCACCCGGCTCCCCCAGCCTTTCCAGCCCCCCCCCCCCCCCCGGCTGTCCGGCTCCCTGAGCCCTGGGTGGTCCCGCCGCACCCCTGCTTGTAGGCTCCACCATGGGGGCGCCCGCCCCCTCCCCCGCCCCCAGAGCAGGTAAGTCTTCAGCAGCTGCCCCAAGCCCGAGGCACGTCCTGTGGCCTCCCGTGACCTCCCGGGATTCCCGAGGCTGCACGTCTTCTGCACCCCTGTCTCATCACCACGTGGGAGATCTTGTCGGCGGCCAATGGAGGAGATGGCATGGAGGTGCTGCTGGTGGTGACGGGGGTGATGACGGGAGGCGGCAGCTGCGGCGTCTGCAGTTCCCGGCCTTGCCCGCCCTTCTGGAAAGCCCATATGTTAACGTCTGGGAGCCCTCGGGCAGGAGCAGGAGCACATCAGGGGATTAATAGCCACAAATACGCTAAACTCTCCTCCTCAAACAGCGTCTAACCGTCTCATTAGGGAGGGGCCGGGATGGAGAGCTGACTAATCGGGAGCAGATTTCCCAATCTCTCCCTTCTCTCCAACGCGCAGAGGCACATGACACACACACAGGTGAACACATGTGCACATGCACATGACATGCACACATGCAAACAAGTGAACACACGTGCACATGACACACACACAGGTGAACACACATGCGCACGCACACATGCAAACACACACGTTCCACCTCCCGCCCCCTCCAGCCGCAGGCAAAGGATAACGCCCCAGAAATCTCGGTGCACTGAGGGCAATCTTCCAGGAATTAAAGAAAGTGAGACGAAGGCCCAGCTCAGGGGCTGAACAGGGGAGGTGTCTCCAGGGTTTGCTCCCTGCGTCTGAGGCCATGGCAGCCGCTGCTTTCCGAGCCGGGAGAGTTCTAAGGGGATGGGGCCCAGCACGCCCTCCAGGAGGCCTGCCTGGGGGTGGAGGGAGCCGGGCCGCGTGGATATGCCATTCCAAGCGTCCAGGAAGACGCACACTCGCAGGAGGTCTGAGAACGGGCCCTCGTCACCTGTGCTTCCTGTGGCCCTGATCCACTTCAACTGGTGTCCTTGTAAAAGAAGAAATTCAAAGGTGGACAAACAGGGAGGATGAGGACGCCGTGTGATCGTGAGCACAGCCGTCCACAAGCCGAGGGGAGAGGGAACAGACCCTCCCTCACGGCCTCAGAGGGGCCACCCCTGGCTTCCAGGACCACAGGCCTCAGTGTCAGCTGCCTTGGACACTGACCATGGCGACCGGGGTGGCGGCCAGAGTCCTGCCGGACACTCAGGTGTGCATCCCCGACCACCCAGGGGACAGCCTGTGCCCCTGGGAAGGACAGCCAGGTGTGACCGTTCCCTCTTCCATCCCCTGAGGGACAGTTCTGAGCCCCATCCCTCACAGGGTCCTGGCCGGGCCGAGCCCCGGGGCGGCAGTGGGGGGACCAGCTCAGCCATGCGCCCTATGGGTAACAATCTGTTTCCTTGTCCTTTCCCTCCCCAGCGTCTGTTTGTCCCCTGGGATGGGTCTCCTAAACTCTCTGCCCGCAAGACATGGCCTGGGGCCCTGCTTCCCGGGGGGTCCTGGCTGGGACACGCGGACGGTCCCAGAAATGGCAGCGCCACCTCGGGGTTCTGCTAGTCTGAAGAGGGAAGGGGATTCTGGCTGCAGCTGCGATGGGATCACATTTGTCACGGGAACTGTGGGGCGGGCGAGGACAGGCTCTCCCACGTTCTTAGGAACGACGGCGGAGCAGGGCCCCGGGGTGCGCGGTGCCGGCGCTCTGTGGCAGCCCCCGGGCTCCGTCCGCGCCGAGGATGCTGAGGACCACCCCGCGGTTCTGTCCGATGCTGGGCGGCGCCTTCCGGGCGCGGGGCGGGATGCGGGAGCTCAGGGTGACTCGGATGTGGGCGGGGGGCGGGGGGTGGGTTTGCTGGGTTGACATCTGTCGACAAATTTCATACAGTCTTTTCTTTCAGAAAGTATATTATTTTGACTCCTATGTTTGCCAGATTATCAGATCGGTTAAAAAGAGCTGGTCGAGGGCTCGAGAGGAGCGTCGGGTTTCATTCCCAAGGGGAATGTCTCCTGATGAGAGCCTCTGTGGCCCCCACGGCGTGTTCTGAGCGACGGCACCGGGCGCAGGCATCTCTCAGGGCCCCAGGGTCACAAGCCAGGCGACCGGCTGCCTCCACGCACATGTGACGTTTAGGTGGCACGTTTAGATGCCACGGTGTGATGAAACGTGGGCGCACCTTGGAGACTCTGCCCGGGGGCGGGGGGCTCCAGACACAGCGGCGACGCCGACGTGGCAAGAAAGGAGTCAAATGAATGTTTGGATTCCCGGTGGCGGTCAAAGTTGTGTTTACATCATATTCTAGCCTATTAAGCCCGCAGCAGCATTAGGTCTAAAACAGGATGTATGTACTTGAGTTAAACGATATTTTATTGCTAAAAAATCCTAACCACATCGACTGACGCTTCCTCTTCCTTTCACTGAACGGCCTCTCTGTAGCATGTGATGCTCTTTCACAGTATTTCACCCACAGAACTAACTTCCTCCAAAACTGGCGTCAGTTCTCTCAAACCCTGCTGCTGCTTTACCAACCAACTAGAGTCATGGAATGTTCTAGATCCTCCGTGTCACTTCCCGTCTTCCCAGCATCCTCACCAGGAGCAGCTTCCATCTCCTCCCCGAGCAGCACCTCCTCGTCCTTCGTTCCATCACAAGATCGCGAAGATCGCGGCCGTGCGTCCCGTGTACAGGCTCCACTTCGGATTCTGGTTCTCCTGCCGCGGCAACCACATCGGCGGGGGTGTCCCTGCTGACGTCCGGGACCCTCCGTCTGTAGACAACGCGCTGTCTGGGAGCAAGGTGGTGTGCCTCTCCGTGGAGGGTGATGGGTTTCTCCTCAATTCCATATTAGGTGACCCCAGGTCCTCTTTCTCTTCTGCTGAAAAAGAAGTGCTCCTTGTAAATGCACGAGGACCAAGTGGCAGCCCGGGGGCAGAGGCGGATGGAAGGCCTGGGACCCCCGTACCCATGGTCTATTGCCGCAGAACAAATGTTTGCATGAGGAGGGAGAGGCTTCACGCAACGTGGATTTCTTATCTGCAGGTTCCCTCAAGTCGGGAATCCAGGAGGGGGTGGGGGTGGGTGCGGGGTGCTGTGCTCAGGGCCTCGCCGGCCCAGCCCCGTGTCCTCTGGAGCTCAGGGCCTCGTTCGGGTTCATGTGCGGTGTTGGCACAATCCAGTTCCTTGTGGTTTGGGATCCCTGCAGCCGCCCCGGTGCTGGTTCACCCGGGCCTGTCCGCTTGCCCCCCGGGCAGGCAGGAGAGGCTCCCTCTGTGGGCTTCCATCCGGGCTCCGACCACACGGATCCACCCAATCCCTCCCTGCATAAACCCCCAGTCATACACAAGGGGAGAGGATTATTCAGGGCGAGAACCCAGGTGGGAAATCTGGGAATCCTGCCGACCGCACTCCCTCCCGTCCTGCCAGGCTCTCCAGCGTGGGTTGGAGCCTGGGAGGGTCTGCAGCAGGCCCTCTGCTGTTTTGCACGTTTGGGCGGCCCTGATGCAGAAGGGCCTTATGGGGCCAAGGTTCCAGCCTGTCCTACTTCCCCTCGGGGTACGTGCGGCCCGTGTGCAGCCCTGCATGACGGGACAGTTACTGGCCAGCGTCCTCTGCAGGCAGGACGTGGGGGGTGAGACAGGAGGCCTTCTCTAACCAAAGATCACAACCAAGAGTCATGCAGCTCTGTATGCCTTCCGCCCGGCTCCCTGCAACAGGTTTTCCACCAAGACCCTGAGAGATGTGGCCACCAAGCTATGATGGTGTCCCCCCGTGCGCTGCAGGCGGTGCCAGCAAAGGAGCAAGTAAGAGAAAAATGCAGGGCTCCGCACAGCCCCTGGGGAAGGATAGTTTGCCCGCCTCTTACTCTTGCCATCGAATCCCAGAATCACGCCTGCGCGTATTTACTAGTTTTAAACTAGTTTTAAAAATGTGCATCCACCTAAAAACCTGCATGCAGATGTCTGTAGTATCTTTATAGTCACCCCAAATCGGACGGCGTTAGGACGTGCTTCAGCAGGTGAGCAGGTCAGCAAACCGAAGCACATCCACACAGTGAGCTACTGCTCAGTGATAAAGAGAAAGAGCTGTGAGGCCACCATGGACATGACGAGCCCTGACCACCCACGGCAAGCGGCAGACGCCAGCGGGAAGGGCTGCACGCTGCTCAGTTCCCCTTATAGGACGTCCTAGAAGAGGCAAACTACAGAGACGGACGGTAAAGAGGTCAGCGGCTGCAGGGGAGAGGGAGAGCGGGGAGCACGCGTGGGGTCGTATTCTGTGCGAGGCCGTGACGTGCTTACGTGACACCACGTGTATGCCTCACAGCCCTGAGAGCGAACCAGGATGGTCACACTTTTTAAAAAATGTTTAGAAGTTCAAGGGATCTCAGGATGGGATGAAAAATGCATCACAACGATCCTGCCATATTACAAAGTGAAATCTCCACGTTGAGGGGGTGGGGACAGCTGGTGGCCCGAGGACCTTCAAAGGGATCGAGTCTCCCGCCAGAGGCCGGGTCGCCACTGTGACTCTGCCCCCCCGGGGATCACGGTCCGGGGGGCTGTGGGCCCGGGTCAACCAGCTGCTGTGCCGCGGCCTGGCCAGGACCCTCAGCGAGCAGACACAGGTGGGGAGTTGGGCTCTCACTGCAGGTGGAGCCGACCTCGGGCCGTAGACCAGGAGCATCAGGTGCGCTCCTGTCGAGGCTGTGCAGACACGGGTGGCTGCTCCCCGGTGTGTGTGCACGCTCGGTCGTTGTGCACATGCACGGGCCCTGCTCTGCCGGCCGGGACCCCGGGAACATGATGCTCCTGCAGCTACAGGCACACCCAGCACCCGGATGTTGGCCTCCAGCCTCCTGCAACCAGGAGAGGCAGGGTGCCGGGGGGCAACGGGCGATTCCAGGACCCGGATGTGACACGAGCGCTCGGAGTGAGCAAGGGGCATCCTTGGGGCATCCCGTGTGCCAGCAAGGAAGGCCGTGTGGGGACGGAAGCGGACTGGCAGGGCCACAGCCAGCTGGACAAGTGCCCGGCGGCCAGAGCTGGGACGGCTCCAGCAGCGGAATAAATAATGTAGCATCGAATTATAACGCAAAATACAAGATTAATATCCAAGATGCCGTAGAGATAGAAATAAATTATGGCATAAACCAGGAAGTGAGGAAGAATAGACAAAGCTCCCAGGCCAGAAAAAATCCGAAATCACATGTGTAGATGCTCTGCCCTCAAGGAGGGGAGCATGACCCCCACTCTCTGGGCTGCACACGGTGCCCTCCTGCCCAAGCGGACAGTCTGGAAACGGGGAAAGAGCCCCTGCCCGTGGAGAAACAGTGACCAACCCACGGCGTCCAATGGCCCAGCTGACATCATCGTGTAAGTCACACTGGTAGCCGGCGGCCTCGCTCCGTGCAATGAAGACATACCTCCGCTCTGCGGCCTTCCTCCCCAGACTCAGAACCTCAGTCTAGAAACCAGAAAAGCATCAGGGCACATCCCGATAGGGGGAAACCTGCAACGTCTCTGACCCGCACTCCTCACAGCTGCCAAGGTTTAAGAAAACAAGGAAAATCTGTAAAACTCTAGCGCCCAAAGCAGACCCACAGCGAACTGCAAGGCGGGGTCCCCGGCGGGACCTGGGACAGGACAGGACGTAACACAAAGACCAAGGAAACCCTAACATGGACTTTATTAACTATAAGGCCTCAGTGTTGGTTCGATAATTGTGCCGACGACGTGACACTCACACAGGATGCTGATGACAGAGTGAGCAGCCTGGGATGCACGGGAGGGAGGTCACGCCACCGTCCGGACTTCCCCGGAGATCTGATACTGTTCTAAGTTTCCAGGGCGACATAGACACACGCGCAGGTCGCCCGGCGTCAGGGGCTGCATCCAGCTCAGGCAAGCGTCCCCTCCCGGGCGACGGCCCGCCCACCCCAGCACAGCCCGAGGAGCTCCATGGCGCCTTGTGCGTCTGCACCAGCAGCACCGGGCCTGGCACTGCTGTTTGGGGAAAACCGTCATGTGCGGGTTGAAAAGGCCCCGGTCGGTGCGGAACAGAATTCCTTCCAAGATCCCGAACACATTCCTGCAAGGGCTTCCCACTTGGGTCACGCCCGAGGCCCCTGTCGCCCCCCAGACGGCAGCCCGGTGCCCGCCTGAGGGCCGTCACGAGGACGTCGGGAAAGGGCACTTGGGGGCCGCCTGGCACACGGTGGGTCGGCAGCCGAGATGTGGCTCCTTAGGAAGCCCGCGGCCCTTCCACCCTCGTGTCCCCTGGTGTGCAGGGCAGGTGGTGGGTGTGCGTGACCTCGTGGCCTCCTTCGCGCCAGCAGCCCCCCCCCAGCTGAGGCCTGCACCCCGGGGAACTGAGGGATCTTCCTCGCGCTAGAGCGAGGACTACAAACCCGGGCACGTGGTGCGGGCAGAGGGTTCTTACATGAGATAAAAAACACACTCCCTCAGAATGAAACCATCGTTAAATGGGACTCCTCTAGAGTGAAGGTGGCTGTTAGCTCCTCACAGAGTCATGGGGCCGGGGGTCGTTTGCAAGCCGGCACCCTGGGCGCATGTACCCCGCAGGCATCGGGCCCTGGATGTGTGAGCCTACAGCCGTCCCCGCCGTTGGCCTGGATGAGCGTGCACAGTGCACAGAAGCCATCCTCCCCCCTGTTCTGCCCTCAACAGATGCCCCTGGGGACTCCACACGGGGCACTCGGCATCTCAGCCGGTTCCCCATTCCCGTGAGCTCCACCCCCCACCTCCCCCAGGACAGGGCCGGCCCGGGGATCCCAGGTCCCTCCCAGGTCCCTCCTGAAAGAGCACTGGCCCCGCTTGGGCCGGCCTCTCCTGGGCCATCCTCTTGTGCCCCACTTCTTCCTGGCATCTGAGGAGGAGGGGCATTGTCCTCCCAAGCAAGCAGAGGTCCCAGGTGCACCAGATGGCTCCAGGTGAACCCCAAAGGTGAACAAATCCAAGAAGGACTCCTGGGGAAGGAGGATCCACAACCTGGTCCTTACCTTCGCTTCCCATTCAGTGCTCTGGGCACCGAGCTGCCGCTGTTCAAATTCTGCAGAGTCGCTGACAGCTTGGAGACTCAGGTGAGGTCGGTGGACCCTCTGCAGAAAAACGCGGAGACCACAGACACACAGACACACAGACACACACACGACTTTGCCCACGATTCTCACGACTTTTGGGGGGTTCCCAGGACCCGCGGAGCCATGTTGGAAGACTCCATCCCAGCAAAGTATACATGACTAAGAAGATAAAATTAGATGTCTACCTCATTGCAAACGCAGAAAATAAATTCCAGATGGAGTTAAGACCTAAATGTGAGATGGAAAACTGTAAAACATTTAAAAAAAAAAAAAGCACAAGAGAATGTTTTTATTGCATCTTGGTGGTGACAATACAATAAACACACGAATCAGAAGCTGAATAGCCCGACAGGAAAATGGGCAGAGGACAAGAGCGACAGCTCACAACCAGGCGACCCACGGGCGAGGAAGCCCGAGGGGTCGATGAGGCACGACAGGGTGCGCCTCCAAGCCGGTCACCGGGGAAGAGCAAAATAAAGCCGTAATGATGGCCCGTTCATGCCCATCGCATGACAAGAATGTTGATGAGTCTGATAACACCAAGCGTTGGCCGGAACGTGGAGAAACAGGAACGCTTATCGCAGCTCGTGGGCGGTAAATTGCTAGAACCATGTTGGGGAGCAATTTGGCAGTTTCCGCAGAAGCCGAGATTGCTCGAGCTCCCAAAACGACGCAGCGATTGCACTCTGGGCGGCTCCCCGCGGGTGACCTTGTGCATGTTCACAAAGCTTGTTCGCAGAGGCTGATTTATTATAGCGAAATAGCAACCAAAAAGAAAAAAAAAAACAGATCTCTGGTTGGGGAAATGGGTAAATATTGGTTATTCATACAGCAAAATATGAAACAATAGTGAAGATGTGAAATCTCCAAGACGCAATTATGAGTGAAAAGGAAAACAAAACACGTAACAAAAGTATATATGCAGGATGGCACCTGCGTGTAAGATTCTAATGCAGAAATAGTGCTGGATTTTGTGGATGAGCACACAGAGGCTTCGGGACAGCATGAGCCCAGCATGAGCCCGGAAGGAGGGAGACGAGGGCTTCTCCCTGCCATTTTTCAGAAGCATTGAAAGCAAACACCTGCTTACTTTGGGTAAACATGGCAGTGTCGATTATGGGGTTGTTGCTACTTTGCTACCTAACCGGAAATATTTCACACTTTCTTTTTTAAACAGTGTTTCATGATTTTAAAAAATTTCAATAAACAATACATGGCCTCTGAGGTGGCTGGGCCACGTTGGGCTCCTTGCAGCTACACACCCCAGACTGGGCTGGATGCAACTGCACTCCTATGGGAGAGGGCTCCCCGTTTCCTCCTGGGGAGGGCACCTGCTTCTTATGGAAGAGAACATCCTGTTTGCTATGGGAGAGTGTTCCCGTTTCCTACAGGACAGAGCACCTGTTTTGTATGAGAAAAGCACCCATTTCCTATGGGAGAGGGCTCTCCATTTCCCCTGGGGCAGGGCACCTCCTTCCTATGAGAGACAGCACCCCATTTCCTATGGGAGAGGGCTCTCCATTTCCTCCAGGGCAGGGCACCTGCTTCCTATGGGAGACAGCACCCCATTTCCTACGGGAGAGGGCTCCCTGCTTCCTCCAGGACACAGCATCCGTTTCCTATGGGAGAGAACCTACATTTTCTGAAGGAATTTCTGTGATCAGATGCTGATGACAGCCCTAGGGGGAGTGGAAGGACGCTGTGGGGTGGACAGGGTGAGTCTCTCTAAGGACCTGACATTGAGCAAAGAAGTAAAATAGAGAAAGATCCAGTCCCTTGAGAAAATGAATTTTTTTAGGCAGAAGGAACAAAAATTGCAAAGGCCCCTGAACTAGGAGAGCTTGACGACGAGCAAGGCCAGTGTGACTGGAGCATCATGGGGCCAGGAGGTGTTGGAGATAAAGAGGAGGAGGAGACACAGGCTCCCACTCGTGGTCCTGGCGTGAGCCCTGGTCAAGGGCTGAGCCCCGGGCTCTCCGTGTTCAGAGCCCACCCCCCTTTTCCCCGGCCAGCGACGCTGCCTCTCCAGGGAAAGATCCGAAGATGGCCTGGGGCTGGCTCTGCAGCAGGCGGTGCCGCACCCTCGTGAGCATCGGGCAGGGACGGAGCCCGGCCTGGTCTGCGCGGGCCCTGCCTGAGCAGGTACATGAATCACGGAGGACATGTCAGGGCACGTAGCACGAGGCAGCTGCCTCTGCAAAGCCACCATTTGGTCCATGATGCGATACTAATTGCTCTCAGTGGCGCCTGGTGCTTTGTTAAAAAAAATTTTTTTTAATGTTGAATTTATTGAAAAACAGAAATAGCACAGCATATGCTCTGACCATCTTCGGTGCTAACTGGCAACGCGGAGGGGCCCACTTCACAGGCCCCCTTGAGAACCTGCAGGGCTGCTGACGAGACCAGCAGAACCCAGCCTGTCTCCCGAGGGCCGCCCGCCGGTGGGAGGGCCACTCTGCAGGTAGCCAGGGGCCACTTCACCTCCCGTTTGCTGGGGACCCGACAGCTCAGGGCAGAAGTGGTGCCCAGGAGCCTTCGCCCGGAGCCCCAGCCCCTACAGTTTGTCTGTGTGTGAGGACAGGCACCGAGCAACCGGGTGACGGGCTGTCGGTGACCACCTTGCCATGCCGTTGATATTGTCAGCGTCTGTGACGATGCAGATGGGGACAGGGAAGCGGGGCTGTGGCCACCCGGCGGTAGATGCCTAATCACCCATCCTTAGCATCAAAACAAATGCCTGGGATAGACAGACAGGGCACAGGTGTCTGGGAACAACCCAGAAAACCAGCAGGGCTGGGCGTTTGAGCTGCTTCTTTTCTCCCGGCTCTAGTCCTCAGAGCCCAGACCTACTGGGACCCTAACCAGGCCCCTGGGTCCAGGTCCACCGCCTGCCCACTCAGCCCGGGTCAGAGCCTATGGGACACTCGGGGTCAGCTCAACCTTGTGGTCAGATGACAAGGAGGCCCGCAGACTCTGGTTGTGCCGCTGCCCGTCTGCACCGGACTTCGAGAGTCGTCGGTGCTCCGGGTCGGAAGGGGTGGGAAGGGACCCGGGTCCCGTCTCCCTCTGCTTCTGGGCCTCTCTTCCCATCTCTAGCTCTCTGACTCTGTCTCCTGTGTGCTTACCTGTTTCCACCTGCCTGCCCGTCTCTATCTACCTGTCTTTCACCTACTCACCCGCTCACCTGCCCACTGGGCTCACCTAGCCCTGAGCAGATGAGACACAGGGTGCGCCCCCCCAGATCTTGCCCCGTAGTGGAGGAAGACAGAAGCCCAACATGGGGGCAAGGGTTCTCTCGACCCGAGCAGGTGCTATATCTGCTGCATTGGGGGGGCAGGGAGGGGTGAGTGGGACCCCAGAAAGCAGGTGGGGCAGACGATGGCCAGCCCCAAGCTCCGGTGCCCTCCTGCCCAGCAGCGTCTGCCTGTCAGTGTTGGGAGGCGGTGGGGCCAAGGTGTGTGAGCTGCCGGCTGACCTGCTGACCTGCTGACCTGCTGACCATCGTCCGTCCCACCGCAGGGGCTACCAGAGCCTCGCTGCCAAGCAGCCGAGCAGTGTGACTTCAGGCTTCTGAGGCGAAGGGCTCCTCTGTGTGCCCCCTGCCCCCGGGCCCTTGCACAGGCCGTTCCTCCGTCAGGAACGCCCTCCCTTCCTCGCGCTGCACACTGCCCGGGGATGCCTCCCAGAGAAGCCTGCCCTCGCTCTGTCCCCAGACTGTCCAGCTTAGGCCGTTGGCGGGAGGTCGTGGCCGCTCCCCTCGTTCCACCACCAGACAGGGAGGAGGGAAGAGCTCCCTCCCTCTCACTGCCTCTGCCAACCACAGCGCCCGTGGCATCGTCAGGATCAGAAAACCTTCGGTAAGTGCACAAGGATGGCGAGGAGACTCCAAAAACTGAGGACACCTCCCAGGGACCTGCGTGAGCGGCTCTGCAAAGCCGGGTGGGGGTGGGGGGAGCCTGTATGTCCTCCCTCGGTTCAGCTGCTGGCGGAGTCGGGAGGTGCGCCCGCGGGCAGCCTTGTGCTCCGCGCCCTCTCCTCCGCTCCCTCCTGGAAGGTGCTAATTCTGACAGCCGCTGACAGCCGAGCAAGGGAGCCAAGCCTGCGCGATGTAATCTGCCAGGCGGCTGCGCAAGGCCCGCTCCCTCTGCTCCTCGCCGGAGCCCACCTTCCAGGGCCAGATGCACAGAGGCAGCCGTGAAGCCCCAGCCCCCGGGGCCACACGGCAGGATGACTCCCCGTCACCGGAGGATTGCGTGGTGTCTCACCCCGTCGGGGCGGCCCACACCCGGCACTGCCCCCACCAACCCGGCCGTGGGTGCTTTCCCTGTGCACCGCGGGCCCCCGGAAATGGAGGGCTGGAAGGGGGAGAGGCCGCAGCCTCCTTGGCGCGTGGTAGCCCAGGACCTCTGCCCGAGTGGACTCCAGGACCGATGCACCACACGCGCCGAGCCACAGCCCAGGGAGAGTGAGAGGAAACACCTGCTCCTCCATCTCAGCTGACACAGGCCCCTGAGAGAGAGCAGAGAGCTCAGGGGCCGCGGTGCCTCTGAAGCAGCCACCTCCCCGGCCTCCAGCTGTTGGTGCTCCCCGCTCCAGAGACGGGTCCACTCAGGAAGGGGAAGGAGGAGCAGGGCCAGGGAGGGAGGGCGTCTGATGGCCTCTCAGGCTCACAAGGGCTCTTTTGTTCATGGAAGGGCAGCTCCCAGGCTGGACGAGGTCCAGGTGACAGGCGGGGACCCACCCGGCTGCTTGGGATGGACATCGAGGGTACAAGTCCTCTGCTCTGGATGTGCCCAAGCAGAGGATGGGGCTTTGGGCTGCAGCAGTGTGTGCGGAGACACAGAGCCCAGGCTCAGCCGTGGACCCTGGTGTCTCTGTCCTGCCCTGGATGCAAGATACACCGAGGGCCAAAGCTCAGCCCTTCTCAGACCAGAAGCCAGCAAACCTAAGTCAGCTCCTCCCACCCAGACCGTCTCTGTGGTCATCAGGGATGTGGAACCTGCTGCACCTTCCCCTTCGTGGTATGGTGCTCGGAAGACTGGCGTCGCCTTCCTGGTGTGGACTCGCCGAACGAGGGCAGAGCCGGGGCTTCAGCTGGAAGGTGGAGGGGGTGCTGCCCGCCGCATGGCACCATAACCCCACATGGCGCTGACATCTCATTTCCTTCCCGCTCTCCAGAAGCCCGGGGCTGGTGCTGCATGCTGGTGGCATACACTGCAGACCTCCCTGCAGACAAACCAGTCCCCGTGGAAAGGACAGTCCTATAGGCTGAGATCCTGGCTCCCAACCGAGGTCAAAGCAAGGTGGCAGATGGCCAACTTCTTCCATGGGGTGAGCGGTGTGGCCAGATGGCCTCTGCAAGCCTCCCCTCACCAGACAGCTACGTCCCCGGGGGAGTCTCCATGCCACTGCGATGCCAGGCAAGTGCCCCCCGGGCACCTTACTCTTTCTCATTCAACCTTACAATGGAGGCAGCCGGAGTGAAGGAGAGAGAGAAATAGGGAAGCACAGATTCTGAGGCTTTATTTTCTAGAGCTAGGAAATGAGACAGAAAGACAAGATGGTGGTGATAGGAAGTGGGCCCTTGAGCCTTTCCAGACATGCAGAAGCCAGGCCATCCAGGCTGCCCATCCATCCAACTCTGAAAAATGAGTGGACTGAGCCTGGGATGCTGGAGGACATCCATGAGGAAAGTGGGGACACTATATCCAAGGGGTGATATGACCACAGCTGGCTGGGCTCAGGGAAGCATGGGTTTGGACAAGTGGGCAGCTCATGGTGCCCAGCTCCAGGAGGCTGGTCAACAGGCCCAGGACCCAGAGCCTGCGTCGGCTGACATTCTTACTCACCAGGTGCCATCAGGAGAGGGGAACCCCTTAGAGTTGCAAGGCTAGAGGCCAAGTGGACAGAAAGGGGACTGAGGGCTACACCAATGTCCAGGCACCAGCAGTGAAGCCCTGAACACTTGGCCGAAGGGGCTGTCATGCACTATCCTATGTTCACCACAGCCAGGAATGATGCAGGATGCTTACAACTCGAGACCAACTGGACAAATCCCTGACCTAGGGCACTTGTCAGGACACTTCTGAGGTCCTCAAATACCCCCTGTCTCAGGCCAGACCCAGGTCAAGAGGCTCCAGGTGGGCTGTGCCTGGGTGGCTCAGTCTGCTAGGCATCTACCTTCTGCTCAGGTCATGATCTCCATTCCTGGGATCGAGCCCCAGGTCAGGTTCCCTGCTCAGCTTCTCCCTTCCCTCTGTCCTTCGCCCCCACCCCCTCCCCACCCCTACCCCCGCTCATGCTCTCTCTCCTTCTCAAACAAATAAAATCTTTAAAAAGAAAAAAAGAGTCTCCAGCCGGGAGAGGTAGGGAGCAAAGGGCTGGGAGGCCTGGCTAGGCAGACTTGCTCCGGGCTCTGCAGTGACTGCTTCCTTCTCTCCACAAGACCCTTGGTGGGAAAGCCCCTTGCCTTGTCTTCTTGCCTGTCCAGGACAGGGCTTCATGCTGTATGGATCCCACTAGAGGAATGGAGTCACCCGCCTGCCAGCTACACCCCACCTGGGACACATGACATGTTTGAGTATGGTGAGGTCTAGCCCTGGAGTCCTTATCTCATTATGCTGGTACAGTCTCTGACCCAAAGTATGTGAAGGAACAAATGTATAAATGAGTGAACGTGTTCATGCATGAGTGTGTGCATGAACCAATGAATGAGTGTGTGACTGCATGCATGCATGAGTGTGTGTGAACCAATGAATGAGTGTGTGAATGCATGCATGAACCAACGAACGAGTGTGTGAACACGTGCATGAACCAGTGAATGAGTTTGTGAACGTGTGCATGAACCAGTGAATGAGTGTGTGAATGCATGTGCAAACCAATAATGAGTGTGTGAACATGTGTGTGAACTAATGAATGAGTGTGTGAACACATGTGTGAACCAGGAAATGAGTGTGTGAAGGTATGCAGAAACCAATGAATGAGTGTGTGACTGTGTGCATGGACCAACGAATGAGTGTGTGAACGCCTGCATGGACCAATGAATGAGTGGTGAACATATGTGGGAACCAGTGAACAAGTATGTGAACGCATGCGTGAATGAATGATGAGCATGCGAACGCATGTGTGAATCAATGAACAGCTGTGTGAACGTGTGTGTGAACCAATGAACAAGTGCATGAATGTGTGGGTGAACCAATAATGAGGGCATGAACACATGCGTGAATCAATAAATGAGAGTGTGAATGCGTGTGTGAACCAATGATGAGCACGCGAACACATGTGTGAACCAATGATGAGGGTGTGAACGCGTGTGTGAACCAGTGATGAGCGCAAGCACATACGTGAACCAATGATGAGCGCGTGAACCAATGATGAGCGCGTGAACGTGTACGTGAACCAATGATGAGTGCAAGCACGTGCGTGAACCGATGATGAGCGCGTGAACACGTGCACAAGGAGAACAGAGCTTCAGGTGCAGAACCACCTCCCCAGCTGACGCTTCCCACTCAAGCCCATGCCTGCAGAACCATGTGGTCCACACTGGGGGGGCCGCCTGATTTGGCTCCGCCTACCCCCAGCTCGAGGGCCATCTCCACCCTGTCCGAGGGCTCGGCTGGATGGGGAGGGTGCTGGGGGATGAGGCTGCCGCCCCCGGGGTGCCCCAGCCCCGGGCAGGCCCACCGGATCGCTTTGCCAGCCGAAAGGACCACCGTCGTCGGGGTCTCAGGAGGGGCCGGGGAGAGGGACCCGGGGGCCTAGCAGGAGGGGGTGTGTCATGCGCATGTGCCGAGGGGAGGGCAAAGCCCAGCTTCTGGGTGGGGGGACTACTTGTGGGCTTTTACACCTCTCTCTCTATTAACGCCTCTCTCTCCTCCTCCTCCAGATTCTAATCGCCTTCCAGAAAACAGCTGCTATTAGCTTCTCCCCTGAGCCTCCAAATCCCCGGTGCTCAGCAAAATTCCCCTCTGATTGAAGCAGCTGTGCTCGGAGCTGAGCGTCCGCCTTCAGAGCTCATCAAAGCCCCTCAAAGGGGAGATTAGCAGCAACTTCCCATCAGGCCCGGCATTGTCACCATTCACCGCGCCAGCCGCGCTCGGCCACCGCGGGCCCTCGCGGAAGACATGGAATTAGAGAGCGCGGGGCCCTCAGAAGCACGGAATCATCAAATCTTCCCCCAAATCAGCTTAGGGTGTTAGAATTTTAAGGCTGCATCCTTTCAGAAGCTCAGACTCTTAGAAGTCACCTCGAATTTTATTCCCATTAAGTTTGGGGTAAAATAAATACATCTAATCTCTGACACCATCTTTGCAGCCCAGCATCGTAGTTATGAAAAGCCCAGGGTTGCAGCACGGGTGGACCACAGAAATCCTGCAGTCGGGGGGTCGGAGGGAGAGTCGACTCTGGAGCATCCGTCCCCCGGGCGCCGCCGCCCCACCTCCTGCCTCTCACTGCAGGAGCGGGGCTCGCTGTCGGTCCCCAGGTCTGCCCCTCTCTAGCCCAGGTCAGGACGGTCTCAGCATGGAGGAGACGCCCCCCATGCACTGTGACTGATGACCCCAGGCCCACCAGAGGTATGCTCACACCCCACCATCCTGCGCCTGCACTGGGCATGCTCACTCCCCAGACTCCTGCCCCCCCACCAAGGTCCCAGGAGACCCCCACCCTGAGGCATTTGCAGGCTTCAGCCTGGAGCCATTTCCTCCAAGGAGACCCAGAACCACAAATGAATCAGGCAGAGGCAGGTACATCCCCCAGTGGGGATGGGAGTCTGGAATCCCCCAGGCCTCACCATTCCACACTCATCAGGGCCCGTGCGCCATCTGGTCTCGGGGCCCGACCCTCTGCACAAGCATCATACACCCCATAGCAGACCCCAGGTTCAGGGAGTCCACGTGGGGGTGTTCATGAAGCTCACAAACTGAGTCTCAATCTCTTCATCCATGAAATGGGCAGTTGGATCCCTTTTTAGGATCACTGGGAGGAGCAGAGCTGGAGCGCCTGACACCCACAAGGTGCAGAGAGTTAGAGGCACCCAAGTGTCCAGGAGGAGTGATGGGGGCTGTGGGGCTAGGTGGGGGCTCCACAGGCCGCAGGGGCAGGAGGGACTCTGCAGGCTCCCTAGCGCAGGCTCCTTCCATGTGTCCCCCTCCCGCCGACCCCTCGAGACGCCCACACCCCCCGTGGCCCGTATCTCAGCAGTGGTCAGATATGGCTGACCCAGGAGCTGTCGGTCCCCAGGTCGGGGGCCCTTCTCCGTTGCTCACAACAACAGAACGGCAGGGTGGGCTTCAGGAAGTCGTCGCTGCGGCCGGAGGAGGAGACCGTAGCCCTGACACCACCCAGTGCATCCTCTCCCCCGGCCCTGCCGCCTTTGCTCTGGCCTGTCCCGTCCTGGCTCACCTGGGCCACTGCGGTGGCCTGTCCATCGCCCTGCCTGAGACACCCCTGCTCGTCCTCCCTGCCTCCATCCCCCGCCATCCCCCTCATACACCCAGGTGAGCCCCCCGCAGCTCCAGGGACTCACATGCCAGAGCTCCACTACTGGTCTTGGCATTCCAGGCTCCCCACCTGATGACCAGAACCCACCCGCCCGCCTCCCGCACCCTCCTGGGTGCCTCCTGTCCCCGTCACACGAGGTGGCTCTGGCCCTCCACTGCCCAGCAAGTTTCCTGGCCTCTGGGCCTTTGCACGGTGGCTTCTGCTCCCTGGACCGTCCTTCTGCACTGGTGGGCTCCCGCTCACACTTCCCCTGCTGCCCCACACTCCCCTCTTGCTCTCTCTGCGCCCTCTGCGCCCCCACACGGCGCATCACACCCGCGTTTCTCCGGCTCGTCTCGCTGCGGCTTGCCGGGCCCCCTCCCTGGCGCCGTTCCCAGCAGCAATCACGAGGATCCTGACAAATCGGCTCCCTCTGCACTGATGAGGACACGCTCCACGTTCGGGGTGGCGGGGTGACCGACCAAGGTCACACAGCTTGTGGCCACAGGTGCAGCACTGCCTCTTCCACGAGCCTTGGAGTCGGTGCGAGAGCAGCCGTGTGTCCGGGGACCCGGCGGCTGCCACCGACGGAGGCGGCGGGGTGAGGCCGGAAGCGCCGCGGCCTGACACTCTATCTGCTGGATGCGGCTGACGGGGGCTTCACCAAGGTGCTGCCGCACGAACGACTCACCGGGCACCTTGCCGGCCGCAGGTGCTCCTGAGGCCCAGGCAGGGGGGAGGAGCGGCGATCCTCAGGAGCCTCCGTGCCCCCTCCGGGCTTCTAGAACCTCTGCTCCTTCTTCTACATCCGGAGGAGGGAGGCTGGTTATCCCCACCCCCCGCCCTCCTGTCGCCGCTCCCGTACCAGGTGTCCCCTCTCTTTGCCAAATTCACTCAATTCTAAATTTCAGGATCGCCACCGGCACGCCCAGCATCAGTGCCATTCCCCTCGTTGTTTGCCGTGATCCTGCAGCACCGTTTGCCTGCCAGCGCTTGCCAAGCCCGAGGCAAATATTGGCAGTTGTGTTCTTCGCAGCATCATGAGGGACTGGTCGGGTGCTCCCCGTTCCAGGGAGCAGGACAGTCCTGGAGGCTGCTGTCCTCAGGGGGGCGGCGTGGAGCGGGAGCCTGGGAGGCGCACTTGGCGCCCAGCACCCGTTCCTCTCCAGACGGTGACACCCGGGGGCGTTGCCCTGGGGAACCACCGGCTTCCCTCCGGCCCTCCGCGTGGAGGGGTGGGACGTGGTCACCAGGAGCCGGCACGTGACCCTACTGGGGACGACAGTAGGACTCTGTCCTGGGACATGTCCTGGGAGCACAAGGAGACGGGGACGCTCCTCTGCTGGGGCTGGCCCAGGCGCTAGGGTGCAGGCCTTGAGCCACCCGACCTGCTCTCAGAGGGAAGATGACAGGCGAGCTGAATGGAGGAGGTGATAATCTCCTGGGGTCCCCGGGCCTCCCTCCTGAGCTCGAGCTAGGTGAAACGAGTTTCTGTGCCCCAAGACCCGAGGAGTCCTACATACCGCGCTCCCCAACCCATGTTTCCTTCTTGCTGGTCCTGGAGAAGGAGGTCAGGTCCACGGAAGAGGCCAGAGCCTGAGCAGGGACGGATTTAGAGGCAGGAAGCCAGGGTTACTAGAGGAGGGCCCGGGAGCCCGCGGCCTTCCCTGGTGGGTGGGCCTGGCCTCTGATCCCTGAGGCCCTCGGAGGGCCCACGCCCCCGACCGCGCCGGCACCTGGTGCTGCAGCGCGGCCGCAGGACTACAGAGGCATCCAGCTGTGCAGGTGGGGCGCCGGCGGCCCCGCTTGGCGCTGATGACAGGCAGCTGTTCCTCAGGCAGGAGGCATTGGCACTTCCTGCGCAGAGGCCCCGCGTGTCGGTTCTCCTGCCAGAGCTCGCCGACCACCTAAACCCACTACAGGTGAGCTGAGGGTCATGGGCAGTGGGGCTCCCGGGGCTGCCCCGAAACGAGCCTCTCCTGCTGCGGGAGCCCCTCTGGGGGAGCAGGATGGGGGCCAAGTCAGCCCCTGAGCCCCCTCGGCCTGCAGCCTGGGTCAGCACTGAGCTGGGTGGGTGGGGAAGGTCACAGCCCGCACAGGGACCGGTGGCCGTACCAGCCCAGCCATGGCTAGGGGACACCAAGCTCGTGGGCAGTGCTGGCAGGAGGTTCCTGAGAAACCCACACTGGCTCTCTAGGGGCCTCCTGGTGTCCGATGAGGGTATGGAGTGTGACAGTAAGTTGGGGTGGGGGGCATCCCCTGGCCCCGCGGAGCTGCTCATGGAGGACTGGATGTCCCAAAGCTCGGGTATAAGGCCTTGGTCCTCGTTTACCTACAGAGTCAGGGACTGAGGCAGTCAGGATTCCTGTGACACTGGCAGGCCATGTGGCCCAGAGCTGCAGGGCTTGGGGACTTGGCAAAGGACAGGGTTGACCCGCAGCCTCGCCTCGCTCCAGGCTCTGGGGCCAGGGCTGGCGCCGTCCCTCCCCCACCAGCCCTATAGCTGATCTGGACCCCACTTGCCACCTGGAGCAGGTGTCCGACCCCCACACGTGGGGCTCCCACCTGCAGAAAGAGCTGAGAGAGGGGCCCAGAAACTTCGAGGTCCCTCCCCTCGGTGCCTCTGCACGCCGCCTACCCACCCACCCAATGCACAGGCTGCTGGGAGTCAGTCTGGAAGGTCAAGGGCCCGGCCGTCTGCCCCCAGCAGAGGGGACTCAGCTGCCAGTTCCCGGCAGCCGTGGCAGCCCCAGCCCTCGGCCCGCCAGCCCTGTCGAGAAGAAGCAGGTCCAGGAGAGGGAGACTCGGGCCCTGCAGTTTTCATTCCCACCCTCTTCTCTTCTCTTTCTTACCAGCTTCCGGGAGGACCGTCTGCTTCTGGGGAACCCCACGTGTTCACAGATCAGACGGAGCGGCTGTGGTGGCAGCACTTTGCACCTGCAGAGCCCGATGCCAGGGGCCCTGGCCCTGAGGATGCCGCCAGGGGCTTCCCAGGACTGCACTGTGCAGGGGAGGACGCTGAGGCCTACGTGCTCTGAGGACCTCGTGAGTGGCTGCGCTGTCTGTAAGGGGCCTGTGCAGAGTGCACACTCACAGCCCAGGCACCTTCGAAATCTGCGCTCTACACTTGCCGCCGTGGCCTCCGCACTGGGCTGCACCCTCCCCAGAGGGCCTCCGTGGCTCAGCCCCTCCTGTTATACCCCCTCACCCGTCCCTTCCCACCCATCTCTCTGCCTGGCTGCATGGGGCGGGTCTCCTACAGGCTCTGCTCTAGGGATCCAGGAATATAGCCCTCGTGCCTTCAGGAAAGCATTTTGATGACACTGGTGTGGCAGTGACAATGCTCAGAATTTCTGCTTGATGCACACTGGGTGGCTCAGTTGGAGAAGCAACTGCCCTCGGCTCAGGTCATGACCCAAGCGTTCTGGGATCAAGCCCCGAGTCCGGGTCCCTGCTCAACGGGGAGCCAGCTTCTCCCTCCCCCTCTGCTGCTCAACACCCTGCTTGTGCTTGCACACACACTCTCTCTCTCTCTCTCTGTCAAATAAATAAATAAAATCTTTTAAAAAATAGTAATTTCTGCTTGAACCCAAGAGAAGTTTGTCCTTCACGATGAAACTTGACAAGCATTTCCATTAGGGTGAGGAATAAGAAGAGCATGCCCATGACCAGCCAACTTATGTTCAGCTTAACGCCAAACTATAAATAGCACCTGGGTGATTGGCCAGATCTATTGAGGAAAATGAAAAGCCAAGAAAGTGAAGATCTAAGTGGGACAAACAAAACTTTAAAACAATTGAGGCATAGAAACATATTCCATGACCTCACAGTAAAGAACAATTTCCAAAATAAAACAAAAATGGAGATATAAACGGGGAAAATGATCGATTCTTATATCAGCATATAAAGCTTCCCTCTGAAAAAAGGCCACAAATGTAGTTAAAAGATAAGTGACTTCCTGAAAAAAGACTCATAACGTAGAGTGAATAATGGAGCAATATGCAAAATACATAAAGAACACCTACAACTCAGTAAGAACACAAACAGCCCAGTGGAAAAAATAGGCCAAGTCCCCAAAACAGGCAGCTCACCAAAGAGAAAATCACAATCACAGATATATATTAATATTTGTTCACTCGTATGTGATGGTTAATGCAGCCTTAACTGAAATGGCACCTTTCAGTCCGGCATCTACGGAAATAGCAAAATCCCCGAAGTCTGACGATTCCAAGTGGCAGGAGTGTGTGGGGTACGGGAAGGCCTGCCTGTGTCAGCGTGAGCGAGCTAAAACACAAGCACTGGTGTCGTCTAGTAGTATGAGACCCTGCAAGTCCTTGTCTATGCATGCACCCTAAGGAAATCCGGAGTGGGAGGCGGTGCGGCAGCCTGGCAAAGGCCCAAACCCTGAGTGGGCTTTCCCGGGTGACTCCTGGCCATTTTGCTCTAAGCAAGCCCTGCACCTCAGTGTTCTTAGCTGAGGAATGGGTGCTTCCCCTCTAGACATCATCATGCAGATTCCACGAGAACATGTATATACAATAACAAGAATGAGGGGCACCCTAGGGAGGGTTCAGTCGGTTGAGCATCTGACTCTTTTAAAAAAAAAATTATTTATTCATGAGAGACACACAGAGAGAGGCAGAGACACAGGCAGAGGGAGAAGCAGGCTCCATGCAGGGAGCCCCATGTGGGACTCGATCCCAGATCCTGGGATCACGCCCTGAGCTAAAGGCAGCCACTCCACCGCTGAGCCACCCGGGCATCCCGAGCATCTGACTCTTGATTTTGGTTCAGGTCATGATCCCAGGGTCGTGGAATCGAGTCCTATGTCAGGCTCCCCACTGGGGTACAGAGTCTACCTGAGATTCTCCCCCTCTGCACCTCCCCCTGTTCACACTCCCTCCCTCTCTCTCAAATAAATAAAATCTGTTAAAAAAATTACTAGACTAGCACTTGACACGCAACAAGGCTGACAGAGGGCAGCTACTTTTGTGGTGACACCGTTTGTACCAGAAAACACTGGAAACAAGCCAGTGCCCGTTGGTAAGAGGAACCAAAGTACACATTTAAACATCTTCACGTGAGAAAATACACGATAGCACTTCAAGACGTATAAAATAAACCTTATATTATCAACATGGACGGATCTTAGGGATAAAATGTGGAGCACAAAGGGAAGTTCCAGAACATTACTTACACTGTAATCCTATTTATGTAAATGCTTAGACACACAAAACAATATGGTCCTCATATATAGAAAGATATAAAACATGGACTAATTCCTCCCCAATTGATGACAGTTGGTTGCCTCCAGGAAGGGATTTTTTTCACTTAAGGTGACAGGGACGTGACTAAATCCTTTCTGGTTCTCTGGGGCTGGCTGTCAACATTGTCCTTTGCAGCAAAGCCCGTCAGGGCGTCCATCACACCCAGAAGCACCCCAGCCACCCCGACCCCCCACAGCCCCCCAGGCCCCGGCGATGCCCACGCTCACCCTGCCCCCTCGGGGTCTCCCCACCTGCCAAGCCCTCTCCCTGGGGGGCTCGCCCCTAACACTTGTAACCAGTCAGACCTCAGCTCAGAGATGGTCTCTGCAGAGAAGCCTGCTGTCTGAGCTGGGGCCTCCCTAAGAGAACACCACACTGCGCGCCCAAACAGCGGGCATTTACCGTCTCCCAGTCCTGGAGGCTAGGAGTCGGAGACCCAGGCATGGGTAGGGCTGGTCCTCCTGTGGTCTCTCTCCTGGTGTATGGGTGATCGTCCCCTCCCCGTGTCCTCACACAGTGGTCCCCAGTGTGCATCTGTGTCCTGGTCTCCCCTTCCTATGAGGACGCCAGTCACATTGGATCAAGGCCCCCTTTGGCCTCGTTTTACCTTAATCACAACTGTAAAAACCCATCTCCAGGGCAGCCCCGGTGGCGCAGAGGTTTAGCGCTGCCTGCAGCCCAGGGTGTGATCCTAGAGACCCGGGATCGAGTCCCACATCGGGCTCCCTGCATGGAGCCTGCTTCTCCCTCTGCCTGTGTCTCTGCCTCTCTCTCTCTCTCTCTCTCTCTCTCTCTCTGTGTGTGTCTCTCGTGAATAAATAAAATCTTAAAAATTAAAAAAAAAAAAGGGAAAAAAACCCGTCTCTACATTCTGAGCTGCTGGAGGTTAGGAATTCCACATATGAACTTTGAGGGGACACGGTTCAGCCCCCAGGCCACCTGTGACCTCATGTACCCTGTGCCTTGCGGAGCTGTGCTTACTGCCGCTTACTGCCATCCAGGCCTTCTTGTCACTTCTCTGGGAGCCCTCACCCCACACTAGAACCCTGCTTGGCTCACAGGGTCGGCAGCACCTACAATGGTACCGCCCACGCAGGACACCTCAAATTGGGCTCTGTTGGGACAGAGCTCTAACGAATGAGTGAGCAAGTGAGCGAGGGAATGGGTCCCACCCAGACCAGACCCTGTTCCTTCAACCAAGTACCGGCCCTGCCTTAGTTTTCCCAGGCAAATGCTCTCGCTATTAAAAGACCAGAGACTGGCTCCAAACCTCAGAGGACTGGCCCACACATGAGCAGCACAGGAGAGAGGGGGTGCAGCAGGTCCCCAGCAGGGCCAGAGCAGCCACGCATGCCCTCAACTCCCCTTCTTTCCATTTCCACGCGGCCTGTCTGGGACGGGGCCTCTCTCAACGGGGGGCCTCACTGGCTCTCATGAGAAGAAAAGTAACCAGGGATCCCTGGGTGGCGCAGTGGTTTAGCGCCTGCCTTTGGCCCAGGGCGCGATCCTGGAGACCCGGGATCGAATCCCACGTCGGGCTCCCGGTGCATGGAGCCTGCCTCTCCCTCTGCCTGTGTCTCTGCCTCTCTCTCTCTCTGTGTGTGTGTGTGTGTGACTATCATAAATAAATTAAAAAAAAAAAAAAAAAAGAAAAGTAACCAAAGTGAAGTCGGACAAACCAACGGGACCAGCTACCCAGGCATCCCGTCCACTGTCCCTTGGGCCCCCGGCCCTCCCACGTGTGCCATGGCGGGCCCCTGACTCTCCCCACCCCTGACCCTGAGTGTGGAAACAAATCCTGCAAACAGGACTCACGGTCACCCCAAGCTTCACACGTGCGTCTGCTCCTCTGGCCAAAGCCCTGGACCTTGGTCCTTGCAGACAACGGCCCTCCAGCACCACCCCTGGTACACGCGGCTGAACCTCCACTGTCAGAACCCACTCTGCCCCAAACGGCCCTACACCGCTCGAGCCGCATCCTGCTGACAGCACTATGAGCTCCCACATGGACCCTGACCAAGCGGCTCCCCACTGCGCCTGGGATCATGGCCTGATTAAACTACACTTAGCAGAACCTGAAATGCCTGAGACACAGCAGAGACTACAGGGGTCACTATCAGAGGTGACGGAGGCTGAGCCCCAAGCAACAGATTAGGATTCCTATCCTCCAACGGCCTGGACATCCATTTGTTGCTGATGCAATCAGACCCTCTGCTCTCTCAAGAAATGAAAACTCTGGCAAAGAACAGAAGAGCCAGGAGTTCACGGAAGTGCAGAAACCCTTAGCATCAGACACATAAGTGTGTCATCACCTCAGTCACCTGTCCAGCCCTGCCACCAGCATTGGTACTGCCACCACCATGCGACCACCACCACCATCACCACAATCATGACCACCATCACCACCATCATCACCGCCATCACCCCCACCACCACCATCACCACCATCTCAGCATTACAGGAGCATTGGCATCGTGCCCCTGAGCTCAGCGTGATCACAACCTGTGCACCTGTGCACCAGCAGGAAGGCCTAGACCACTGTCCCTCTGGGATCTGGCCCCATCCTCCTGCTGTAAGCCCTCGCCCCTCCCCTTCCCCACTCACAGCCACCTGTGGCACAGTCCACCAATAAGGACCTGCCAGTGGTTTCTAAGTCTGCCTGCTTGACCTCGGCTTTGGTTTCCCCTGCCTCTGAGAACTCCGGTTTGCTCAGGAATGAGTGCTGTCCATTGGCCGCCTGAAAACGGCTCTGAGACAGAGGCCTGTGTGCAGGTTGACGTGTGCACTCCAGACAGTGTCTGTAAGAGGGTGAGAGAAGCAGGACTGGGCAGAGGGAGAGGCTACCGCTGGCTTTTTCCACAGAGGCTTCAGCTCATCCTAGGGGGAGCTTGGGGCTGAGGCGGCCCTACCGAGTTGTCCCAAAGTAAAACAAGGTCATTGCGCCTGGACCAGTCACTGGATGAGGTCTCCCCAGGGACAGGGTGAGCCACCTCCCTTTGACGGAAGGCAGGCCTCCCAAGGGCACAGCAGGGAGGGAGCGGCTGCCACCAGTCCCTGCGGCTGGGCAGCGGACTGCACAACGCTGCGACCAAGACTGCGTGGTACCGCTTCGGCTCACCTGCCTTTGGAGGAGAAGCCGCCGTCTTTACTCAGGCGAGGCCTCCTCATGTCCTGCTGTCAACGGAGCATCCAGGGAGGAAAACAGTGGCCGGACCACGAGGAGCTTCACTAACCCCAGCTGTCAGGCCAGAAAGACCCAGGCGCTGGGGAAGCCGAGAATCTGCCCCACGGTGTCCTCACCGCCACCTTTTCCCCTTGGACGCCACATCTGACCACTTCTACCTTCATTCAGCTCCTCTGGCCTCAGGGCCCCCCCAGTGCTTTCCCCTCTGCTCGGAACACTCCCCCCACCTCTCTCCCTCCCTGAAGGGCACTTCCCCAGGCGGCCTTCACTGATGCTTCCTGTGAGTCTAGGCCTCTGCGATGTGCTCTATAGACACGCACACTTACCCCTCGAAGAGTTTGTTGAGTGACTGGGTGAGTGTAACAACTTTTTCTGTGCAGTTGGAAAGATCGCCATTTCTAATTGCTTTTTTTATTTTTTATTTTTTTAATTTTTTTTAATTTTTATTTATGATAGTCACACAGAGAGAGAGAGAGAGAGAGACAGAGAGAGACAGAGACACAGGCAGAGGGAGAAGCAGGCTCCATGCACCGGGAGCCCGACGTGGGATTCGATCCCGGGTCTCCAGGAGCTAAACCACTGCACCACCCAGGGATCCCGGAATGATCGCTATTTCAAAAACACATGAAGCTAGAGCCTCCCTTTTATTTTGGGCAAATGAAAGAGAGTCAGTCAACCCATGTGGGTGGAACGGGCCAGGCAGTCGATGTAACTTGGGATGCCAAAAGGGGCCAACGGGACTGGGCATCCCCAAGGTCAAGGAGCTGAGGCCTCTGCCCTGGGGATATCCATCTTCCTGGCTTGTCACTTCTCCCACAAGCCCAGCCCGGCCACCTCAGGCTGCTGTGATGGAGGGGATCCTGGGAAAGGGTGATTTCAGCAACTTCTTACGCCGCCAGCCTTGGGGAGGAGAAGGGGCGCAGACAGCAGGATCCAGGGCCTGGGTCCACACCGCCGTGTGTCTCTCGGTCCCAGGGCCCTCCTCCTGGTCAGATGGAGGAGAAACGTGATGCACCCCCTCACCACCGGCACCACCCCACCTTGAAGGGCCTGTCCGCTGTTTCTCTCCATGTAACAGATACCTTCAGAAATGTCAACATTATTATCATTTCTAAGTGACATCCTCTGACGGTGCGGTCACCCCTTGGAGCCTAATCTGAGCTGACAGCTTTTCTGGAAAGAATGCCCAAGTCATCCATCTACAATTTTCCATGAAATATGTTTCATTAAGATACCAGCTGGGTGGGCAGGGAGTCAACTGTCTCCCTGTTGCAGGCGGGTGGAGAGCGAGCTGGGAACAGGTGCCCAGGCCGAGCTCGCAGCGCGTCCGCGCACGCAGCGTGACCTTGGACAAGCCGTTCAGACCTGCTCTGCTTCCGTTTCCTCACCTGTACAAAGAGAGTGAAGCCAGGACATGGGGCAGGGTGAGGGTCAAGTCATCCAGGGTGTGCCTGCTTGACTCTGGATGTCTATCCCGCACCGGACCAGACCTGGGCACGGACGTCGTCGCCAGTGCAGCGGTGATGTCCACAGAGCACCGTGACACCAGCCGAACCCACGACCCAGCACCGCCACCACCGCTGCCACTCCCCTGCCTAGTGGGGCCTATTGTGTGACAAGATTTGCATGAAGAGCTTTAAATATGTTATCCCCTTTGCAGACATAATCCTAAGCAATGGGTTCATCGCTGTCCCCATTTTACACATAAGGAGCCTGAGGCGCAGAGTCTAGGTGACAAGTGCAAGGTTAGAGCTGAGGATTATAGGGAGCCCAGTCACACCCAGACCTTCTGTCTGCCCTGATAACCTACTGCCTCCTGGGATGAGCCCTTCCAATGCAGGAGAATGAGAGCGGGGAAGCCGTGGCAGACTGCTGGGCCGAGGTGACATCCATGGTGGGAGGCAGGGAGGCTTCACACAAAGTGAACAGGACGAGTAGAGGTGCAGGCCGTGGGCATGTCCAGCCTCCCCCCCTCCCCCCACTGCCATCATTGTCACCATCACTACTGTCACCACCACCACTGTCACCACCACCGTCACCCCACCGTCATCACCACCATCATCACCACCATTGTCATCATCACCACCACCACTGTCACCATCACCACCACCGTCGTCATCACCATCGTCATCGCTATCACCACCATCACTACCACCACGATCATCACCACCATGGCAAGGGCCACATCCTCATGTTGCCAAATGAGCAGGCGGGTTACAGGGTTTGGGTTTGACATCTCTCAACACAAGCTCATTCTTCTTTCACTGAAAGTGCCTAAAAATCCGCCATTAAGTAAAATATTAATCATAAATCAGCATTATAAAATATCCAATAAAATTCTTCTTTAAAAACCCGGGACAGGGGGATCCCGGTGGCGCAGCGGTTTAGCACCTGCCTTTGGCCCAGAGCATGATCCTGGAGTCCCGGGATCGAGTCCCACGTCGGGCTCCCTGCATGGAGCCTGCTTCTCCCTCTGCTTATGTCTCTGCCTCTCTCTCTCTCTCTCTCTCTCTCTGTCATAAATAAATAAATAAATAAATAAATAAATAAATAAATAAATAAATAAATCTATCTTAAAAAAAAGAAAAAAGAAAAAAAAGCCCTGGACAGGTTTTGTTTTTCTCCAAGCCTCCCTCAGGAATGGACAGTCGTGACGTGAGTAGAGCTGGCCTCTTCCGGTGTCACATGGTAATCGGGGACTCCTCCACCCGGCCCCCGGCCACCATCTGGACACTGGAGGCACCCCTGTCGGGGCAGGAGATGGTCCAACGTTTCCAATTTTGTTTGTCTCCCAGGGATCAGTCACTACCTCCCTTCCCTCCGTATCAGCTTCGCGTGGTTCTGACGGAGCGCCCTGGACAGAGGGGCCCCAGGGGCCCACCCAAGCCCATCACTTGCTCTTTCTGCACCAGCGGTTTCCCCGTCCTGGCCTCCCCTCCCGCCCGGTGGCGCAAGCGGCAGCGAAGCCACATGGAGCATGCTGTTCTCTCCCGGGCCCGGGGCTGCGGCAGGGACCCAGGTGGCCTCACCGCCCTCCCGGTCGGGCACCAACACCCAAGGGATGGGAGGAAATGCACGTGTCTCCAGAGCCCCCCGCTCCTCAGCCGCCCGGGGTCCAAGCCAGCCTCACACTCCGTCCTCAGGGGCGCGGCGAGTCCTCGGTGGAAGGCACGGGTGCGGGAGTTCAACTCAGAGGGGACAGACGAGGATGGTACTGCGGGCTCCAGGCGACCCCGGCAGAAATGTGAGAAGACTCCGCGCCCGGGTCTGTGTGGGCACATGTTGTGTGTTGTTACAATCACCCAGCGTGTGGACTCACCCCTTCTCTGCGTGGCCAGTTGGGAAACTGAGATCACGGGGGACGACATCAGCTGGTCCAGGCCTGCATGCGGGGAGCCCAGGGTTGGTGCCCAGGGTGCGCGGAGGGAGCCTGAGGCTCAGCAGGGAGACGCCCAGGATGGGAAGGGCTGACTCGAGGCTTTAGAAACCCCCTCCCCACCGAGTCAGCCTCCTCCGTGGTCCCTCCCCACATCGTCCCACCGACCTGGCCCTGCTGAGCTCCCCAGGCCCCGGTGGAAGGCCAGAGCGGGGCAGGCAGGGGGTGGGGGGCGCCACCCGGAGGGGATCTGCACACACACGAGGTCGCTTGAGTCCTTCAAAATGAAATTGAGTTTTATGTGTCAGCGTTTGGCCAGGAAGGAGAAATAAATGCCATGGAAGGCCAGGTTGTCATGCCCGCATCACCATCACTTACAGGGGCTTCAGCGCCGAGGTTCACGGAGTGAAATAGGAGGGAGCCCGTGAGGACAGCCGACAGCATCTCGCCGTGGCATCTAGACAAAATGGTTGGGCGCACTTGCCAAGAAGTGGGACGGTCTGGACAAGACAATCATTGTTTCCCTTGGCAGGGAAAGCAAGCTCCCCACACAACCAAGCAGCGCCCTCCCGTCGAACCACTTGTGGCGTCTTTGCAGCCAGTCTCCCCCCGCCTCGCAGTTCCCTGCACCACGGGGCCTCGAGGTGCTTCTCCCCCAGGGATGGGCCAGGGTCCCCCCGCCGCCGGCTCTCCCTGGTCCTCATCACCCCGTTTCCCCACGGCGTCCTGCCCTTGACCATGGAGGCATTTGCCTGGGTCCCCGCCCCCGGCCGCCTGGAGGCACGAACCTGTCCCAAGGATGAGGACGACCCAGGAGGAACCCTGGGGATGGAAACACAGTGTTTGGACCTCCCAGGTTTTGGCTCTGAAGCTCCTGTAGGAATCCGAGTCTGGCAGCTGTGCCACGCGGAGGCCCCAGCAATCTTTTCCCCCGGAGTGAGCTGAAGACGGTGGTCACCGCCCCAGTCACACCTGGGGACGTGGCAGGTGCCTCCCGGAGCCCCACCTGAGCTCGGCCCCCTGCAGCCCTGCACTCGGGGGTGCGCGGCCAGCGGGCCCTCCTGCCCGTCCTCCACATCCACCGGCGGGGGTCTGCTCGGATGTCCATCGACGCTTACCCAACAGCTGCTGCAGCCTCCAGCCGGCCCCCAGCGCACATCTGGCTCCTTCTCCGATCTGTTCTCTCTCTCGGAGCCAGAAGCAGCTTTATAAACGTAATTCCAACTCTGTCCCTCCTCTGGGCTGAATCCTCCACATGGCCTGTGGCACCTGCACGGTCACGCCCCACGAGACACACCTTCCAAAGGCCCCATCAACGTTGCTCCAGCTCCCAGAGGGTCTACGCATCCTGGCAGCACAGCCCACGGGGCTCTCACCCTGACCCCCACATCTGGAGAGCCAGACCCTGGATACTGCCCGCGGGCCCCACCTGCCTCCCCCAGCAGCCTCCCGGCACCTGCTTCTTTATCCTCAGGCTAAGTTTGGAGAGCTGTGGCCACAGGCCCCAGGGGCCCGCGGATGCCAGGGTCCTGGTCCTCAGCCCCTGAGAGCAGGCGGGCCTTGCCTTAGGCACCAGGAGTCCTCAAAGACGCCAGGCTGTCATCTCTGAGATTGCGTTCAGACCGTGACGGAGGCCTCGCCGCAGACGCTCCTGCTGCCGTTGATGAGTGAGTGGCCGTGCTGGGGAGGCCCATGTGGCAAGGGACGGAGGAACTGGATCCTGCCAACAGCCAGGGGAGCTTGGAAGCGGGTCCTCCCCCAGCCCAGCCTCAGATGAGAACACAGCCCGGCTGACCGCAGACTCCGTTACATCAGTCCCTAAGCGTGTCAGGAGCCTGGGGACCGGAACGCACTGCTCCTGCCCTCAGGGCTCTCGGCCTCGCCAGAAACAGACGGGCAAGCAGACCATGACGACTCACGTGGCCTTGGACGACGGGGGCTGGTGGGATGCCGCCCGAGGGGTCAGAACTGGTATCCCCGGTGGAGGCCAGGAGGGGAGCTTACCAAACCGTGCGGCCCCCGGCTTGCAGAGAGCTCGCCCTGGGGAGAGTGAGTCAGAGGGATTTTCAGGTCTGGCCGCAGCCAGAGATTCCCCAGGAGCCAGGACACCCTTGAGGAATGAGCACGTGGGGCCACGGGTTCAGGGAGACAGAGCAGGAGCGGGGCTTCGGGGGACCAGGCAGGGTGAGGCTCTGCACCCATCATTCCCCAGGCCCTTCCGACCTGAGGGATGGGGATTCGGTGGAGGAGCCACCATCCTCCGTGAGCTGCGTGGATTCACGTTCCTCTGTCCCCACCGAAGTTAAAGGTGTGACCCTCATGGCTGCAGCAGCCGTAGCATCCAAGCAGTTGACCCTACAGAAGGATATCAGGAAAGGAGACCTCAAAAGGAGTTTGAGGGCAGAAGCAGGCCGACCTCTCCACCCTCCACATGGAGGTGTGACGTCCGACAAGCCCAGGGCCCTGTGGACCTTGTGCCACCAGAACCCGATGGGCTGGGGCTCGTCCCCAGGCCTCTGCCCCTCCCTGCACCCTCCTTCGGGCAAAGAGAGTGACGCTGCTGCCCTGGCGGACGGTGGAAAAAGAGGAACAAACGTTTGAAAAAGCGCTTAGTAAATGCTCTAATCATTTCTGGGTGCGACGGCCAGAGAAGACTTACCTTTGTGATTCTGTACAGCAGTTTGGGTTTACGGGACGGTCGTGTAAAGCACAAAGCTTGGAAGGTGTTTAACAGATGGAAAACACCCTGAGTTTTGCTGAGACTCCACCCTCCTCCACCCAAAGCCCCGCGTGTCCCCAAGGGGCAGCGATGGGCAGCAAATGGGACAGTGTGGGATGAGAGTCTGCGTCCAGGGCAGGTGGACCCCCGACCTCCGTCCCCTTCCGAGAAGCTGGGTGAAGCCCCTCAGGCACCCCGTGGGAAGATGGGGGTTTCCTTTCTGGGGATGGAGAAAGAGACTGGCCGAACACAGCCTCCCGGGTCTGAGCCCGGGCACCCCTAGGGACAGGGTTGGGGGGGTCCCGGGAACCTGAGCAGCCTGACTCGAAGACGCAGGAGACGGCCCGACTGCATTGGTCCCTGTGCAGCCCCGCCTCGGGCTCTGTCCTCACACAGCACCCAGCCCGGGGCCCCCGACACCAGGAAGCAGAGCCCAACACCCGCAGCTGAGAACAGCTTGGAAGAAAGGACCGTGAGGGCCAATGAAGGTCTCCCGGAACGAGGATTAGATCCAGCGGCACGGAGGGGACCCACGCAGGAAGCCACGGAGGCAGCAGGAGAGGGGAGCTCGGGGAGACAGAGAGAGCAGCTCGCCAGCGGGGGCAAAACCGAAGTGCGAGGCAGGCGGGGCAGGAGCAGAAGCCCCGCGGAGGAAAGGAAGGAGGACAACGGTCCTAGTAACGGGCGACCCCGAGCTGGCTTGAGAGCAGAGCAACAACCCCAGAAAGAACTGCTCACTGTCCCCAGGGGAGGAACACTGTGTGGGCCCCACTGTGTGCCCAGGTCCACAGGCTGAGTCCTCGCCCCCGGGCCCCCGAGGGTGACTGTGCTTGGAGCCAGGTCCTGGCAGAGGTGATTAGGGCAGAGGAGGTCCCGGGGGCCCTCATCCAGCCCCGGTGTCCTAGCAAGGAGGGAGAACAGGATGCAGACATGCACCAGGGGACGACCGCGTGAGGACACGGGGAGGGGACGCCATCCACCCGCAAGGACGGGGGCCTCGGGGGAGCAGCCCACCCACGCGTGGGTCCCAGACCTGCAGCCGCCAAGGACGGGAGGAGGAAATCCTATAGTTAAAGGTGCGTGGTCTGTGTGCTTTGTTGCGGCGGCCGCCGCTGACCGGCCGTGGCTCCCAGATTCCCCGGGCCCGCGGGGACCTGGCCCCATGGAGGACAGTGACCGGAGCGAGGCACGCAGCCCCGTCTCCACGCAGAGAGGCCCGGACACACCAACAAACATGCTTCGTACAGAAGCCACGAATCAAGAGGCCTCCTGGGCAGCAGGGCTGGGGTCGGAAGACCACCCATGATGCCTGCACCCTCGAGGGAGCTCGTTCCCGGCCCAGAGGCCCCTGCAGCCGGGGACCGCTTAGCGTGCAGGTGACACGGGCTGCTGACCCGCAGCCTTCTCGGGTGATGGTGCTCTGCCGCAAGGCCTCCCTCGGAGTCACAAAGAAGATGGAGCCACACGGGCCCCGGGCGAGGCTGGGGGGTGGGGCTCAGGACCTGCATGGGAGTGGGGGGGGCCTGCGGACGCTGGGCCATGGGAGGCACCTCCAAGAGACGGAAGCGCTGGGGCACCCGCCGTTCAAGTGTCCTGGTGTGTTTACACAGTGGCAGGAGGATTTCAGGTGGAATTAGCACTAAGTGTACAAAAAACGAGGCAAATGGAGAAATAAGATCATTACCAGCTCCCCAGACAGTCAGTGCCTCACAGGAGGAGGAGGCGAACTGAGGTGACGCGGGCTTGGCGTGGAGGCCGGCCTCGCAGGGATGGCGCTGTCCTTGCACCTGTTAGTGGGGGTGGGGGCAGGAGGGCAGGGGCACAGGGGGCAGGAGGGCAGCAGGCAGTGCAGGGCCGGCGGTTACCTGGAGTGTGTCCTGGAGCTGCCCTAATGAAGGAGGACACACAGATGGACCTCTGGGTGCCAGCGCCCCGAGGCGCTAGGACAAGGTGCGGGGGCCTGGCTCCCGACGCTCTGGGAGGGGGTGCTTCCCGCCTCTTCCAGCCCTGGGACCCCCGGCCTCCGGGGCTCAGTCTGTGCCTCAGTCTCCCCGTGCCCACCACCCCTCATGTCTCTCCTCTGTAGCCTTTTACAAGGACACTTGTCGCAGGGACTGTCCAGATCGTCTCACATCTCAAGACTCTTAACCCAATTACACCCACAAAGACTTTTTTTTCCAAATAAGGTCACATTGGCTGGTTCTGGGGGTCAGATGTGTCAGCATTTTCGGAGGGACATTTTCCCGGCGACAACCTCCGGTGATGCTGCTTGGGCGGCCTGCATGGCACCCCCGCCGGAGCCCTTCCCCCTGTTTGAATGCCTCTGGACATGGGAGGCTCAGTGCGCTCCGCCAGTGGACAGCAGGCCTGTGTTCCCGACCGCTGCCCCTGAGCCGCCGGAGCCTCTGCCCACTGCCCTTAGCGGCTCCGCCCAGGGCAGCTCCAGAGCAGGAGCAGCCCCCATAACAGCAGCTCTGGCTGTCGGGTCGGACTGGACGCGGGCCTGCTCTGAGACGGCCAGGGCATCTCCGGGTGCTGACGACCGCCGAGCCCCTGGGGGCCAGAGTGGCAGCTGGGCTGCAGGTACCGCGTCTGCAGATCCCCGGGCGTTCGTTCCCTCTGGCTGCCTGGCGCCCACGGTCTCCTGCAAATCCCAGGCCCGTGCCCTAAAGAAACGTCAAGGTTATCCGGTCGTCCCTGCCACCGGGCCTTTGCAAATGCTGCTCCCTCCACTGGGAAGACCGCGCCCAGGTCCTCCTCCCGGGCTCCTTCATGGCCACCCTGTGGGATGTGCACACTCAACACATACTTGCACACTCACACGCCCATGCCGCGTGCTGTTTCTTGTCCCTCACAGCCGTGCTCTCTGGTTTCCCGTCCGCCTGCCCCGGAGGGCACATCCTGGCCCCGCGTCGATGTTCCCTTGAACTTCAGATGACAAAGAACTCAGGCTTGGGGAAAGGCTGATGGGGACTGGGCCCCAGGCCCTCCTGCTGCTCACAGCGGTGCACAGGGAAGAGCCGAGGCCACAGCAGGCTCGGAGGGGGCAGGTCGCAGCCTGTCACCGCTCCGTCTCCCGCCCGACAAGCACCCACCCAGCATGTCCCTGCGCGGGAGGCGGGAGACAGGGACCCGGTCGGGCTCAGGCTGGAAGGCCCTGTGGATGCTGGAGACGGCACTGGGAGGGGGGCATGTGGCTCTGGAACACCGGCCGCGCGGCCCGTGCAACAGAAGAAGTGAATTTTCTAAGTCATCTCTCATTTTAATTCATTTGGGCAGCCCCGGTGGCACAGTGGGCAGCCCCGGTGGCACAGTGGTTTAGCGCCGCCTGCAGCCCAGGGTGTGATCCTGGAGACCCGGTATCGAGTCCCACGTCAGGCTCCCTGCATGGAGCCTGCTTCTCCCTCTGCCTGTGTCTCTGCCTTTCTCTCTCTCTCTCTCTCTCTCTGTCTATGAATAAATAAATAAATAATCTTAAAAAAAAAAAAAGAGCCACATGTGGCTGGAGGTGCCGTGTGGACAGCGCAGGTCAAGGAGGGCTCCGGGGCCTCTCGCCTGGGCACCTGTCCTCGCTGGCCACCTCTGTGACCCGCCCAGCTCTCTCCTCCTCGCGTGGGGCCCGTCCTCTCCATCCCTCTGCCCGGGGCCTGTCACCTCAGGGGAGCACACAGCACTCCCCTCCTGCTCCTCAGGTCCCCCACCCCGTGCCACCTCCCCGGGACCCCACCCCAGGGACCCCTCACCCTCTCGCCTCTGCCCACCATCATTCTCAGCTGAAGTGACTCTGGGGTGAGGCAGTGGATGGGGGCTCCTGCTCTCTGCCGCACCCAACACTGAGCAGGGGTGTGATACAGAGCTGTGGGAGGAAGGAAGGAAGGAAGGAAGGAAGGAAGGAAGGAAGGAAGGAAGGAAGGAGCGAGTGTTTAAGAGGCCGCGGGATGTGCCCACAGACAGGTGATGAGTGAGTCCCACCTGACAGCGTGAGGCTCCTTCCTGTAGGAGGGAACATTCCGGGGAGGCCCCCACAGAAGAGGGACGGAGAGGACACCCCCCAAAGCACCAAGGGGAGGGGGCAGGCCAGGCAGGCCTGTGTGGCTGGCAGGCAGGTCACCCCATCCCCCCACCCTGCCCTCGGAGCTCAGGCAAGGGGAGCAGGGCTGGAGTCCGGCAGCTGGGAAGGTCGGAAGCAATCCTTCGGAACCGGGAAGTACAGCAGGTTGGAGAAAGGCAGCTGGTGCACAGTGGGGTCTGGACCCATCGGGGTTGGTGACAGCCTGAGGGGTACGGTCAGCGGAGTCGGCCCTGGGTGGCGCCGGGAGCCACCTCCACGGATATGGGAGGACAATCAGCCACGAGTTCACTGAGCATCCCGCTTCCAGCGAGGGAGGGAGCCTTTACGGTTAGAAATAATAGAAGACATAACAAAGGAAAAATGGATTATTTTGGATTCATAAAAGTGAAAAATTATGTCAGAATAAACTCTAACATGAAAATTAATGTTCTCTCCCAAGAAATCAAGAAATATGCACCAAACGCTTTATTTAGGTAACTTTAGGCTCAGACAAATATTTCCTTTCTATTTGCCCATCTGAGGGGACGCCTGGGTGGCTCAGTGGTTGAGACGACGTCTCACCGGGCACGGAGGTGGGACCCGAGAATGGTGACCAGTGAGAAACACACCACCAGACAGACAGACAGACCGGCAGGGGCTGTGCCTGTGGACAGAGGAGGAGGGAGCCAGGCAGGGGAGGGCTGCGGGGAGGGGCGCAACACCAGGAGGGGGGCTCAGGGCCGGCTGTGGGCCAGGGTCCAGGGGACTGGGACAGGGAGGGACGGGCTGCTCCTCCCTCCGCGACACAGAACGGACCCACACCCCCTCGGGGGGTGGGGTTTGGTGACTGGCTCCTGGGCTCCTCCTGATTCTGTCCACCCCCCGGTGAGGACGTTCCAGCAGCTCCAGGGGAGCTCTCCTGCTGTGGCCAGTGGGGCGGCCACCTCGGGAGCCCATCCTGGCCCCCGTCAAGCCCTTGATGACAGCAGCCCCCGGCGACTGGCAGGAGTTGGTCGGCACGTGAGACGGCCTCTGGATCAGGAATGATACCGGAGCCAAACACTCCAACAGCAACCCTGAAGCAGAGAGAGGGGTGGGGGCAGAGGTGGGGGCCCTGGCGACTGGACGGTGAAGCCCAAGAGTCCCGGAGACCATCCGTCCAAGCAGGGAGGGGCCACCCAGCCTGACACTCGTTCACATGCAGGGCGGCCGGGGTCCGGGGGCCTAGGCCTGTCCCCCATCCTCCATCCCATCCCACCAAGGCTCTGGGAGGGGAAGAAGCGTGAACTCAACAGCCCTTGCCTGAGCGGGGACCCCGAGGGGTGGGAGCCTGGGTTATGAAGCGGGCAGCCTGATAGCCGGGGGACGGTTTCATGAGTGGACAGACCAGGTGCGGGGAGATGGAGAGGACCCCAGCTGGGGCTTCACCCCACATCAGGAGGAGGACCACCTGCTTCCCACATGAACAGGGAGGGTGACCAAGGGTTGGACCGGCCACCAGGATGGGGGAGAGGAGACGCGTCCCCTATGTGTGTCCTTCTGGCGCAAGGGTGGGGGCAACGGTGCTCAGAGGGGAGGCTTCTGCAAGGGCTGCAGCTTCCATGCACCTCCCGGGAGAAGGGGGGTCCACAGGGGCCTGGGGACTCTGGACGAGGCAGGGAGGAGCAGCACTCCCCCACGGCACCTGTACCCGGGTCAGGCACCGGGAGGGGCCAGGAAGCTAGGCCAGGGCACCCGCCACAGGGGCACGGCCTCCGCGTTCAGGCCGGTCTTCGGGAGGCCTCCGGGCAGCGGGAGCAGGCGGGTCCTGCTGGGCCTGGAGCCTGGGCCTACAACAGGGCCTGATGCCCGCCTTGCCTCGGGGAAGTGTGTGTCCAACGAATGAATGAATGAAAGACGGATGGGTGGATGAATGAGTGAGGGAATGAATAGATTTCAAAGTCCACCCCCTCAGCCTCCCAGCTGTCCCTGCCCCCGGTCTGTTCCCAGCGCTTCGATTTCCAGAACCGTGAACACAAACCTGCTCCTGCCCCCGGCTCCTGGGAGCAGAGCAGGCTCTGGGGGGGAACCCTGTGCTCGGCCCCCACCCCGGCCCGGCCTCTGGGAGGGGGCCTGGCTCACAGCGCGGCCCCCAGAGCCGCCTGTGGACGCTCCCTTCATCTCTTCTCCCCTGGGCTCTGGAAGCCCCCCCACCCCGTTATCTGCAGCTGTGCAAATCTCTAAGTGGATTTGCCCGGGGGCGGGGGGTGGGGGGGAACCTGCTGGCTGGGCCCGGGATTAATTCCCTGCTTTCACCGCATCGGGAAGGTGATGCCCTTGCCTCGATGTCGCAATTTTCTTTTTCCCCTAATTAAGCAGAAAGCCAGGCCCGCGAGGGTGGGGCCGGGGCGGGGAGAGCTAGAAAATGAAGAATTAAAGGCGTTTGTCTGCACAAGTCCAGCGGTTCGAGGCTTTCCATTTAGTATTTAAAAGCCTCCCCGTGCGTCTGCTGCACAGAGATAGGAGTGGCGCAGGGAACGGCAATTTCGCCCCCGCGTGTGCGGGGGAGGGAGGCGGCCGCGACGGTGCTCCACGAGGCCTCGGCGCCTCTGCGCTGGCGCAGGACTCAGGGCAACGCGGCCACTGCCGCCGGCCTTCCCCCCACAGGCACCGCCTGGGCAGACGGGAGGCCGGGAGGCCGGGAGGACGAGCCCCCTGCAGGGGGGCCCCTGGGCCCGTGTGCGCGGCGGGGGCTACCTCTGGGCAGTGCTTCGGGGTCTCCTGCAGCCCTGGGGGGCGCACAGCCAGGGAGACAGATCAGGGCCACGGTCCCCTCACAGGTGTGGGGCCGAGCCCGGGTGCCAGGTGCTGGGGGCCGCGGGGCAGGAAGGGACGCACGCCCTGCCCGCAGTGTCTCATTCGTCCCCATGCCGCCGGCCAGCCCAGCGTCATCATCGTCGCTCGGTGAAGGAGGCAGGCTTCCCATTTGTCGCAGGCCGGGAGCCTGTAAGCGGCAGAGCGGGCCGCAAGCCCAGGCCCAGGGCCTCCCTGCTCTGGGGGGCGGCTCGGCTGGGCCAGGGGTCTGGCCCGGATCTCCAAAAGCCCCGGGACCCCCGCGCCCTTGCAGAAGCTGCAGGGCCGGTAACCACGGCAACAGCGACCTGTGCCCGGGATCTCCCAGGGGGCAGCACGGAGCAGGGCCTGGTGGCACAGCTGCCCGAGTCCAGGCCTGCCGCCCAAATGCCAAACGCTTATTAATGTCACAGCGAGGCTCTCTGAAGTTACGGCCCTCGCCTCCCTCTGCCTCCTTTGTCTAGGACGTAATTGTCTGGGCCTACCTCTCCGATTCTGTAATTAATTGCTTTGGGGAAGGCAGCTCCCTGCTTAACTCCTTCCATTCGGTCTCGCACCGACACCAGGAGGCCGGGGCCGCGGGGCCTCCGCATGTACCCTGGACGGGGGTCAGGACCCCGGGCGCCTGGCCCCGCCCGGCCACGGGCTGCGAGCCTCAGTGTCCCCGTTTCACAGAAGCAGATAAAGCCCCTGCCCTGCCAAAATGGTGAATTCATCTGTTCTGCTTAATTCAACTCCAACTCTCTTGACAAGGATTAGACACGATCATGCGTGTCTATCAGGCTCGTGGGCTTGTAGCAGGCCCGCTATGGAGATGAACAAATCGGGGAAGGAAGTTGGGGCGGGAGTGGGGTGGGGGCAGCAGGGGAGGGGTAGGGGGAGGCAGGTCTGCAGGTGCAGCCGTGGCCGGGCAGCCCGGGGTCGGGGGGCAGGAGCTCTGGGGGAACCGGAGGGAGAGGAACGCGGGGCAGTGCACAACCGGTCATCGGATGGGCAGCGCGGGCCCAGGCTTACCGGTGCCGGGCCCTGCTCTGAGCCTGCAGTGTCTCACTTGGCGTCCTCTGGCCCCGCATCGGGTGCCAGACCCAGTACGGAGGAGGCTGCTGCAGGGTTCCCAACCAGGATGCAGGCGGAAGGCCCAGAGGTGGAACACGCCTGGCCTTTCCCACCTTTGCAGGCCCAGCGCTGCACACCCCTTGGAACGCGTGTGCCCCAGAATTGCTTGTTGAAGAGGTGCAAATCACATGAAGCTTGCCTCTGGGCTGGAGAGCTCTTCACTTTCCTTTGACCATCACCAGAGCGAGGGCTGAGCGAGGAGGCTAAGACCCCCCTCTGAGGTCCAGTGAGCACACAGAGGCCAGGGGAGCAGCCCACGCTGCCCAGAGAGGGGGTGAGAGAAGGCTGGCCAGAGCGCAGAGCACAGCCAGGACCGGGGCTCCCGCCCTGGCCCTGACAGAGGGCGACACCCCAGTCTGCTCTGGCCCCTGCAGCTGGCAAACTCACATGCCCTGCTCCCCCAGGGCTGGGGACTGAGGCACTCACCTTGGATGCAGAACCTAAGGGAGGTTGCCAGGAAACTCAGCAATCGAGATTAATACTATCTTAATGCAATATTTTTTTAAAAATGCAAAAAAAAAAAAATCCAAGGTGAACAAAATATCAAAAGTTTAAATAAATAAAGTTTGGATCCTGTGGAGCTGGCACCAGGGAGAGTCAAATGCAAAATGCTCAGCCATCCAGATAAACAATCTTTTGATGCAAAACAAAACTAAAACAAAACTTGCAGAAGGAGTCCATGCGGAAGTAAATATCTACATTGGTAAATGAAGACCGGGCCCACAGGCCCGGGCAACCCTCACTCTAACCCCGACCTTGTCAGATGCTGTATTGATTTAAAATATTACGTTGCACCATATGGATATTTTTGCATTAATTTTGATTTTTTTATTTTGATTTTTTAAGAACATAGCATTAAAAGGTCATTTATCTCAATTACCGGGACTTGTGGTCCTCACAGTAGCTCCAGCCCTGCACCCGCTCCTGCCCTCTCCGCACAGCCCAGCCCAGACACCGAGACCTAGAGTGGACACTCCAGGACAGCGTTTCTGCAGGTGCCTTCCCCCCTGCAGGAGCCCTGCGTCCGCCTCCACCACCCACCCCCCCGCGCACCCGGGACAGGTGAGCACCTCCTGGAGCACGAGGAGCCAGGCGGACGGGCAGGACTCCTGGGGGCATCTAGAAGGGGCCAAGGCCTTGGCCAGGTGAAGCCGGCACTCAGGCTTAGGTTTTCCTAACACCCCTGCTGCCCTGTTACGGCCGAGAGCCCCTTGCCTGGGCAGGTATGGCAGGTACCAGGCCCTGGACAGACAGACCAGCTCCCACTGGGCTGACTTCCTGGTCCTTGGAGGGGAGAGTGGCCTGTCGGATGGGAAGGAACAGGGTGTGGGGCTGGCTCGGGAGGCCAGGCGGAAGGCCTGCTGCCCCAAAGGTGTGTGGTGTTGGGGTGGACGAGACGGACCAGAAAGAGCCGGGCTTTCCCTCCTTGTGACCTTGAATGGACACTGCCCGGCTGTGACCCTGACTCCTCGCCTGGGCATGGGTTCCCGGGTGAGGAGGACACGGTGACCTGTTTCGTGGGTGAGCTGACCCGGGTTTGGTTGGCAGGATGCTGGGCAAGCAGCTGGCAGGCTCCCCTTCCCTCATCTGAGAAATGGGGTGAGGACCACACATGCTAATCAGGGTTGGTGGCTCCAGTCAATAGGGACAGTTGGAGGACGCCTGCCCGGGCTGGGACGAGTGCCATCATCCCGCGGCTTCGCCATAGGCATGAGATGCGGTCCTGGGCCTGAGTGCGCTGGGCTGACCCGAGGGCGCCACAGGGAGGCCCCGTTCCTCATTCCCAACCTGCAAGCCCGCCCCTCCCTCGGGGCTGCGGTGGGACAGGTGGCCTTGAATAGTGGCCATGTTTTCCCCCACATTGCCCTGATGCCCAGAGCCTGCGACGCAATCAGCCTTACATCCATCATAAGTTAATAATAAATGAATTTCCTTGATCTTTTTGCTGACACTGAGATCTAACATGTGGTGTCTGTGGCAATAATATATTGCAACAACAGATAATAGACTGAGTGACAGCTCAGCAGAACAGCACGCACAGGGGACTCGGTGTGCCCCGTGGGCACCTTGGCTGGCTGTGGGGGAGGGTGCGACTCAGCGCTGCTGGCCGGGCGGGGCTGTGCTTCCGGGAGGACCCTGCTTCACAGGCGCATGGAGCAGGGTTGGGGCAGGAGAGGGTGGGGCAGGGGCAAGTGGGGCAGGGGCAGGTGGGGCAGGAGCAGGTGAGGCAGGGGCAAGTGGGCAGGGGCAGGTGGGGCAGGAGAGGATGGGGCAGGTGGGCAGGAGCAGGTGGGGCAGGGGCAGGTGGGCAGGAGCAGGTGGGGGGCCCGCGGTGCACAAGCTAAGAGGCCAGGAGAGGGTTTCACGGACTCCAGGCAAAGTGGAGGCATGTGGTCTGCGGTCCCCAGGGCCTGGTGTTCTGGGAACCCAGGACACCAGAACCGTGCGAGGCCAGGGTGCCCACACAGCTGGGAGGGGGCGCCATTTCAGGTCTTCCGGCCTGGTCTGGCAGGGCCAAGGTAGGTGTAGCACCAGGAGGGGAAGGCGGGGGCCGTGGGAACCAGGACAGCGGTTCCTCGGGGTCATGGGGTGGCATCTCTGTGCCAACCTAGCCAGGCACAGCTCCCCTGGACCTGCAGCGGGATTCGTACCCAGGACCTGTCTCTCTGACCCTCACCCCCTCCTCCTCCACATCTCTTATATGGGGCTCCTGCGGCCTGCAGGACAAAACCCAAGGCCGCGGTGGCACCTCTGTGATGCCCTGTGTGCCACCTGAGCTGGCCCTGCTGTCCCCAAGCAGTCCTGCCCCCAGGGAACTGCACCTGGAGTCTCTTCCCAGGAAGCGCTGGGCTCTGCACTGTTCCCACCCAGTCTATACCTGGTCCCAGGCTCCTGTCACCTCCTCCAGGAGGCGCCCCAGGGCCCTGGTTAGAGATCTGGCCCCCGGGGGACCCCTGATGCTGGCCTGTCACAGCAGAGGTGGCCCTCACCTGGCCTCTGTCACCCTCCCTGTTCCCACCCCCTGCATCCCCTTCCAGAGACAACCGCCAGTGGGAATTAGATGTTTATCACGCGCCAGCATTGTCTACTTTTACTGCATTTTTATGTTCCCATAAACAATACGTAATGTTCTTTTGTAGGGTTTTAAACTTTACATCAATAGTGTGCCACACTGCGCACATGCTGCAGCCAGGTGCTCTCACTCAGCTTCGGTGTGTGAGGGCTGAGCGCCCGGCCAGGTGGCTCCAGTTCAAAGGCCACCCGCCGGCCACCAGGCCTCCCCTTGATCAGGCGCTCCATCCTCCCGTGGGCGGGCAGACGAGCCTCTGCGGGGCCGAGGCCGTGAGCGGCTTCACCGATCGCCTTGTTCTCTGCGTGGCGGTGCCAGGGCCCCCTCGCCCTGGCGGCTCCCAGACCCGTGGTCCCGCGCCCTCGAAAGGCTGGCTGTGGGCCGACTCCTGGCCTTCACCTGCCTGCCAGGTGTGGAATGCACGTCTTCAGAGCAACTGCCATTTCCCCAAGTAATAGGGAGACTGAGCCTCTTTCACCTCTTCATTTGCCATTTTTTTTTAAGATTTTATTTATTTATTCATGAGAGAGACACAGAGGCAGAGACACAGGCAGAGGGAGAAGCAGGCCCCTGCGGGGAACCCGATGCAGGACTCGATCCCAGGATGCTGGGGTCACACCCTGAACCCAAGGAAGTCACTCGACCTCTGAGCCCCCCAGTGTCCCGTCATTTGCCATTTTGTTTTGTTTGCCTCTTTCATGTCCTATTTAAACTCTATCCATCTTTCTATAAGGTTTTCCTATCTTTTTTGTCTTTTATTCTTCTTTTTTTGGAGGTGTTCTTTACCTTCTAGGTCCTGAATCTAGAAGACACTTCCCTGTGAGCGAGCAGTGCGGGAGACTTTCAGGCTCCTTCTACATCTGGCCGCCCCCACGCAGCACACCCAGGCTGAGATTTCCCCGAGTCGGTGCTTGAATCAGTCACTCGTTCCTCTTTCCTGCCGAGCTGCAGCCCATCACGTGGTGGGACGTGCCTCAGTTGGTTCTTCCACCTAACCATCGGCAGGCGGACGGTGACGTCGACGGGGCTGTGTCCAGCTTGGGGCTTTTACAAACAAAGCTGCTGTGAGCGTTCACCTGCACGTCTTGGCTGAGACACACGCTGCTTTTCTTTGGGATGATGGCTGGGTCCTCGGGTAGGGGGACGTCTGACTTTTAGGAAACCACCAAACTGCTGTTTCGAAGCGGCCCTCCCCGTGTGCAATCCCACCCGCAGTGCGGGAGGGTCAGCAGCTCACTATCCTCGCCAACGCCCGATGGGATCATTGTTTTCACTTCCAGCAGGTGCACGCAGAGACCTCGAACGTGTGTCTTCTAAAGCCAGATGCTGTGTGTCTATTCAAACCTCCTTCCTCTGCTTTATTGGCTTGTTTTCCTCTCGTTGGGCATTGAGAGTTCTCCGTGAGTTCTGGACAAAAAGTCCTTTATCGGGTACAGGATGTACAGACGGTTTCCTCCAGTCCGTGGCTTGCATCTTCATTCATTCCACAGCGTCTTTCAACCGGTGGACATTTGGGATCTCGATGGAGTCCAGTTTGTTCATCTGTTATGTTTTGGGTGTTCAGGCTGAGAAATGTCCACCCAATGTGAAGTCTGAAAGGTTGTTCCCACGCTTTCTACTAGGAGTTGCACGTTTTTTCCTTCGTATTTAGGGCCCGTGATCCATTTTAAATTAATTTTTTGGAGATTTTATTTATTTATCGTAGAGAGCAAGAGAGAGCACAAATTGCAGGGAGGAGCAGAGGAAGAAGCAGGGGGAAAGAATCTCAGGTGGACTCTGCCCTGAGCCCGGAGCCCCGATGTGGGGCTCCCCTCCCACGACCCTGAGATCATGACCTGAGCTGAAACCAAGAGCCGGATGCATAACTGACAGAGCCACCAGGCGCCCCAGTTTTAAATTAATTTCTACGTATGAAGAATAGACTGAGTTTCTTTTTCCTTCTGGCATTTATTGTCTAATTATTGCAGCACCATTTGCGGAAAAGGCCCTCCTGCCCACTAAGCTGCTTGTGCAACTCTGGTGAAATCATTAGCCCTCGTGCCCACGCGTCTGTTCTGTTCCGGTGATGAGCTTGTCGAACTTGGCGCCAACGCCGCACTGCCTCAGTGACGCACTTTTACAACAAGCCTTGAGGTCAGATTGCGTCTAACCCAATCTTCTCTGTAAGTAATTTGGGTTACTCTTGGGTCTTTACATTTTTCCCATGAATTTTAGAATTCATGTTTCTTTCTTTTAAAAAACTGCTTAGATTTTGACGGGGATTGCATCAAATCTACAGATGGGTTCCAAGAGAATGAGTATCTTAACCGCCCTCGATCTTCTGACACATAAACCGGGCATGTGGCTTCATCGAGTCGGGTCTTACATCGCCTTCGGCCATGTTTTCCAGTTTTCCAGTGTGCAGGTCTCTCTCTCTCTTGTGTCTTTTGACCAGATCCGTCCCTAAGTGTTTCACGATTTTGATGCTGTTTGCAGTGGTATCTTTAAATTCAACTTCCTACAATCCCTTGCTGATATGTAGAAATACGATTGTTTTTATATATGGATCTCGTACACCGCAACACTGCTGAACTCAGTTATCAGCGCTAGCGGGGTTTTGTTTTGTCATGTTTTGTAGATGCCGTCAGATTTTTTACCAAAAAAAAAAAAAAAAAAAATTCACGTTTTCTGTGAATAAAGACAGTTTGCTTCTTCCTTTCCAGTCTCTGTGACTCTTATTTCTTTATTATGCTTTATTGAACTGACGGGAACTTCACTACAACGTTAAATAGAAGTGAGGAGAATAAATATGGTATTGCTCCTCATCTTAGCAAAGAAACAACAACAACAACAACAAGTCTTTCATCACTAAGAAAGATGTTAGGTGCAAGTTTTTCATAGATGCCTTTTATCACGTTGAGGAGTTTCCTTCTATCCCTTATTTCCCGACAGTTTCTAACCGCAAATGGGTGTTGGATTTTGTCAAATACCCTTTTCAGTTAAGTACTACTGGGACAATCATATAGTTTTTCTTTGTTTTTTTTTGTTTGTTTGTTTGTTAATACAGTAAATTAAATTAACTGACTTGCAGATGCTTACGTCAACCTCTCATTCCTGGTGGGTGATCTCCACATGGCCATGATATATGATCCTTTTCACATATGGTTGGATTTAATTTGACACAATTACATTTAGAACTTACACATCTATGTACATAAGAGATATTGGCCTGTGGCTTAGGGTTTTTTATTTATTTTTTTGCGATATCTTTGGTTTTCGTATCAGGGTAATACAGGCCTCACGGAATGAGTTGGGAAGTGTCTTAGTCAGCTCGTGCCACTGTAACAAAATTTCACATGCTGGGGGGCTCATAAACAACAGACATCTGTTTCTCACAGTTCTGGAAGCTCCGTGTCTAGGATCAAGGCACCAACCAATTTAGTGTCTGGGGAGGACCTGCTTCCTGGTGCACAGTTGGTGTCTTCTTACTGTGTCCTCATGTGGCAGGAGGGGTCTCTATTGCAAGGGCACTAACTTCATTCATGAGGGATCCATCCTCACATTTAATCATTTCTTAAAGGCCTCATGTCCACAGGCCATCACCTTGGGCATCATGCTTTAATATATGAGTTTGGAGGGGACACAAATATTCAGTCCATAGCAGAAAGTATTCCCTCCGCTTCAATTTTATGAGAGTTTGTATAGAATTGCTGCTAGTTCTTTCCTGAGGACTAAGGAGAATTCAACAGGAAAACCATCTGGGACTATAGTTTCTTTGTGGGCAAGTGTTTAACCAAAAATTCTATCTCCTTAATAGATAGATATACAGGGCTCTTTGGGTTGTCTATTCCTTCTTGATTGAGTTTGTGTCTTTCAAGGAATCTGTCAGTTTCATCTAAGTTCTCAAATTTGTTGCCAAAAACTGGTTCATGATGTTCCTTTACTATAGATTTGATGTCTGTAGGATCTGTAGTGATTCACCCTTTAAAATCCTGATATAGTTTCTGTCTTAACTCATTTTCTCCTAATGGATCTGCTTAGAGGTTTAGAAATGCGATTTATCTTCTCCAAGAACTAGTTTTTGATTTTAGCAATTTTCTCTATTGTTTTCACATTTTCTATCTCATTGCTTTTCTTTCTTTCTTTCTTTTTTTTTTTTTTTTGGTAAGATTTTATTTATTTATTTATGAGAGACACAGAGAGAGAGAGAGAGGCAGAGACACAGGCAGAGGGAGAAGCAGGCTCCATGCAGGGAGCCCGATGCAGGACTCGATCCCAGATCCCGGGAACAAGCCCTGAGCCAAAGGCAGATGCTCAACCACTGAGCCACCCAGGTGTCCCTATCTCATTGCTTTTCAATGTGACTTTTGTCACTTGATTTCTTCTGCTTACTTTGTGTTTAATCTGCCCCTCTCTTAGGGGAAATCTGGAGGCACTAAGTTCAGGCCTTTCTTATTTTCCCATGTAGGCAACAATTGCTGCAAAGTCCTCCAAGGAATGCTGTGGTGGCATCCTCAGAATTCTGAGGTTTTGCATATTCATGCTAATTTGGTTCAAAATACTTTCTAATTTCCCTTTTACTATTTTATTTCACCCATTCATTCTTTATGAGTGACTTACTTAATTTTCCAATATTTGGAGATATTTTCAGATATCTATTATTGATTTGCAGTTTAATTCCAATCTGGTCAGAAAACATATTTCATGTGACTTAAATCTTTTTAAATGTTTTTTTTTAAGATTATTTATATATTTATTTGTGAGAGAGAGAGAGCACAAGCTAGGGAGAGAGGCAGAGTGAGAGAGAGAAGCGGGCTCCCTGCTAAACAGGGAGCCCAATGTGGGACTTGATCCCAGGACCCTGAGATCATGACCTGAGCTGAAGGCAGACATTCAACCAACTGAGCCACACAGGTGCCTCTTTTACACTCTTTAATGGCCTAGAATATAATTTAGCTTGTAAGTGTTTTGTATTACACCCACTTAGAATTTTTTTGTACTATTATCTCTTTGTTGTTTCCTCCTTCGGAAAACTCCAACTACATGCTTATTAGGCCATCTGAGGTTATTCCAAAGCTCACTAAGGGTTTCTTCATATTTTAAAAAAATCATCCCTCTTCACTGTCATTTTGGACGGTTCCTCTTGCTACATCTTCAAGCTCACTCATCTTTTCTGCTGCAGTCCAAATTTGTGTTAACCTCAAACAATGCGTTTATCTCACACACTCAAGTTTCCATGTTTACAAGTTTTACTTGAGTCCTGTTCTTATACCTTCCATATCTCTGCTTTTTTTCCTTTTATTAAAATTCATATATATTATATGTGAAGCTTATATAATATATTTCTACTTAAATTTTTGAACACATACATATTCGTGTCCTGTTTGCTAATTCTAACACTTGCGTTCTAAAATGACTTTGATAAATTTTTTCCCTCCCCATTAAAGGTTTTCCCACTTTGCTTCATGCTTGCTAGTTTTTTTTTTTATCGATTGTCAGACACGGTAAGTTTTATTTTGTTAGGTGCCAGGTATTTTTATATTCCTATAAATATGTTTCCTCTTTCTTCTGGGATGCAGTTAAATTAACTAGAAATAGTTGGATATTTTCAGGTCTTGCTTTTAAAACTGTTGGATAAGATGAGAGAAGCCCTTAGGATATGGCTAATTGTCCCCCACACTTGTGGTAAGGCCTTTGTATGCACTCTACCCAACACTCCACGAGTTACAAGGACTTCCAGGCTGGCTGGGCTCCATTTCAGGCATGATTCCATCCTATCCAGCCTCACTTAGTTTCTTCACACATGCATGCTCATCAGTACCTGGCTGAGTGCTCAAGGGGACCCTCTGCAGCCCCCAGACATCCCTATCTGTGTGAAGCTTCTCTTTGCTGGCCCTCCTCCTGGGAACTCTCCCCAAGTTCAGGGTCTGCTTGAGTTCCCATCCTCTTCTGCTGTGGCCTGGAGACTCAAGCCTGTGAGCTGGAACAACCCAGGGCTCTCTTCATTAATCTCTCATGTCTCAGGGGCCACTGTGCATCATTGCCTGATGCCCAGTGTAATGAAAGCCATTGTCCCATATTATTTCTAATTCAGGGCTTGTTTCATGGGGGAGTAAATCTGGTCCCTGTTATTGTGTCTTTGTTGGAAGCAGAAGTCTTCCAGTAGCCTTGAAGACTTCTGGCTAATCCTTTGTATTTTTCATTATCACGATGGTGATGTGCCATGGATGGGGCATCTTTATTTATCTGGCTCAGTTTCTCTGAGGGCAATTCTAATCTGAGGACTGATGTGGTTCTTTATTTCTGGAAAATTCTCAGCCATTATCTCTTCAAAACATGCTTCTCTGCTATGTCATCTAGTGGCAGGGCCTCCGTCTCTTCCCCAACCCCGCTGACTACTCTTTCATTTTTTGTCTCTTTGTGATGTGCTATCGGTGAGCTCCAGCACCAGCATCCGACTCATTACTTCTCTCTGTGTTACATCCCTTTGGAGGTTTATGGCATCTGTGGCATTCAGTTTTGATGACTCTTTCTTTTTTTATATCCAGGATTTTTATTTGGTTATACATATCCATTTGATCTTGTTTCTTTTCTGCTCCCCCCCCAATAATTTCTTATTCTTTCTTAATAAGAATTGTACCTCCATTAGTCTCCTTAAGTAACCTGAATGTAAGTCTTCCTCAGACTGTTCTATAAAGTTAATTTTATCTGGAATGAATTCACATTCTTATTGTTGATATTTTCACTTACTTTTTTTTTTTTTTTTTTTTTTTTTTTTGTGGAGACCAAACTATCATCTTTTTTGCTGGGAAAGTTTGAGTTGGAGAGTGAAGCTTATTGGGAGCACTGTGGGAATGCTGTGTAGTGGTAGGCAGACTCTAGCCCCTGTTGCAGGAAGCACTGCCCTGGGAGGTAGACCCTCCAACCTCAAGGCCACTGGGGAAGAGGTACCATATGGGGGACAGATGAGAATGGTCCCAAGAAAAAGGCAAAGAACATGCTCTGTTATCTTTCCTGATTTCCCAATATCATTCAGATCTCCCTATCTGCAGGAAACACCAGGAGTGGGGCAGAAAGGCAGCCCCACAATATAAACCAAACCTTCTGCTTATGGTTAAGCCTCTGTTGCTGCCCTCTTTCAGGAGCCAGACATCAAGAGCACACCCATGAGCCTCATTCCCTCCTCTCCATGATCACTGAGCCTCCAGATCCTCTGCATTGCCCCCAAATCCCATTTTGCTCCCTCTGACCCCTGGGCCAGGGAAGCACCCACATCTGTCCTGTCCAGAGCCACTCACACTGGGTACTGAGCTGCCTTTATGAGCATCGCATTCTTTGCACATTTTGGAATTTGCTTTGCAGTCTCATAGAGAGGAGCAGGGTCTTTGTTTAATTTACTTTCCTCTTACTCTCTTTCTTCTTCTCTCACTATCTGTATTTTGGGGCATCCCCATACAGAACCCAGAGCCAGGGTCCTGACAGCAGGGGCTCCCTCAAGTCCCCCTCCTAGACTCTGGGACTGGGCTCCTCCTGGGGGAGTCTTTCTCTGCATCGAACTTCCCTTCCTTGGCCCATCCGGGGCCCCAGGTGGCTACCCTTGGTCTTGTTTGTTTGTCTGCTGTGGCCTTTTACAGGTGGGGAGGCTGAGGGAGGGGCAGCCCTGGCATCAAGCCGAGGAGCTGGCTGGTCCTGCTGTCCCTTGGAGACCATTAGCGCCATTTACCTATGGGAGCCGAGCATCCAGCCCCTGCTGCCCATTTCTGAACCCTGAGCCCAGTGCCCCTATGGCTTCAGCTTGTTCATTGCTCTGTTTCTTTTCCTTAAAAGAGATTTAACCTTTTTTTCTAGCTGCTGCCTGGACACCAGCACCTGAGGCCTGCCAGGACCAGAGTCTGTGACTTGCACGAACTCCCACCAGCAACACCTGCCTGTCCCATTCCTTCCCTTGTGCTCTCTGTCAGAAACCCTCCTCACCTTGTGTTTTATCACTTTAGTGGGGGTCACCTCCTCCAGGAAGCCCAGGTCAATGTTTCTCCTCCTGTACTAGCTGTGCACATGTGGGCCACTATTTGCTTGTTTTCTGTGTCCCTTGCAGGGCACTGTGCCTTCTTCATGACTGGGTCTTTTGACCCCAGCACAGAGTAGATAGTTTCTCATTGCAGGGGCTTTGGGGAGGTCCCCAAGACCCTTCCCAATATAGCCTCATTTTCAGACTCTGGGCTGCCTCTGTAGACTCCTTAGCACCCCAGATTACACGCACTTCTCAGCATGCCAGCCCCACATGCCTCCCTTCTGTGGGTCTGTCCTTTCATTGTAGAAGGGATCCTTCCTAATGGGGCCCTCTGCCCTCCTGCCTGGATGTCCAGCAGGCTCTTGGGCCAAGTCCTAGGCAGAGTCAGGTCTCAGCTCTCCACAGACAGGCAAGATCACCCTGGGAGCGGGAAGGAAGACGTGGGTCCAAGATAAGGAGTGGGCTTGGCTGACGGAGAGGGTCCTGCTGGAGGCCAAGATGGTAAGGTGGGCACAGCACCCTCGCACGTCCTCCCCCCTTGCCATGTCAGCACACGTGCCCAGGTGAACACTCACACGCACCAGGGGCTCTCTCTTGCCGGGAACTAGGTGACAGTCCTGTCCTCCAGACCCTCATGAGGTGAGATAAGTAAAAATGGGACAGTGACATTCGAAGAGTGACAGGGAGGTGCTGGGATGGGACGGTGGCTGGCATGGGCTGATGGCAGGGCACCAGGAGACCCTTGGTGCTGAGATCCCTGGGGAAGAGCCCCCAAAGCCTGGGGGTGAAAGGAACAGGCTGAGCAGCTGGAGCGCAGAGGCAGGTTGAGGACACAACAGGGACCTGGGCGTGAGAAGAGCCCATAAGAGTCCAGGTCCGTGACCACACTGGTGCACGAGGGCACTGGTGGAAGGAGGGCACACACAGAGCCCCTGGGGCGGTGGTGAGGCCTTTACATCCCCAGTGCAGAACGGGGAGCCACCTGGTCTGGAACCTGAGCCTTAACACCGGGGCGGAGATGGAGGGGCAGGAAGGGGTGAGGCCGGGAGGCAGTGGAGCAGGAGCCACGGGAGGCCGGGGTGGGCAGGGGATGCAGACGCTCCGAGGCAAGGACCCTAGCCCCGAGGACCCTTCCTGCCCAGGCAGCGGCTTGCTACCTCCTGAAATGCAGACGCGGCCACAGGGAAGGGCTGCAGCGCGGCGGGGAGGCTGTCCCGCGCCACTGAGCCGCGTGCCTGCGCCAGGCCTGGACACTGCCACGCGGACCCCAGGCTGGGGTCTAATTGCCACCTCACTGTGATCTCAGAAAAGGCTGCTGCCTTCTCCGAGATAAAATGAAGGAAGCTTTCTCTGTCCTGCTCTGAACGGCCGGCAGCCAGGCAAGCAGCAATTAGGCATCAAAGCGCCCGCGTCCTGCGGCCGCCACGCTGGAGAACTCACTTCCTCACTAGTGTCCACGTCGCTGCTGGCGGCCCTGGTCGTCGCCAGCTCCCACTCCCCCACGCCCGAGCCGGCCGAGCAGCCCACCGCATGGGGCCCCCGCACCCAGACACGGAGGGGGTGCGGCTGTGGGTCTGGGCCCCGGGTCAGAGCCCTGGCCCCCAAGGAGCTGGGAGGGGGCTAGAGAGACCCCGGGAGGGTAGAGACACGGTGCCGGGGGCGGTGCCAGGGAACTGCTTCGAGGCCCGGCTGGGCGCGCCTCCCGACCCAGAGAGCGGAGCCCGGGCACCCGGGGCGGGGGGGGGGTGCTGAAGGGTAGTCCCAAGCAGCCTCCCCACAGCTCCCCGACACGGGGAGCAGCCCCAGGAGGCAGGAGCCCAGGGAGAGGAGCCTGCCTGCCCCTGGGAGCCCCCTGGCTCTTTCCCTGGACACAAGGGCCAGCTTGAGGGTGCCTCCCCACGCCACCGGGGCTGCCGGGCCAGGGGCCAAGCAGGGGCTGAGCAGTTCTTGGGCCCCACAGCTCTCTGCCCCTCACGCAGGGATTGGGCTCCTGCTGAACTGCCAAACAATTTGGTTAAGGCCCTGCCTCCCAGGCAGACCCTAGTCCCAGCCGTAACCCCAACTCCAAGGCAGGACCAGATCCTGGGTGCTCTGCCCCCAGAACTGTGCAAGCTTTCAGTTCTTGCAGATGACTGCCCCATGCCCGCCGGGTCCTCTGGGCTCCTCCCGGCCTGGGCCTAGCAGGGCCTGAGTGGGCAGGTGCCCACAGGGCGCTGGCCCTGGAGCCCAACTGCTCAGCGTGAATCCCAGGGCCCCACTTCCTAGCTCTGCAGCCCGGGAGCCACCCCCCCCCACCTGCCCCGCATGATAACAGAGCGGCTCCCCGGTGGGAGATGGGGTGAGGTGAGCCCCTCTAGGGAGGCACGGCCCAACACAGGCCACAGGGACCGGGGTCCGGAGTGGAGGGGCGGGACCTTGCCACACACCAGCCACGGGACCGGACCCGGCCCTTGGGCCTCTCTGTGCCTCCGTTTGCCCGTGTGGACGAGAGCTGTGAAATCCCTGTCTCCTGGTGTCTGGGGGTGGGGACAGAAGAAGTCACATACCCCTCTCAGGGGGTCCTGCAGTTAGTCATTGACCTCGGGGCTTGGGGGTGGGGAAGACAGCCAGCCACCTGCAGCCATGGGCCAGTACTGGGCTGAGCATCGCCGGGCACTCAGCTCAGTGGCTGATCATCTTCTTGCCCCCGACCTGCACACAGTCCCCCAAACTGGCATCAGATGCAGCTGCCCGGGAGGGAATCTGTCCATCAGTCCCAGGACCCCCAGGACCTCTGCTGCCTGCTAGCTGTGGGCCTGGGCAGGTGGTCGGACCGGCCAGCTGCAGCCCAGCTTCTGTGGAGTCACCCACCACTTCCCCGTGCAGCCTCCTGCCATGTGGACCCTTTTCCTTGCTGGGCACGAGGCTGGCCCCTTGCTACAGTCTCCGGAGATGGACGCCTGGCCTCGGCCCGGGAAGTGGCTTCTGTGCCCCACTTCCAACTTGTCCACACATCTGGGCAGTGGTGGAGTCGGGGTCCATCCAGCTTGAGCTCCAAAGCCAGGCTCACGTGAAGCCAGCAGCCCGACGCTGTGCAGGTTCGTGGACAGGGCTTGCAGAGCCACCGGGCCTCCCGAGGCGTCCCCTGGGGTCCAGGCCTCCCTGGAGCTCCAGGCAGGATGCCCGGGCATGGGCTTGGGGTCTTTGCCAGCCTTTCTCTCATTTGTTCGTTTGCCGACCTTCTATCATGTCCTAACGTGTGCCCGACACCGTCCATCGGGAGCGGAGTGGCCCTGAGCACTCTGACCTCTGCGAGCCCACCTTCTCGTCATAAACTGGGGATTGTCAGAGCCCCCCCACCCTGGGGTTATTTTGAAAATTAAATGAAGTACTAAGGGTGTAGATGCCTGATAATATCGGTTACTACCTCTACCCCAGCTGCCACTACGACAGGGTACCCTGCCTTTCCGACGTCCCAGGCTGCAGGCTCAGCCCCTGAGGCCCCGACTGGGGGCACCTGTAATCACCTGCTGTCCCTGCTTGTGGATCTGAGCCCCGCAGAGGTGAGGCAAGCCGCCCGGAATCCCAGAGCGGGTAGGAGCAGCGTTGGGGGTCCCCGACCAGCTCTGCTGACTCCAGAACCCAAGACCTGGTCTCCACTCCCCCTCCCTCCCCCTGACCCGGGTTACCTGCCAGCCTTGGAGCTGCCGGGCACCCAGCGGGCGCTGACCAGGAGAGGGCTCGGGGACCAGCAGTCCAGGGCTGACCACTCTTGACTCTGCACCCAGAAGTTGTGCCTGTGGGGTCCCCGAGGCTCTGCGGCCTCCCCCTGCCCACCCCCCCGACATTCATCTCGGCACTGGACGGACTCACGAGGCCTGGACCATCCGGGCACACACCCCTCAGATACGGCCCCGCACGGCCCTGCCCCGCTCCTAGGAAGGACATCGCCTGGACTAACCTTCCAGTAACAACGGGGTTCTGGAATATCGCCCGCACTGGGCGCGGTGCCATGAACGTGAGAGTGGGGCCCGGAGTGTGGGGCCCGGATGGAGCGAGCGGCCGTGAGCTGGGGCAGCCTCAGGGCACGGGGGCACTGCAGGTCACAGCAGGAGAGCTTGTCCCCTGCTTGTTGAGAAAGAGCCAGGCTGCAGGCGCAGCTCGTTCAAGGGGTCAGGGTAAGCGCCGCCCTGGCCACCCACGGCAGGGGAGCAGGTGCAGGGGACGGTGTCTGGGGCCCACGGGGGTGAGGTGGGTAGGCCTTCTGGCCTCCCTGCCCCTGCTCCTCCCTCCCACGACCCCAGGGCCACCCCCGGCTCCACACGGGTCCCTTGGGGGCATTTGGGGTTTCTCTGTATGGCCCCAGGGCTGGTCCCAGTTGATCAAGGGGAGTTGGTCATGCGGCTGCAGGAATGCGGATGAAGATGCGGGGCCCTGGGGGTGTTAATGTGCGTGTGGGGGGTGACGTGCTGGCTTGGGTCACGGTGGGCCGTAGAGACAGCGGGGCTGGTCGTGGCGATGCCGGAACCAGCGGTGTGACGGCCACGAGCGTTTCGAGGCCCGGACCCGGCAGGCGCCTGCGGCCGAGGGGCGCCCCCCCGCCACCCTGTTCACACCCAGAAGGGCCTCGGCCGTGGACTTTAAGGTGGAAAGCGCCGGTTCGCTGGGTCCAGGGCAGAGCCCGATCTCCATAAATAAGGACGACAGGGCAGAGGGGATTTATCGCAGATTTATCCCTTGGCGTCTCCGGGATCTGAAGATAAACACTGTTAAAAATAGGAATGAATCAAGAATGTTCTCTCCCCTCAAGCAGGCTCCTGGACAGATGGAGGCCCTCAGCCCCTCCCCACCCCTCACAGCCCGGCGAGATTCCTCGCTCAGTATTCCTTCTTTCTTAAGGGTTATTTTTGGTGTTCTTGGAAAGATCTGATTCCAGACGTAAAGACCGAGGGGCCCCGGCCTTGCCATCTTAGTTCTGGACCCTCCGTGTCCACCACGGAGGCAAGGGCCCCCCGTGGCTACTCCAATTTAATGTAAAGCAGCCAGCAATAAATAAAACTCAAACTGGTCCGTCGTCACGAGGGCCGTTTGGAGAGATCACCAGGCACGTGAGGCCAGCGGCTGCCACGGCGGGCGGCACAGAGGGGACAGTCCCGCCATCTCAGGACGGCCCGGGGCCTCGCCGTGGCGGACACCCCACTCCGCCTCCTGCAGGCCGACGCGAGCCTGGGCCGTCCACAGCCGTCCAGTCCTTCCAGGCGGGCGGGAGGGAGGCCAGTCGGGCTCTGCTGACCACCCCCCAGGCCCCCCACTGGCGACGCCTCCTCTCCGCCAGGTCACCCGAACCGGAAGCCACTGTGCACCAGGATCTGACGGCCAGAGGGCGGGTATGTCGGCCGGGCGACTAATCCGTTCGCCTTTTTGGTGGTTTGTTGTCTTCAGGGCAGCAGAGGCCGTGGGAGGTCGTTTCAGGCACCAGCAGGGAAGAGGGGAGATTTCTGCTGAACTTTCGCCCACTCTCAGATCAAATCGCCAAGGTCTGACTCCATTCCCAGCCACTCAGGTGTTCCCACCCCGCATGTCTCCTGCGCCGCCGCTGCTGGGTTCCAGGCTCTGAACCAAGTGCCACGACACCGCAAAGTGATGCCGGGCACGGCCTCCAAACTCGAAAAACCTCAGGGGCAGTTGGCTCCCCTCCTCTGTTTGTAAAGTGAAAAGGTGACAGACCCGAGCAAGGTGGGCAGACAACGAGGAGGGGGGCGTCTTCAGCCGCGACAGGAGGCCTTTGGTCCGGGGGCCCAGCGTGGCGGCAGGACTCCGGCAGGAAGCCAAGGCCTGGGGCGTGGAGCACTGCTGTGCCTCCAGGCTGTGCCGACTCAATCTGTGCATTACCCCCGCCCCCCGCCCCCGTCATCGCGAGGACGGAGCAAGCTCCTGGGGCATGCTGGGCCCCCGTGCTGGGTCCCCCGTACACCCTTCACAGCTCACACATGGGTCCGGCATCTCCTCTGCACACCCACGAAGTGTGAGTGCTGTTCTTGGTGTGCTCACATGCACCCTCGAAGTCAAGCACCGGGACCATGTGTCAGCTCCCGACCGCTGCATAACAATGTAGCCCAAAATGCAGTGACTCAACATCTCAACATCTGGTTTTCTCAGTTTCTGTGATCTGTAAGGGACGTGCCGTGGCTGGGTCCTGGCTTTCGGTCTGTCCCGGGCTGCTGTCCAGACGGCCACTGGGGCTGCAGCCACAGTGCCTCGGCCTCACGCACCTTGGCAGGACACAGTTCCTTGTGGATGCGGCTCCTCGTGGACGTGGACGTGGGCTCCCCTGCGAGTGGCTGGCACATGGCGACGGCTTTGTCACAGCAAGTGACCAAGAGGGCAAGACAAGTCCTGGTCTTCGTACCTCGCACTGGGAGTGCTGGCACCTCACTTTTGCTGTTTTCCGTTAGAAGTGAGTCATGAGACCAGTCCTCACTCAAGAAGAGAGGACCGGGGGAGAACGTGAGCACAGGTGGGGGGACCTTCACGGCCACGCAGAAGCCGCCTGCCACAGACACTGTCTATGGTCATCTCGTATGAGGGGAAGCAAGTGCCCTGGCCACGGCTGCACAGCTGGTCCCTGCAGGCCCGGGGAGGAACCCAGGCCAAGGCTGTGCATCGCGGCCACGTATCCCTGAGGCCCCAGGGGCGGCTCGAGCTGTCACTCCTGGAGCACAGACTCCCAGCCCAAAATGAGATGTGACATCTCTTAGTGCTCGCGGGGCCCGGGCAAAATGGAAAGGATTTCATAAATATGTAAATCGCCCGTGTCCTGCTTCCCCGAGGGGGGCAGCTCCGCACCGCCGCCTCCCACCCCGCCTGACAAGCCCACCGCCCTGCAGACGCCGTAAGAGGATCAGCAATGGCCCCTTAACGAAGCGGGCGTGAGCCCGCACAGAAGCCCTCTGGAGCGGGTGCCTCCCACCCCCATCCCAGCCCTCCCGGTGGACAGGGATCGGGCGGTGGTGTGGGGGGCTCGGGGCCACTGGCCTGGGTGGACACACCCCAGCTCCGAGCACCCAGGACCCCCAGGCCGACGGACAAGGGGACCAGGCCTCAGGTGGTGCCACCATGTGTCAGAGGTCAGCAGCTTCGCGGGAGCACATGGTCTGGAGCCCCTTCTCTGTGCTGCCCCCCCCCCCAGGAGGAGCCGAGGAGACGCCCGGCTCCCGCAAGCCCCACCCGTAGCAGCCGAGCCTGCGCCCCTGCCGCCCTGCTCATCCTGCCGCCATCCATGTGGGACCCAGAAAGGGAAGCATCCCCTGTGTGACCGGTGAGGATGCCGAGGTGCTTGGGCTAAGGCTGGCCTGGGGCCCAGGGCACCACCCTGCAGGCACCCAAACCCCCGGGAGCCCAGTCACCACGGGCTACATGTCCTGGGGGGAAGCCGAGGGCCTCTGGGACCCCGAATCCTCTTCACGGCCCCATCCCTCCCTCCCACCCCAAGAGCCCCTCCCCAAACTTCCACTCAGCTACAGAGGCTGGGTCTTCTCCTCCCTCTCCCCCACGCCCAGCGCCTCCCGCTCCTGCACCCGGACCCCTAGGGGGCCCACACCTTTCTTGGCCTGGCCGCGCTGTTCCTCCTTTGCCACACATCAACGTCCTTGGCCACGTGACCTGCACAATACAAAGGTCCCGTCCTCCCCCCGCCTCGTGGACCTGGGGTCGCGGACCCGGCCCCCCGCTGCCTGCTGCCCCTCCCCAGCCCTCTGCAGTCCGGGCAGGAGCCAGCCCACACTGGAGCCCTCGTCCTGCCTCGCTGAGCTGACTGGCTGCCCATCCCCCCAGAACTGTGAGCAGAGCGGGGACAGGGAAGGAAGGACGGCCAGCGACGGGCCCCTTCCACCAGCCAGCAGGTGTCAGGCGCACAGTGGAGGGCAGCAGGCAGTGGACAGCGTTCCTAACCAGGGTCGGTGCCGGAAGGACCAGCAGAGTCCTCGTGAAGGAGGAAGGGGCATCACGGGCCCCTGGACTCAGCCTCAGGAAGCCGTGCGAGCCCTGGGTTGGGGAAGCGCCTCCTCCAGGGAGCCCCCCCAACCTCCCCGCCGCGCTGCAGGGGCTGCACCAGGTAGAGGTCAGGCCGCCCCAGCACCTTCACCGACCTTCTGATTTGTTCACTCAGCGTGTACTTACTGAGCACCTGCTGTGTGCTGGCTGCTGGGAAGTGGAGGTGAAGGAGACAGACCCGGCCCGAGCCCCCCGAGGCTTCCAGTCTGCAGGAGAGGCCGCAGCAAGCAAGGAAACCAGAAGCCCAAGTGCAGTCAGGGCCGGGGAGCAGGGAGCCGGCAGGGCCGGAGGACGGCCAGGCCTCCCGCAGGACGGGGGTGACAGCGGGGTCCACGCAGAGGGCTCGGGGCAGGAAGAGGGGAGGGCGTGGGTCCCGGGACAGGTGAGGGCCAGAAGGGGACCGTGGGAGAGGGGCGTGTCACCAGGGCAGGGCTGCCACGGACACCCCGCGGGCTCACACAGGTGTGCTGGCCGTGCTCCTAGGCGCAGCTGGGCCCCAAGGAGGACTCCATGCTCCTCCCCTGGGAACCCCGCATGCCCTGCTGGGGGAGGAGGCAGGTACGGGGCCACACGGGGCCACACGGGGCCAACTCCTCACACCCGCCGCGCCAGCCCCAGGAGAGGAGCTCAGGAACTGACATCAGCCTCCCGGCCTGCGGGCGCCGCTCCCCCTGCACCAAGCGGCAATGGGACCCTCCCTGCCAGGCTGCACCCAGAATGGAGCTCACACGTGCCAGGGCGCTGTGGCCAGGCCGCAGGCCACCCTGAAGGGAACAGCCACAGCCACAACCAGCTGCCTGGCGGGCAGAGGACACGCAGCTCCACCCCACGCAGGTGCCGGCCAGGAGCACACAGACCCGGCTCCCGGGCCCCCCAGGCCGCCCAGGCCCAGCCAGCCTCAGGGAGCCCCTGGCCTCTCGTTGGCTTCCGCTGTAGCACACGCTCATCCCTCAACCAACCCCTGTGGCCATGGACTGTGCCACCGTCACTGGCTGAGGCCCGCGTCACAGGGTCCAGGAGGGGATGTTAACTTCCCCCAAGCACGTGGGCCGAGGGGGGCAGGGAAGCCAGGAGCAGACGGGCAGGACACGCCAAGTCCCATGTTGGGGGGGAGCACTGTGCCTGCGCCATCCCCCCAACTGTCCTGCACCCCCGCCCACCCCCTGTTCCCCCCTCCCGGGGCTGCCTGCCCTGTGCGCCCCCTGGAGCAGAGGGGAGGCGTCCAGGTGCGACAGACGGCAGGGTACTCTGGGCGCCGTGGCAAAGGGCCCTCGTGTGAGCCGTGTGCGTCTTGGGCTTGGGGACTGGAGCCTAGAAAGGCGATGAACCAGCTCCGGGCCGAGCAGTCCGTTCGAATCAGGTGAGTGGACTCTGCACTGGCCCGGGAGAGTCAGCAATCTGTAAACCAAGGCAGGCTGCCAGGCTGTAGGGGAGCACCCCGCCCCCAGGGAGCACGCCTGGCCCGCCGCCCTCGCATCCCCAGACACCTCTGGGCGCCGGAGGCTGCTGGCACTGGGACCCTTCTGAATGAAGACTCGGAAAGCTGGCAGCGCAGGTGGGAGGCAAATGTGTGAGTCATTCCCTGGAAACACGCAGAGCTGGGCTCTCAGCTGGAGGAGGAAGCAGAGGGAGAAAGGAAGAGGAAGGAAGAGGAGGAGGAGGAGGAGAGGAAGGAGGGAAGTTCAACTGGACTAGTTTCAGTCCAGAGCTGCAGCCAGGTGGCCTGGAGGCTGGGGAGGGACCGGCGGCTCCAAGGTCACGCTCTGGGGTCAGGAGGGAGGGCGGGCTGGGTACGAGGTGCGGAACGGACCGGCAGCGCCCACGGGTGACAGGGGAGAAGGAAGCAGGAGCTGGGGACGGCCTGGGGGAGCTCGGGCCCATCAGAGCCACTTGCCCGCCCGTGAGCCTGGCTCTTCCCCCGCTGCAGGTGGAGGAACAGAGCCTTCCGGAGCCGTGAGTGCTCAGAGGGCGCGACAATGCCCCCAAGTGAGGCTAATCTCTTGGGCCACCTTCAAGGGCCACTAGACATTCCCGCGGTCCTTGCGCACGATGAGTCACTCCCCAAACCCCTCCCTCTCCTGGATGGGTTTGACAGGTGGCTCTGTCTCCGCCTGGGAGCTCCCCAGAGAAGGCAGAGTGTGTGGGTGGGGGGGGGGGTCCTCCCCACTCCTCTAGAGAGGCACGGGCTTGCTGGGGAAGCGGGAGCACACAGCTGGCTCCTCCCGCAGGCGCCTGGGGTCCTCACTCACCCCTGAAATCCAGGCTCGACCGGGCCTGGATCCCTCGTGCAGAGCGGAGCTGGCTGCCTGGAAACGCCCAGGCCCTGCTGTCCCCTGGGGCAGGGGTGGGATGGGGGAGACTGTGCCAGGCACATCGTGACCTGGGGGGCAGAGCCAGGGCCTGAGCTGGGACAGGTGGTGAGCTGTGCTTCCTGTCTGCCCCCCTTTACCCCCTTCCCCGCCAGGAGCTGCTGGACACGGGTGCCGCCCAATGCAGGTGGCCAAGAGGCCGTGGAGGACACATGGCTGCCATTGGGGGCGGGGAGGGGAGAGGGGTGCACAGAGCCATCCACACTACATCACCCTCCAGGGGAGCGGAGCGCCTCTGGAGCTCACCCCCCCCCCCGCCTCCCCCTCAGTCACTGCTGGCTGAGCCCTCGCTGCACCCTGGCCTCCCTGCCTCCAGCCTCTGTCCTCCCGGCGGTTCTTTGAAGCAGACCGGGAGAGCCAGGCGCTGTGCCTGGCCCTGCTGCAGACAGGGGGTGTTATGACCGTTTGCCCACGAGGATCGGAGCACAGAGATGCTCAGGGACTGCCCACGGCCACCCAGGGAGGCCACGCTGGTCAGCCTGACCCGGAGAGACAGCCCTCTGGGACTAAACTGTGCAGGGCATCCCCAGGGCCTATTGAGGGGGCAGGACCCCAGGGCCCTCCCCACATGTGCGCACCTGCTGAGGGGGCAGGACCCCGGGGCCCAGCACGTCCTCCCACTCTCCCCCGGGCCCTCCCCACACGTGGGCTCTGTCCTCCTCTAGCCTCTCCCTTGGGTGCCGCCTCCACTCTCCTCCTTTCAGCAGTTCCTAGCTGAAGACCCCACCCAAATGCCAGCTCACTCATCAGCCAGCAAGTATTAATGAGCACCTAGTACATGCCGGGAGCTGTCACACCTCAGGGGCACAGAAATGAAGGAAGTGGAGAAGCAGACAGCGCTCCAGCCTCACGCAGGTGGCTGCAGCGACCCGAACCAGAGGCGCCGCCACAGCGGATGGGGTGGGAGGTGGGCAGGGGCTGCGTCACGCCGGCTTAGAGGCACCGCGTGGGCTTTGCAGGTCCGTGAGGGAGTGACTCAGTCGGATCTGGGTTTTCAAAAGGTGACCCTGCCTGTTGCACAGTGAAGGGATTGGGGGGTGGGGTAGGCAGAGAGGGGAAGCCCCGGCAGTGGGGAGGGGAGTGCTGACCCCCAGGGCGGGGGTGGGGGTCGGTGCGTGGCAGCAGTTGGGAGGCAGAGATATGGGCACAAGTGGGAGATTTACAGCATAAAACTGGCAGGACTGGGCGGTGGCTGGAACGGATGGGGAGAGCCGGGGAGGAGGCGCCAGGAGGGACGGCCGGTTGGGGGCCTGGGTGCGGGGCCGGGAGCCGAGCCCTGGGGATGGGGAAGGCGATGGCAGGAACGGGCTTGACGTAGGGGCAAGAGCACCAGGAGATCCGTCTGGAACATGAGCCGGGGTTGCCTGGAGGAAACCCTGCCCCGCGCCCCCCGCGCCGGGAGCCTGGTCTCCCATGGTGATCCCTGCTGGTCTCCTTGGATTCCCTTCAGCAACCCAGCTGACGAGTGTTGCTAGGATGTCCTCCAAGCCGGGCACTGACTTAGCCCCTGCATCTGCACAAATATACTCCCCTGGACCTGAGGCCCCTGACGGAGGCCCAGCCTCCCAGCCCCCCGGGGGAGACTTCCCCAGGCCTGGCGCCAGGTGGCTGGGCCCTCGAGGAGGGTCGGGCTGGGTCTCAGAGAAGACCCCTCCTGGGCCGGCCACCGCGTGGCCCTTCTCGAGCCCCGCCCTGTGACCTCCCGCTGCCCTGCCTGCACGTGGGATTCATCCCCACCTCTCAAGGCTGATTAGGAAGTCAGACTTCAAAAGCATTCTGGAAACTTCCAATTAGTGTAAAAAATATTAATCCGTTTGATGTGTAAGTGCCGCATGTTTCGGATGAAATGCTCTGGCCTTCTCAGCATCGCGGCGACGGGGCCTTAGCCAAGCGCATCGTCACCAGGGAGCTCCTCCAAGGTCAAGCCGGAGCGGAGGCGGGGCTGGAGGGGGACCCCTGTGTCCCCGCCTGGGGGCTGCCCATCACTCCCCGCAGCCTCCTGGGCCGGGATCGATCGGGCCGCGGAAGCTCACCCCGCTCTCCTCTTACAGCCTGGGTAATTGGGCACGAGAAGCGCAAATACTTGGTTCAGATGCCGGGAAGTGGAAATTTTTCTAATGTGTCAAGGCAAAGTCTCCCTTTCTCCTTTTCCATTTTTTCCCCCGACAGGAAAAGACTTTTCATTTGGAATCCTTCCGATGCAGATGTGTGAAGACTCCGGTAGCGACATCTCGGGGACTGAGCATCTTCTATTGATTGGAAAACACACGGCACCAGCGAGTGTGCACATCATTGGGGGGGGGGGGGGGGTTCCAGGCCGCGTGGGGAGCAGCTGCGGGGCCTCAGCGCCCCCTGGGAGCCGGAGACGGAACTGCAGCGGCCTGGCTGCGATGGGGAGGCCCTGGGGACCCCGGTGGAGACCACGGAAGGGAAGCCATGCCCGCGCCCGCCCTGCCGGTCCACCCCCACCCCCACACCCACACCCACCCCCACCCAGTGGCTCTGTGCAAATCCCTTCACCTCTCTGCTGCCCAGCTTCCTCACCTGTAAAAGCGGGGTGACGCCCAGGTGCACCCCAAGGGCCTTCCCAGTTAGCTGTGCAACCTTGAGAAAGCCCATGAGACCTCTCTGGGTCTTCTCGGCGGCCAGAGCGATTCACACATGGAGCTGCTCAGAGCAAGCGGAGAGATGGCGGGCAGGTGACTGCCGGGCGCAGCCCCCCGGTGTCCCATCGATGGACGCAGCCAGCCCCGCGTCCCTCCTAGTGTGACGAGCAGGTAGGAAAACGCAGGCTCGGGGACCAAAGGCACGGCTCTGAGCCCGGAGGTCAAGGACAGACAGGAGGGCGCTGGCAGGAGCCAGCCCAGCCCCGGCGGCCTCTCGGGGCATCCGGCCTGAGCTGTGGGCACCCTGGTCCCAGGGGTGAGCCCCTGAGCATCCCCCAGACAAGCATCCATCCCCGGGGCCAGGCTGGTACACTGCCACCTGCCCGTCAGTCCACCTGGGTGAGTGGGGGAGCCGTCACAGGCCCCCCAGGAGGAGCTGGAAGGCCAGCAGGCCCCCCAAGGCCACAGCTCTTCCCCCACTAGGAGGGAGCATGCGCATGGGGCTCCTCGCACTGGCCACCCCAGCAGAGGGGCTGGAGGGGAAGGTGGGGGCACGTGGGGCTGTGCTGAGAAGGGTTTACAGTTGGGGGTTGGAGGGGAAGGACAGGGCGGGTGGGGAGGAGAGCATGAGAGACGAGGCAGGGGCCCTCCCTAGGAACCCCCACCTTCTCGGGTGCTCCGTGCCCACCCCTCCCTCAGCTTCCTGCCCGTCCCTCCGTGAAGGAGCATCATCCCTGGTCACTGGGCCCTCAGGGGGCTCTGGGTCAGCCAACTGCTCCCTGCTAGGACCTGGGTCTTGGGAACCCTGACCGGACCAGCAGCCTGTTTACCGTCGCGGGGTCACCAGCGCTTGCGGGCTCTGCTGTCGGGCGGGCCACGCCTCCCCGTCCACCGTGCGGTATCCGCGGGCCCACGCCCGGCCCCTCCATGTTCCCGCCAGGGAGGCCGAGCGCGAGTGACAGCCTGCAGAGCTCCTGGGTCACCAGCTATCACCCTGCCTGTGTGATTTTTGTGCCTGTCTTGCGAGGAGCTTGAGAGGAGCCGTCCGTCTCCCCAAAATGGCCTTTCGGTAGAGCAAATAACCAACAGGCAACCGTGCTTGCAGCTAGCTGGGTCGGCAGAGCAGGGACGTGGGGGCTAAGCCTGGGGCGGTCGGGGAGGGGTGGCCCGCTGGGGTGAGGGGTGCCCAGGGGTCCGGTGGGCGATGCCTCCAGGCCGGGCCAGGACAGAGGCTGCACCAGGAGCCCGCAGACGTGCGGGGCCCCGTGGCTGGGGCGAGGGTTGCCGGCCTCTCTCTTCCCGGGCCTGGGCAGGTCCCCATTCGGGGCCCAGAAAGGGGGTGGTCTCTGGGAGGGGACAAGGGGGCTTCCAGGCGGGGTGGCAGCCTCAGTTTCGGGGCTGGTGAGGGCTCCGGGCGGGAGATGCTACACGGGAGGGAGAAGGCAGGAACGCAGGGTCCACAGACACAGCTCGGTCACTGGGGTGCTCGGTCCGTGGGGAGGACGACATCCTGAGGCCTGGCGGTTCTGCAGAGCCCGAGGACGGCCCCTGGCCTGGGCGCAGCTGGGGGCCCTCAGAGGTGGGGGCCGTGGGCGTGGCAGGGGTGGGGGACAGCCTTACACCTGACCTGGGAGGACCCCGCTCACATCACAGGCTCCGGGTGCAGCGCCTGGGAAGCATGGAACCCCAGGTGAGACCCCTTGGCCTGAGCGCACCCTCCACCACCGCCGGGTCCAGGGAACTTCCTGCAGTCAGAGGTCAGATGAGGCACGGGGGCCTCCACCCCCCGCCCCCCCCCCCCAGTGACAGGAAACCCAAGCTCAGACCTCTGCTTAACAGAACCCACAAACAAACAAACGAAGCAACAAATTGTTCTAAACAAGCAGGCTGCCTGCGGCTCCCCGGGGGGGGGGCCCCCGGAGGGCGCTGGGGAGTAAATCTGCCCTCACGGCCGCACTTCCAGTGATTCAGGCCCGAAAAGGCTGCTTTATTAAAAATCATCCGTCTGCGCTGCAGGATGAGTTATGGCCTCATGTCTCGGGGAGAGCGGGTGGGCCTCTCAGAAGTTAACGTGGGCATCGTGCCCTGTGCTTCCACACGGCGGCTGGCAGAGGCCCGGGACAGGACCAGAGGCTCCCAGGACGGGACCAGGGGCTCCCAGGATGGGACCAGAGGCCCCAAGATGGGACCAGAGGCTCCCAGGATGGGATCAGAGGCCCCAGGACAGGACTAGAGGGCCCAGCACAGGACCAGAGGGCCCAGGACAGGATAAGAGGGTCCAGGATGGGACCAGAGGGCCCAGGACGGGATCAGAGGGCCCAGGACAGGACCAGAGGCTCCCAGATGTGACCAGAGGACCTGGGACAGGACTGGGTGGGGGACAGTGTACGAGCCTCACTCCTCCCGTGCTGAGAGCACCAAGATCGTGGACCTGAGAACCCCAGGGTCACTAAGGCCACGGAAGATTCCCACGGTTGCACACGGCAGTGCAGGGAGGAGACTTGAGTCAGGCCTCTAGGGTCCCCACTGCACAGACAGGATCACTGAGGCCCCTACCTTGTCCCGGGCCAGGGACAAGCCCCACGTACCTCTGGCTTTGTGTCCTGAGCCCCTGGCCTCCATTCCTTCCCAGTCCACACCAGCGCCCTGCCATAACCTTGAGAGGCCGTGTAGATGGGCGATGAACAGAGAGGTGAAGCCACTTGGCCCAGGCCACCCAGCTAAGGAGTCCGCTCCGTGTCCTCGGCTGTGTGCGGCCAGGCCCGAGGGACTGAGCCCCTCCATCAGGAGCCCCCACAGCCTCCGGAGGTCACACCAGGGCTTGGCGATGGCCCACAGACATGGGTCCTCTGTCCAACAAGATTATTCTGTTTCCTCCGAGATGCCCTCCTGACCATCTGAGGCCCAATTTGTGGGGTTAGGGGGCTGCAGCCACGTGCTCATTAAACTGTGGGTGATCTAATCAGTCACGGCGGGACACTCATCGCAGGGAGCTCGCATTTCCTTGCTGACGTTTGGAATGAGACAGTGCCAGGCCGGCCCGTGGCCGCAGGACTCCCAGGGTCAGGGTGGGAAGGGCCTCAGGGGCCGTCCACACTGCCCGCCCTCACCCCGCCATCCGGGAGGCCCGCCTGCCCGACCCCCCTGCAAGCCTCAGCTCGGGTCTCCTCTCTGCCAGGAACCCGCAGGAGGGAAGACACCCTCCCTGCAGAGGGGGGCATGGGAAGGGCAGGGTGAAAGGGGGCTTGCCCTGCAGGGAGGGGGCTGGCCCCCCCCCCGAGTCGCTGACGCCTCTCTTCTTGCCGCAGACACCTTGCAGGGGATGCTGGGGTGTCGACCAGCCTGGAGCCCCCACAGCACAGGGGTCTGCAGGGTTTCTCCGAGATCTCGAGGCCGGGAGCATTAACGGGTGTGAACAAGACCGCGGGGCTCGTGGGGTCCCTGGAAGGAGCAAAGGATCCCCGCCTGCAGGAGGGCTGCCCGGTGGGGGTTCAGGCCAGCACTGTTCACCAGGGCATCTGGTCCCAAGGCCCCGGTCCGCCCGCCCCCGCCCCCCACCAGCCCACACTCTCTGATGCCCACGTGCAGGGGACACCACGTGACCGTGGCGATTTGATCGTGGCTAGTGTGACATGAGTGGCTCCGCAGCTCTCCCCCGTAGACCTGGGCTCCAGGGATGTGGCCGCTCACCCCGCCTCATGCCCTCCTCCCCCTGCGCGTGCTCCCCCGGCCTCTACAGACCCTGCCGTGGGCTCCAGACACACGAGACGCGGCTCCCCACCTTGCAAACCTCACAAAAGAGCAGCGCTTCTAAGAGCGGAGTTTCCAAGCAACGGGGTCGTGGCTGCCCTCCCACCCGTGCATGCAGCACAGGCACATACGTGACACAACACGCCTGTGCACACGCACATGCCTGCACACACGTGCCCTGGAGTGATGCCGGGGGCCCTGCACTGACCTCCCGTTTATGGTGACCTGGCAGAGGATCAGCGTGAGGCCCACTCGGACGCCTGGATCCATGGCCAGGCCAGCCTGTCCGCCCTTGGAGGGGCTGCTGCCCCGGGGGGCGGGGGGACCTGCCCACACGCACCGTCGCCCCCAGGCTGCAAGCCCTCCTGGCTTTCCTGCGCCGCCCGCCCCATTCCTGCCTGTGGAGCCCGTCCGCCGCTCCCAACCTCCAGGGGCAGCACCGGGCTCATCTGGGGTCCCTTTGTGAATGGAGCTGGGGGGCTCTGCTCTCCAGGGCTCCCGGTCCCTCCGTCCTGCTGGGACGCAGCTGCAGAATCACCTGCGTTCACCTGCAGTCGGAAGCTCCTTTGATGGGTTGAGGTTCCAAAGGGTGAGGGGCATCTTCCTAGTGATAACGGGGACCTTCGGGCTACCCGGGGAGCTTATTCAGGGGGACCCTGCTCCCTGGAGACTGGCGGAGAGAGGGCAGCGAGAGAACAGTCACCATGGCAACGCCTTAGCGATGAGAGCACGTCTTCCCACCCATCCAATTAAAGGGCTCTTTCCAGGGTCCCTACTAGGTGCCAAGGGCCAGGCGAAGGGTGCTCAGAACAGGGGGGTTTGGGAAGAGGGGAGAGATCTGTCCTCCTCCCCGAAAGCCTCCCTGCCTGTAAAACAGCACACACCCCCGCCACGGAGCCCTGCATGCAGTAGGCACTCGACGGATGCTTGCTGAATTAGAGAAAGGGCCCACGAGCATGCTCAGAACCACCCACAGAGCACCTTTCACCCCCAGGTTACCCCGTGGGCAGCCTGCGCCCACCTCACCTCCTCACCGGGCATCGCGTCCGTCCTCTGGGTCACATGCCACCGGCACCTGGGACTTCGGAGCAAACGCTGAGCGGGGTGGGGGAGGAGGAGGCCAGGGCCCACTTCCTGATGCCATAAATGTGGACGGCGTCCATTACATGCACAGCTACGAGGAAGTCTAGGTCCGGACTTCAGACAGCTATAAAGTGGGGTCACCTGCGCAGAGGCAGAGGGACCTCCGGGGTGTTGTGAGAATGCAGCCCCCCACGTGAGACGACCCCTCCTGGCACAGAAGTTGACTTCCTCGAGGTGGTGGAGGATCAAACTGGGAAAGCCCCGCCTGCGACCTGAGGAGGGGCACAGGAACATGTGGGTTCGGGGCCTCCAGAGGGGGCTCGCCAGGGGACCTGTGCCTGGAGGACGGGGGGGTGGGGGTACAGGGTGGGCTGGTCACCTGGAGGACAGCTGGATGGGCAACAGGCCTGTCCCACGGGGCTCCCTGCTGGCGCCAGACTGCGGGGTCCTGGCTCACCCGGTGTCCCCGAGGCTGGCCCAGCCCCTGCCCAGAGCCCCTGCACGGCAGGACGAGGCGTGCATCACGGCCTGGCTCCTCTGGTTGTGGCCGCGCTCCTGAGAACCACTTAGCCTCAACGCTGAGGGGCAGCCGGGCCCCCCAAGGATGAAGCTCCTGCCTGTTCTGTGAAGGGCAGGGAGTCCTCTCTGGGGATGGCCTGGGCTCCGCGGGGTTCAAGGAGCAGACAGATAGGCTCCTTGTGATGGAGGACATGGGGCTTCGGGGGTGGCCCGCTCCAGGGACGCCTGGGGTGGGGGGGGATCAGTCCGGGAGGGGCCTGGCAGGAAGCACATGGTGGTCAAGGGCAGGAGCAGCAACCAGAGAGCCTGAGAGGATCTCGGACACCCAACTCGGGGCACCCAGGTCTGACAGCCCGATCCCAGACCCACAGTCCCAGGCACGGGGCCTCATGGGGCTCCCAGGGCTTCCAGGGACCAGTGTCTCAGACTCAGAGGACCCAGCCCTGAAGGTCCCTTGAAGAGGTACAGAGTGAGCATGGGAGGGGGCCGGTTGCTGGCCACCGTGGCCGCAGGGGGTGCGGGCACAGCCCTGTTCCGGTGTGTTCCGGGGCCGGGGACCCACAGGGCAGGCTGAGCACACGCATGACTCCCTCCTCCGTTTCCGGGCCCCACAGCTCCGTGCACCCTGGAGTCGGCCACTCCGGGCCACACGGTCCCCACCCGGTGCAGGCCGGGAGCCCCCTTCAGCATGGCCAGGGCCCTCACCTGTGTCCCCCTTCCAGCACCATATGCCCTCCCTCCCCACCAGCCCCCCCCCCCCCCCCCCCCGCCTCGGAGACGGAGCCGCGAGGAGCCCATCCCGGGGTGATGAACCAGCCCCAGAAGCTGACACTCGGCCCAGAGTCAGAGGCCAGGACACAGCAGGGCTGCCCTCCCCCGCTGGGTTCTCCGACCCCAGAGCCCGAAGGAGCCAGAGCACAGCCGTCACCTACTCAGAGTGAGACGATGTGCAGGGGACATGCACACATGCACACAGGTGCCCGTAGCCGAGAGTGGGAGCCAGAGCTGGGCGGCCTGAGCCAACCGCCCTCCAGCCCTGCTCCCGGGACCAGGACATGCTCCACACAGTGGGGAGGGGGGACGTGTAGGAGGCCACGGAGAACCCAGGACGGCACGTCCTGCAGCCCCGGGGCCACCCGGGAGCCTGCTTCCCACAAGGGTGCCAGCACACCGTGTGAATGAGGACAGAGGACAGCAACGCTCAGCCCTCGACCACCCCAAGACCGAGCCGGTGTGCTGCCCCCCACTGGGCTTGGGGTCTCATCATGGCACTCTGTGGACCACGCTCGCAGCTGCCCCCACCCCTGGCTCAGGGGCGCTATCTTGGGGCCCCTCATCCCCCTCTGTGCCCTGGGGTGTATGCTCCCCTCGCCAGGGGATGAGGGGACTAAAGGGGCCCCAGGAGAGAGGAAACCATGCCCCCCATCCCTGTAACAAACCAAGTACAAACCAACAGGGACCGCTCGGTGCCCAGAGTCCACCCGTGTCACAGATGGGAATGCTGAGGCTCACCGGGCACCTGCCGCACACAGCTCGTAGGGCCAGGGTCCACAGTGCTCTCCGGCTACGGGATCGGAGGGCCCCCGTCTGGCCCATTTGAGGCACCTGCAGAGCACTTTCAGAGCCTGGTGACCCCCATGGCACGTTGTCACGGTGCCAGACATCTCCCCTCAGCCACGCGTGTCCCACGTGTGATTTCACGAGTTTGTGCGGCTCTTGACACCTGTGTGTCTCCCCCAGAGCCTGCGTCCACGTCTTCCCACCGTGGGAGCCCCAGCACGTCCCAGGTCCAGCAGCGGCTGGAGAAACTTGTTAACTGGCTGGATGGGAGGTGAGGCTTCCCCGACCCTGCCTCTGGATGGGAGCACAAGGCCGAACCGGCACAGGGCCGGGACCCGCAGCGCCCGGAGAGACGAGCCCAGAGCAGGGCGGGAGTGGTGAGCGGGCGCGGGCTCGCACGGGGCCCAGGGGCGCGTCTCTGCAAGCCTGGACGCAGACAGGAGGACCGGGGAGCCCTGGCAATGTAAGGCAGGAGGGGACCACGAAGGACCCTGATGCCAGGGAGGCCAACGGCCTGAAACGTTCAGAGCCGTGAGCCGTGAAGGGGCCACAGTGAGATCAGCGTCCGTCCTGCTCACCCACCCACAGGCAGGGCCACCGCGTGGGCTGGGACAGGCGTGGGCGCCCAGCCCCAGGGGCAGGCGGGTGATGGAGGGACAGAGCAGGGAGGCACCCGGCCAGGCGGGAGAGGTGGTGCCTCCAGGGCGGACCTTCTGAAACAGAGGGAGGCCTTTCCCGGGAAGGAGCAAGGGCCAGGAGGGAGGCACAGCAGAGCAGGGGTCAGGGTGAGGAGAGCCCTGGTGTGGCCAGAGAGAGCAGGGGCGGGAGGTGCAGACCTGCGGGCACCCAGGGGCCCATCAGCGTGGACAGGACTCGGGCAGATTTTGTTCTGGACTTGATGGGACGGAGATCAGTGGACAGACTGTGGCACAGGACAACCTCCCTGCTCTAGGGGTGAATCGCAGAACGAGCCTGTCCCGAGGAACACGGACAAGAATGCCGGGAATGCCCTCTGCCCTCTGCTCCTGCCGGCCGTGACCCTGCCCTGCATATGTGGGTGGGCTCGGGATCCGGAGCTGCTGATGCTTCCCCTGGGCAGAGAGGGGAACCTCGAGGGCTCCCGGAAGCCAAGCTGGGTCAGGATCACGTCCAGGGCGAGACACCCACGGTGTTGGCAACAGCAGGGCCGCAGCTCAGCTGGGGCAGGGTCCCAAGCGTCCTCTTGAAGTCGCTGGGTGTGGGGCTGTGCAGACAGTCCAGGGGAAGGAGGTGAGGACCGTCACCCTGACCGCCAGGCAGTAAAGGTGGAGTCTAGGGGCTACCACGTGGCTTTCACAAAACACTAGCGATTGTGGTTGACCAGCTACCAAGAGCCAGGGCATCACACACTCTGCACTGAAGCTTGAAACCTCTGGGAGGGGACGATCTCTTTGTTTTAATTTGAACGGGGCAAAAAGGCGCTCAGAGAGCACGGGCAACCTGCCCCGAGGGCGCAGCTCAACGCATCAGCCTGTTAGACCCAGGACGTCCCTGGGTGCACAGTCGTCTCCCCCGATCACGCTGCCCCCCGGTGGGGCCCGCACCCTCCGTCTGGGACTGGAGGTCCATCCCGTCAGCTCCTACCACCTGGGTCAGGGACCTGCGCTGCAGCAAGCACTGCGGACCGTGGTTTCTCGGTTCTTCCTCAACCGGTGGACTGGCCTGAGTCTGACCCGCAGGAAGCCCTGGGCGGGACCACAGACAAGACCTGTAGCCCTATCCCCACGTTCTCCAAGCTTCCCAAGGGCTGCTCCCAGGGAGCATGAAGCTGGGGTCTCGCTTTCAAAGAAAACGGTTACCCTCCCGGGCTCCACGAAGAGCCAGGGACATTTGGGGCAGGCAGAGGAACCCGGGAGCCAGGCGTCAAGAGACACAATCAGGATCTCATTAACATTTTGATTGCAGCGTTGGCTCCCCTGGCGCCTCGGCCTGGACACACGCGCGCACTTTCAATCTGGAAGCAAAGATTGAGCCGGGGAGAGGAGCGCGGAAAAGGAGCAAAACAGACTTATTTTAATAATGCTAAAAATAACCGTGTCAATATTCCCCTCTGTTTGGGAGCCCTCCTCTCGGCTGGCGGTGAGAACCTGAAGTGGATTCAGGCTTCCCGGATCCCCAAGCTCTCCAGGGCCACTTGTGGGAGCCGGGGTGATGGGCTTCTCTGAGGACCTGCGGTACGCTCGTCTGTAAAGTGCAGACAGCCCCTCCTCCTCTGTGGGCCCCAAGAGAATCCTGGACGCAGAGGAAACCTCTCATCTAACAGATGGGCAAATGGAGGCCTGATGAGAGTCAGGGACGATGTGGGCTCCAGAGGAAGCTGGTGTGTCCGTTACTCGGGAAAACTGAGGCAGCATCCCCCATTAAAGAAAGAGGCTACTCATGCAGTGAGACCACCGGCGCTGACCCTTCCCCAGCCCCAAGGTGGCCCAAGTGTGGATCCAGGTGACCCGGGTGTTAGAATGAGAAAGCCAAGGCCCAGCAGGTACTACTGGTCCTGGGTCTACGGGACAGCACCCAGCACCCCAAGGTCCCAACAGCTTTTCTGAATGGGTGGTGCAGATGGCCCACTGAGGCATCAGCGCTCACCTGGTCCACAACATGGGACTGAGGTCCAGCATCCGACTGGGTCCCCGTCTTCTCCCCCACCTGCCTTTCTCAGCACTGCCCCTGGGGGGTCCATGCCTTGACCCCAGCTCAATATGCCCTCTGTAGTTTCTGGCTGGGGCTCATTGCACCTTGGGGCATGAGCCCAGCTGGCCACGGTCAGGCCTCTCTTCTCATCTCACCTGTGAAGCTGCCCCCGCCCCCGGGCGACTCCTCCAGCCTCCCTGAAGCATGATTGGACACCAGCACCCCCTGGACACTGTGAGTACCCCCGGCATGAGCCCCTCCCCATCACACATGCAGCTGACCTTGGCAGCCCAGGGCAAGTGAGAGCTTGGAGCACTGGGTTTTGTCTTGATGCTGCCCCCACCGGCGACAGCTCACTCCCTGATCTCTGCTCACAGGACTCGAGCAGAACGTTCACAACCCTCTGGGATTGCAGTACCCTGACTTTTAAGTGCTCCCAACTGTCCCTGGGCTCACCACCCACCACACCACGGGCTGTTACCTCAACATCCCTGCTTTCACACCCTGTGCCTCTCTGCACCATCCACCTTCTCTCTGGTAGAAGAGTCCCCTCCTTCTCTTCCTGCCAATTTCCTGCTCAGTCTTTAGGACAGCTCAATGCCACTTCCTCTGTGAGGCCTTCCCCTCCCCATTCCCAGCAGAGCTGACTTCTCTCCCCTCGGAAAACCAGCAGCTCGCCCAGACGCCCACCAGGGGCCTTGCTGTCCTGCGTTGTGATGAGCAGCCAGGGGTTCTCCCAGCTGCCAACGGGCAAAACTTGTCTTGAGCACTCAGGGTCTGTGAGCTCATGTACAGTATTCAGCCTATGCCTTAGTTTCCACACCTATAAAACATGGCTTTGAATACTGCCTACATCGTAGGCCTGTTGTGAGGATTAAGTGAGCTAATGTGTGCAGAGGGCTTAGCATATTACCTGGCAGATATTATGTGCTCAAAAAATATTAATTACTGTGACTATCAGCAACATAATCACTATCAACGCCATCATCATCATCACTAGCATCAGCTTTATTACCACCATCATCACCACCATCACCATCACCATCATCATCACCATCATCACCACCATCACCATCACCATCATCATCACCATCATCACCACCATCATCACCACCCACTGTCATCATCATCACCACCATCATCACCACCCACCGTCATCATCATCACCACCATCATCATCATCACCACCATCATCACCACCATCACCACCATCATCACCACCACCATCACCACCACCATCACCATCATCACCACCATCACCACCATCACCATCATCATTGTCACCATCATCACCACCACCATCACCATTATCTTCACCATCACCAACATCATCACCATCATCACCATCATCACTATCATCATCATCATCATCACCATCATCACCACCACATCACCACCATCATCCTCACCATCACCATCATCATCACCACCATCACCATCACATCACCACCATCATCGTCACCATCATCACCATCACCATCATCATCACCATAATCACCACCACCATCACCATTATCTTCACCATCACCACCATCATCGTCACCATCACCATCATCACTATCATCATCATTACCATCATTACCATCACCACCATCACCATCATCATCATCATCACCATCATCACCACCACCATCACAATTATCTTCACCATCACCAGCATCATCATCACCATCATCACCACCACCATCACCGTTATCTTCACCATCATCATCACCACCATCATCACCATCATCCTCACCATCACCATCATCATCACCACCATCACCACCACATCACCATTATCTTCATCATCACCAACATCATCATCACCATCATCAGCACCATCACCACCATCACCAACATCATCATCACCATCATCACCACCATCACCATCATCATCATCACCATCATCACCACCACCATCACAATTATCTTCACCATCACCAACATCATCATCACCATCATCACCACCACCATCACCGTTATCTTCACCATCATCATCACCACCATCATCACCATCATCCTCACCATCACCATCATCATCACCACCATCACCACCACATCACCACCATCATCCTCACCATCATCACCAGCACCATCACCATCATCATCATCACCATCATCACCACCACCATCACCATTATCTTCATCATCACCAACATCATCATCACCATCATCAGCACCATCACCACCATCACCAACATCATCATCACCATCATCACCACCATCACCATCATCATCATCACCATCATCACCACCACCATCACAATTATCTTCACCATCACCAACATCATCATCACCATCATCACCACCACCATCACCGTTATCTTCACCATCATCATCACCACCATCATCACCATCATCCTCACCATCACCATCATCATCACCACCATCACCACAACATCACCACCATCATCACGACCACCATCACCATTATCTTCATCATCACCAACATCATCATCACCATCATCATCACCATCACCACCATCACCAACATCATCACCATCATCACCACCATCACCATCATCATCATCACCAACATCACCACCACCATCATCACCACCATCATCATCACCATCACCATCATCACTATCATCATCATTACCATCATTATCATCATCACCATCATCATCATCATCATCATCATCATCATCATTTTCCCTCCTGAACTTTCAAGCTCCCTGCAGGTAGAGAACAAGTATGAGTCATCATTGTCTAGCTGGACACGTAGCCTGACACAGAGTAGACACTATTAAATCTTGTTGGAGGATAAAGTGGATGGGCAGGTAGGCAGATGGGTGAATGAACAGATGAAGGAAGGGGTAGATGGCTGTATAAACAAATGAATGGGTGTGTGGATAAAGAGTGGTGGGATGGATGAATGAGTCAGTGAATGAGTGAGTGAGCTGCTGTAAGGAAGAGCAGATGGACAGCCGAGGGGATTCCTCCCACGCTGGCCTCTGCAGATGCTGAACTGCTGAGTAATGGCAGGCATCGCAGTGTCCCCACAGAGTGATGATATTAAAATCCCTGAAGACTATGTTGTCAATATCCGGGGGAGACGATCTCTGGAGCCATCAGCAGCAGAAGTGAGCTCCCTGCAATTGCCCTGGGTGATCCACCTTGCTGGGACAATGACACCACCATTCGTAAAACCTCCAGAGGTGCAGCGTCCTGCAGATTCCAGTTCCCTGGGCTGGACAGTTCCCTTTCCAGCCCTCAGTCCTCAGGGGGCAATCTCAAGGCAAGCTGGGGGCCAGCACCTGGGCTGGGAGCATCAGGAGCACCTCCTTTGCCTCCCAACCACCACCCTCCTGGCCCTACTGCCCTCGCATTCCCCATCTAACTTGGACACAACTGCCCTCTACACCCTCCACTCCCAGAGTCTGCCTCACTCACCACTGAGCCCTACTTTCTGAGCCCCTGGCACAAGAGGGCTCTCAATCATCGTGCTTACTCCAGCAGAAGGATGGGGGGCCCAGCAAGGTCACGCTTAGGGAAGTTGGGGTAGGACCAGGACTTGAGTCCCCCCTTCCAGCCTCCCAGCACCATAGCCACCAGGCTCCACCAAGGGAGAAGCACCTCCAAAGATGGGGGGCAGGGACAGTGGCAGAGCGATGTCCCCTCTGGGCTCACAAGCTGTCAGGTCAGTCTGCAGGGATGGGAAGAGTCTGGACTCCAGGGACTTTAATCCTCCATGGGGTTTTCCAATGCTCCAGAGACACTGTTTTGAGGACCCTGGGTCCGTTTACACTTAAAATGTATTAGGACCCAGAAAGTATTTGCCTGTGGAAGTCATATCTATCAATGCTGACAGTATTAGAAATGAAATATGATACATTTTAAATTCACACTTAAAATGTGAACTCATTAAAAAAAATAAACCCAAACACACTAACATAAGTAACATGTTTTTATGAAAAAAATACTGCATTTACCCAAATCAGTAAAAAAAAGAAAATATATATATATATAAGAGGCGTGGCATGCTGCTACATTGTTACAAACCTCTTTTGTGTCCAGCTGAATAGAAGCCACAGGAGTCCCATTTCCTCTCCTGCCTTCAGCCTGCTGGGACATGTTGCTTTGATTGAAGTGGATGCAGATAAACCCAGGACCTCCCTGGAGAGGACCCAGACCACACTCTGAGAACCCCTGGCTTCAGAAAACCTGATCTTGTATCTTCTCTGCCTCATTGTTGCCAGGAAATGCGCCCAGCCTGACCCCTCACCCCACCACCACCCCCAGGCAGCAAGGGGGTCAGACCCCATGAGGTCCAAGCCTCAGCTGCGGGGTCCCTCTGCAGTCCTCCCCTCTGCTGAGCCCGTCTCTCCCCTGTGAATCGCAGACAGGTGCTCCCTCAGGCTTTGTGAGGATAAGTCAGGTAATGTGCGTGCTTTGGCCGCATCGCACCTGACCTACGGGAAGGATTAAGATGGTGGTGTCCCAGGGGTGCCAGTCACCCACCTCCCCCTGCTCCCGGCGAAGCACACTCTCTCCCTGCAGGCTCCCTGGACTGGCTGAGTCTCCGCCTTCCCTCCTCTTCCCACACTGGCCTGGCCGCCTCCTGGCTGCCGGCGCTCACTTCTACTGTCACCTCCTTCCCGGATCACAGACGCCCCACCTCATCACACTGCCTCCAACCCCCGTGCTCGTCCTTGTTACTGCGAATCCAAAAGGGGAAAGACTTCCACCGGCTTCGCATAGTGGACTCAGCAATCAAGACCCCCCACTCTGGGCACAGTCAGGCCCGGGCTGTGTGACCTCATAGGAGACTCAGTGTTCCCATCTGTCAAGTGGGGAGGCTAGCGTCTCGCTGATGGGACCATAGTGACTGCTAGAAATAATCCATTTGCTACCTGGCTCACTGAATGCTTACCACGGGCCAGTGGCCGAGGCAACCAAGTCAAAGGGGAGAGGCAGACATCGAACCAACAACCCAAAGTAAAGGTGGTGGGGGATGGGTCTTTGGGGTGGACAAGAACCCTTCTGACAGCCCAGGCCAGGAGGACCCCAGAGAGCCCCAGTTGGAGGATGGAGACCTGCAGGTAGGGAGGGCCCCAGGGAGAAAGGGGAAGCCCAGCAGATTCCACGAGGGGCTCACGAGCCCCGGAAGGCGGGGGAGTGACAGCAGCTAAGACACGTCCCCACCTGAAGCTGCGGGTGAGCTGGCTTCAGGGGAGTCAGGGAGCCCAGTTCTGGGGTCGCAGGGCCCCCCAGGGGAGGAACAGGGGTGGCCGGGACCAGAGCAGGGCAGCGGGAGGGAGTGCGCGTGTCTGGGGCCCAGGGGCACCTTGTCTGGACCGCTCTGCGGAGGCCCAGCCCCATCGCTGCCACTCAGAACAGGCTGCTCCATACATATTTATTGAGGGAATACATTAGTTCGCCATAGAAAAAGGCATAATAGCAAAATGACAGTCATTGTCACTAAACAGATGTGCGTGTTACTTCACCCTGTAGAAAAGAAATTCACATCCCTGTGTCCCTGTCCCCGGTGCGGCCGGGGCTCCGCCACTGCCCAGGGGTGCCTCTGCGCTGACCGGGCTGCGGCCTGGTCTCCCCAGGCTCCCCTTCCTCACAACCCGGGGCTGGGATCATGGCCCCTGCTGCTGCCTCACCCCCATTCGTTCATTCCCTCATATGAAACAGGGGTTCAGGACCTACTCTGTCCCAGACCCCGGGCCAGCCACCAGCTGTGGTCTGATGAGCCTCCAGCTCCCGGCCTCCACTCCCAGCCTCGCCCTCCTCAACCCCCTGGCCGCACCCCACGGCAGTTCCTGGCCATCCGGCTGAGCATCCGGCAGACCTCCTGGACGTCCTGCTGCAGGGAGACTCCCCTTGAGACCCAGGGCACAGGGCCCCTCTTAAACCTCCCCCAGAGAGAAGCGTTTGTTCCTCCATCCACACATCCCTTTAGCCTGCACTTAACAAGTACTTGTGGGCCATCTGCTCCACACAGGGCTCCGGTCCAGGTCCAGGTCGGAGGTGAGCAAGGCCGCCGCAGGGGGTAGCAGCCCTCCCCGGCGCCCCTGCACACGCCCCTGTGCCCCTGCACTGTGAACGGCACATGCCGTGGCGTCCACTATGAGACCGAGGCAGCCAAGGGGAGAGTCGTAGCTCAGCCAGTCTGCTGCCCCGGCCTGGAACATAGTAGGTGATCAAGGAGGGGGGAGGGAAGGGAGGGAGAGAGAGTGGGGGAGCAGGCCAGGGGGAGGGGGAAGAGGCCAGGGAGAGGGCGAGGGAGCAGGGGGAGGGAGGGAGGGCTGCCAGGAGGGAGGACAGAGGCCTCGGGCCCTCCCAGCGGGTGGCTCCCGGTCGGGCTGGCTCAAGCTGCAGGCCCCGGAGCCAGCGCGCGCGAGTGTGACTGTGGGTGTGGGCCGTGGGCTGAGGCGTTCTCGCGCCAAGCTGGCACAGCTCTGTCCTCGCCACCCGCGCAGTTCTCACTGCTGCTTCTGAAAATGTCAACTTCTTATCTCGCCAGAATTTTTCCTGACTTGGAGAATTCAATAAAGCAGCTGAGTAACGCTTAAAATAATAATGAAGCTCCGTGTTTCTGCAACTCCCGGCTGGCTCGGCGGAGCCGGGCTCTGCCTCTCTGTGATGATCAATCTTCATTTTCACACCAGGCCAGACAGCTCGGCTGGGCCGGGCCGGCCCCCTGGCCCTGGGGAATGGGCAGGCCTCTCGGGGGCGCGGGCTCCGGCCTGCTGGCTGGGCACCTGTGGGAAGGAAGGCCTCTGGGCCCAGCTCGGGAGACGACCCTGCCCCCCACCACAACCAGCCACCCAAAGCCACCCTCCGGGTCCACCCCCTCTCCTCCGAGCTCTGCCCCATTGCCTTTCCACCTGGGAAACTCCTATCCACCCTTCAAAGCCCAGCTCAAGGCTGAGCCAGGCCCCTTCTGTTTGGTTCCCCATAGTCCTCTGAGCTGCATCAACAGCCCGGAGGGTGGAATCGCTATGTCTCCAGTGCACAGAATGAACAACTGAAGTCCAAAGCAGGGGCCCTGGGGTTGGTTGACCACCAGCTGTACACGAACACGTGCCGTACACTGAGCAAATCAGCGCGGCTTGTCAGGAGCCCTCTGTGCCCTTGGCCAAATTCGGTGACCTCCAGGAGCCTCACTGTGTTCATCTGCTCAGAGACCCGGGGCCGTGTCACACATCAGGCTGCAGGTGTAAAGGCTGATGCCTGATGTCTGGCCCCGGGGCAGCACCTCCCTGAGCCCCATGAGGCCGAGGAGCCCCAGTGGCCAGTCTGTTCTCCCCTCAATGCTCCACCCCCTCTGTCCATCCCCGGATCCGCTGCACTTAGCTTGAACCTCCTCCAATTCGTCAATAATCTATCGACCCCCAGGCTAAGGAGGGCTAAGTAACCCGGCCTCCTCCCTCCGCTATGCGACCAACAGCAGAGGGATCCGTCCTCCTTGATTCCGTCTTTGGGGCTGAGGCTGAGGCAGGGTCAGTAGGGCGCCCAGAGGGAAGCTGTGGGGCGCAGAGTGGGGCAGTGGGCTGAGGGCCGAGACCCCGCCCCTACCTGGGTCCCCCGCAGACCTGAGCTCCCCCTGCCGGCAAACCCCACCTGGAAAAGGGGAAGGCAAACTTGAGCCAACACCTGTCCTAAGCTGCTATGTTGTCCAGTGGGGCGATGGGGTTCAACTCCTTGGAAAGGTAGGAAGGCCATGGACGTGCGTACGTACCAGAGCCGCACATCTGGGAGGAGGGGGCCTGAGTCAGAACCACGCCCTCCAATAAGGAGCTCGGGAGAATCTGATGAGGGTCTTCCCGACCCTGACACCATTGATTCTTTAGAGCAAAGGTTGGCAAATGGCCAGGCCTCAAATGGGGCCAAATACCTGTTTTTGCAAATAGTTCCTATGGTGGCTTTCTCCATACGCTAGCAGAGCGGGGTCACTAGGACGGGCACTGTATGGCCCACAAAGCCAAAAATATTCCCCACCTCGCCAGCTACAGGATGTTTGCAGACCCCTCCCAGCTTTCAAGAACAGTTTGTCTAAGTCCCCAGGCCCCCAGACAGCATCCCCCTCCCAGCGGCCCTCCTGTCACCTGCTCTCTGGGACCACAACCCAGATGCAGGCTCACATGGGAGAGGTGAGGCCTTACTCCTCAGGTAAGGCCAATGGGAAACTCAGAGACTCTGAGGCGGTGTTTGGGTTGTGTCCCGACCTGCTGGGGAAGCAGGGAGGCGTCCGGAGGTGACGCCGGGGCTGAGCAGGGTGCGAGCCCACAGCTGGGAGGCCAGACCCCAAGCGGGGTGGGCGGCGGGAAGAGTGCTCAGGGCTCCATGCCTGAGCCTGGGGGCCGTCCTCTGGGGGGACTGAGCTGAGCTGGGCGATGGGTGTGTGCGGTGGATGGGAGACCCCGGGGGACCTCACAAGGTGCAGGGGTGATGGAGGAGGTGTCAGAATCAGGACTGGAGCTTGTCATTCCAGCCAACCCATCTAAAAACGAACGCACCCGGTGCCAGGGTGTCATTGGAAGCCAGCGCTGGGACCCACACGCTCCCACCCTCCCGGCGAGCCTTCTCCAGCCTCCCCCCCACCAGCCTGGCCTCATCACTCAGCTGCTCATCGCTAAGTGATATTACCAGCGATTACATGCCTTGCAGTCGTGCACACCGGTTATCACTGCCTAATTGGGTCATAATTTTGACAAATGTGTCACTCTGGAGATCCTGACTACAGAAGGATCCCCAACACCCTCCGCCACAGAATGTGCTCCACCCCCCCCCCCACCCCCCACCCCCGTTTCCTTGGCTTTCAGTTTCATTCTCCTCAGAAAGCACCTGGTTCCTCACACCCCTGGGCTCCCCGCTAGGCACTCCCTCCACAGTTTACAAGGCTCATTGACAAATCATCCCCTCCTTAGTCCTAGGCTGGGCGGCACCTCAGCCGTCACCAGGTGTAACTAAGTGGATACAGGCAGGGAAATGGAGGTCTGAAGGTGTGGGGACCTGTCCCAGGGCACAGCAGGATCGCGGGGACAGTGGGAAGGGCCGCTCCCGTCTCTCAGGCTGCTGCACTGGGCTCATGCCAGGGCAACTCCCGGCCCCCAGCTCCCAGCCCCCAGCTCTCGGCCCCCAGCTCGCAGCCCCCAGCTCTTGGCCCCCAGCCTTCAGCCCCCAGCCCCCAGCCTTCAGCCCCCAGCTCCCGGCCCCCAGCTCCCAGCCCCCAGCTCCCAGCCCCCAGCTCGCAGCCCCCAGCTCTTGGCCCCCAGCCCCCAGCCCCCAGCCCCCAGCTCCTGGCCCCCAGCTTTCCTCTCTCAGGATCCTGGCCCCTTCACCACTGGAAGTGGAGCTCCCAGGACTTTGGGGACAGAAGAGACCAGAACCCTGGTCCTGAACCTTGTGCTGCCCAGCTACCATTATTCCCAGCACCGTTATCACCGACTTCCATACCTCAGAGATGACCGCAAAGGAGAATTATATGAGCAGCTAAAAACAAAGTAAAAAACCCCAGAGACCCGGTGTATGGTAGACCGCGGGGAGGGGCGGGGGGGGGGCACTTTCTAAACTTTGTCCCCAGGCTCCGCGTTGGGGACAGGGAGGCGGCCCACGCGCCCCTGTCCAGGCTCTTGAAAGGCCGGGGCTCTGCCTCCATCCCTCCCAGAACAGGAAGGAACGCTGTTTCCACGGGGATGCTGGACATGTCACCCCTTGTCCTCACCCCACACGATGTACCCATGGGGTGAGGCGTTCCAGCCCCTTGGAGACGGTGGGCCCCGGGGCAGGGGCTCTGGGGCCAGGAGCTCCTGGGTTCAAACCTTGACTCCACCCCTTGGGAGGTAGAGGACCTCCCTGAACCTCAGTGTCCCCACCTGTAGAATGGGGTGAGGAATTCTCCATGCCCTGTGACGAGGCAGCAGGAGGGCTCTGCATCTGAAAAGGCTCACACACACAGCCTGGCCCTCCTCAAACCCCAGTTCCCATCTTGAGCCCCCCTAATCCCCTTTCTATCAAGGGAAATATTGGAGAAATTGTTCTAAAAATACTCGCTAAGCAGCAGGCTGTGTGGGTGGCTGGCTGCCTCCCTCATCTGCATGTAAGCTGGCACTGCTCCAAGGGCCCCAAGGGCTGTCTGGGAGGGGGAGCTCAGAAGAATGGTTGTCATGAGACCCCCCCCCATCTCGGGTGTGAACTCAGGCCCTGCTGGGGCATAGCTGGGGACAGACAGGAGGAGCTGACGGTGCCAGGACCCCAAGGCCAGAAACCACACACCCCAGCCTGGTGACAGCCCCACTCTATTGATTTGACACAGGGGTCTGATTGGAGACATTGCCAGTTAATACCTTGGCAGGGCTACAGGCTCCACCGGAGAGAGAGGCTCCCTAGAAGAGTGGGGCTTGGGGGAGGGGCAAAGTGGGAGGGGCTGAACGATGGGGCTGCGTGGTGGGGCTTAGCACCACCAACCAAGGGGCAGGGGAAACACACTCTGATGGGCAGGAGCCGACCAGGTGAGAAGTCCCAGCCGTCGCGAGAGGCCAAGGTCATGATGGCCTGGATCAGCCTCCCCGGTCTGGCTCTAGGCCTTTGGAGGCATACTGGGTCCACCCAGTCTCCTACACACATTTGCTGAGCACCTAGGACGTGCCTGCAGAGGTGAAGCCATGAAGCCCCTGAAGGATCCTGAGTATTCCCGGTGGGGCAATCTGGGGGCACCGGTGAGATGGGGGTTAGGGGAGGACATCCTAGAGCAAGGGAGTCTTGGCTTGAGGCTCCAAGAGGCCAGGAGTTAAGAGGCTGAGGGTCAGAGAGGAGAGAGCTCCTGAGAGAGCAGAGGTCCTGCACAAGGAGGGGTGAGGCCAGCTCCTGCACAGGGAGGGGTGAGGCCAGCTCCTGCACAGGGAGGGATGAGGCGCGGCTCCCGCACAGGGAAGGGTGAGGCCAGGTCCTCCACAGGAAGGGGTGAGGCCAACTCCAGCACAGGGAAAGGTGTGGTGCAGCTCCAGCACAGGGAGGGGTGAGACGTGGCTCCCACACAGGGAGGGGTGAGGCCAACTCCAGCACAAGGAGGGGTGAGGCCAGTTCCCGCACAGGGTGGGATGAGGTGCTGCTCCAGCACAGGGAGGGGTGAGGCCAGCTCCAGCACAGGGAGGGGTGAGGTGCTGCTCCAGCACAGGGAGGGGTGAGGCCAGCTCCCGCACAGGGTGGGGTGAGGTGCTGCTCCAGCACAGGGAGGGGTGAGGCCAGCTCCCGCACAGGGTGGGATGAGGTGCTTCTCCAGCACAGGGAGGGGTGAGGCCAGCTCCCGCACAGGAAGGGGTGAGGTGCTGCTCCTGCACAGGGAGGGGTGAGGCCAACTCCCGCACACGGAGGGGTGAGGCCAGCTCCAGCACAGGGAGGGGTGAATGAGGGCGAGGGGCTCACTAGGAACCACCAGCCCCCCTCTGGCTGACCTGCCCTGGGGTCCGGAAAGGCCGGCGTGCAGCCGGGGCCCCGCACCCGCCCACCCCCTGCTCCCCACAGAGGGAGGGGACCCCTGCTCAGCCCCACAATCCCGCTGCCTGGGAGACTGGATGGCGGCAGCAGAGGATCGTGCCGGGCATCTGGAGGGGCCGGGTGGGGAGGGTGCGGGTGAGCCTGCCCCCGGGGTGCCCAGACGTCCCCGCACTTGGCGGGAGCATGTTCTAAGGTGAGATTTAATAAGAGGACTGGGAAGAATAAGTTCTATTACACAATTTTATTTCACAGCCTCCCCTGAGTTGAATAGCAATTGCCGATGCAGGGCTCGGGTATAAATAGAAGAGATTTCAGGGCTGGAGGCCTGGGGACTGCCTTGCCGCCCCCTCGTTTTGCGGGTGGGAAATGCCAGTGTTTTCTCCTTTGTCGCCCGAGGGGCCTCGGAGGGAGGGAGGGCAGCGGTGCCACGTCCTGGGGGAGCTGCCAGGAGGCCCCACCACCCCAGAACACGCCGCGCAAAAGCCCCTCCCCGCCCCGCTGCCTCCCTCCTTCCACCCCATGACTGAGCGGCTAGGCCCTGCCAGGCAGGGAGAGAGAGGGAGGGATTGAGAGCAGCCCACCTTGGCCTCGGGAGCTCTTTGCGGAAGAAGGAAATGACACGCCAGCCCGTCCGGGGTGTCACGGGATGGTTGGGGAACCCGGGGCCACGAAGGCTCCGGAAAGGAGCGCCCAGATCCCTGCAGCGCTCCCACGCGAGCCGGGCCTGGGGGATGGAGGGCCGTCAGCAGGTGCACGGGTCAAGCAGGACTTCTGGGCAGCCAAGGGCAGGTCCCCGTCAGCAGAGCCACAGGGGTCACGGGCGACCTTGGTATCCAGTCATGAGCACCAGGGAAGGGGTGCAAGTGGGGAAGAGGGTGACAAGGTGGGCATTTGGAAGGACAGGGCCGGTGCCAGAGAATGGACGGACGGAGGGGCTGACAGGCCAGCGCTGGGCTCCCCCCAGACCCGGTGTGAGCCATGCCCCCGGATGGCTCCACTCTGGGATCCCCTAGAACCCCGCTGCCGCCTCAGGCTTCCCTCAGGTTCCCCTAATCTTCATCCTCACCTAGGCCAAGACCCAGGTTTGACTGAGTGGGCTCAGGGCCCCCCTCAACACACACGCACCATATATTCTGCGGCAAATAAATTATTTTAAATCAGTGGGCCATTGGATGAGCAGAGACAACAGAGTAATTCAGAAACAGCCCCAAACCCCAGCTGTTAAAGCAATAAAATCAGAAACAGCCCATATTTTGTTGGAAATTTACTTTCCGCAAAACACTTCTGAGGTTGTTGTCTTATTTCTTTGATAATCCGCGCAATTCCCCGCGCCAGCCTTGCGAGGCCGCGCTTTGCGGAGGCCTGGGGAGGCCGCACACAGCTGGGCCGCAGCAGGTGCCAGCACGTGGCTCTTGGGGGCCCGGCCTTCTTCTTGGCTGTGTTTGGCTTCAGTTTCCAAGCGCCAAGGGGGTGGGTGGCGCAGGAGCACACGCCCCTCCCGGGCGCTCGTGGGCGTGACCTGCAGCTGCACGCAGGGCGGTGAGCACCGAGCACCGAGCACCGTGCTGGGGCCCAGAGCCTCGCTTCCGCGCTGGCTCCGCTCATGGCCTGGGGCAAGCCACCGCGGTGAATTCGGGGGCCTCCTCCGTGGGGGGCAGTCTCTTGGGACCACAGCTCCTGCAGCGAGCTGGACACAGCCACCTGACTCGGAAGCCGTGTGGCCTGTCCCGTGATGGCCTCCTCTTCGTGAGCGTCCGCTCCTGTGTGTCCAGTGAGGCTGCTCTTGCCCTGAGAGCTGTCCCCCTCCCGCCCCCTCGGCCACTGGCATCACCACCAGTGCCCGCCCTCTCCCCGGGCCTGCACCAGCCACGGCCACTGATGCAGCTCCCTCCTCCCGGGGACGAACCCGGAGCACCCCGTCCTCCTCTCCTGCACCAGACGGGGTGTTAACATGAGGTGTCCCCGAGGCCAGGCGGGAACTACATCTTTCCCCACCGAGAGGCAGGCGGGAAGGACAGAAAGTCTTCTGGGAGGAGGGGAAGGAGGGAAACGCGCGAGGCCCCTGTTCCCGGAGCTGAGGCACATCTGTCACCGTCTCCCTTCTCAAGGCTCCGTCAGGAGACAAATGGGGCTACTTCTGGCTCTCAGCACCCGTCAGTAGCTCGGGCGGAGCGGGAGACGGGAAGGAGGTGACGGCTCCAGGAGGGAACCCCCGGACGGGGTGCTCCCGGTCAGCCAGGGTTTCCTAGGCCGTCAGCCCAGCGGGCCCGAGGCACGTAAATCCGAGGCCACGACGGGCGCCGTGTGGGAGGGGGTGTGGGGCGTGCCGCAGCGGCCGGGGTCATTATGCTGTTTTACGGTGTGTGGCTTTGCTGCCACCGCGGGCAAGCAGGCTGCTCCGTCACCCGCTGCTCCGCCGCCCCCCACGGAGTGGAGACCTCCTCCCGAAACGATGGGGGAAGAGCGCGCTCCCTTGTCTACGGCGTTGGACACAAGCCTCCAGGGTTTGGCCGGGCAGGGGCAGGGCCTGGTATGAGGGGGGCTGGTCCCAGGTCACCTCTTCTCCCGGGGTCTCCTGGATCACTGCCTGCCCCACAGGCCCTCGACTCTCCCCAGACGTCAATTTGCATCACATCTTACAAATGGGATAGATGCATGTGCCTCATTAGGTCGCCATGTGGCGCAGAGGAAGGGGTGTTGCAGAACCAGCCGCTAAGAAGCTGGATTTGAGTGGAGCCCAAGGGAGATTATTCCGGGTGGGCCAGGCCTCATCAGAAGAGTGCCTTAAGGAGGCTTAGGCGGTCCCCAAGCTCAGAGACGTCAAGCAAGAGACTCTGAGCCCCACAGCCGCCAGGAAAGGAGGTCTCCAACAGTCGCATAACCCGGGACAGGCCCCACCCCCCCACCCCCGAGCCCCCGATGACACAGCCCCACCACCACAGTGACCCACACCTGGGGAGGCCCCGCGCGGAGGACCAGGTGAGCCGAGCCCGCGCTCCTGACCCACGAAGTGATAGAGAATAAAAGTGTGTTGTTTCAGGCTTCTGGGCGTGCGGGACGTCGTCATGGAGCCGGCGACAGCCCCCACCCCCCTCCCCATGCTGCTAGGACACGTTTCCCGGCCCCCGGGCAGTTCGTTGTGGCCACATGGCCGAGGCTGCCCGTGGACTGTTCCGGGGGGGGCGGGGGGGGCCGCTGCCAGGCCTGTGCAGGGGGACAGTAGGGGGGTGGCCACTGCCTGGCCCCACTAGCAGACCCAGACTTGATACCACCCCCCCCAGCAGATGCCACGGGTGGACTGTGCTGCACGTCCCAGGCCCCAGGACGGCCTCTGCCTCCTCTGCTCAAGCCTCTCCCCTCCCCCACTCCACCCCCTCAGTCTGACCCCGTTTCCCACCTGTCACACAGGGTGCCTCTCAGATCCTCCCAGACACCCCTGCATGTCTGTGGCATCCACTCTCACCCTCCTAGTAATGGACCAGGCCCTCAGCACCCCTCCCCCTGGGCTCTCAGAACAGTCAGCACAACCCCCAGGGTGTCATCCATGTCACAGCTGGGGAAGCTGAGGATCCCCAGCCCAGGATCCTGCATTCCCTCCACCCGGCGCTCGGCCCAGCGCCAACACCGTGCTGCCCACCGAGGGTGTGCCCAGCGTGCAAACAGGTGACAGCCCCACCCACCACGGCACACGGCCCTGGAGGGCACGGAGGGCGCTGGGAGCCATGCGGGCGCCCCCAGCACCTTGAAACCCTGAAGCCCAAGCAGGTGTTTATCTTAACAAGTCCACAAACAGTGACCTAAACCTTTGGAGACGCTCAGACACTCCAGAAGCGGAGGCACAGACAGTCGGGGACCCGGGGACCCTGCAGGGAGAGAAACCACACGTCCCCCAGCAGCCCAGACAGGGAAGGTCTGATTTGATCCCAGGCCCCGGACCCGCAGGGTCCATCGGGTCATAATGCATCTCTCTAAAATATGAACCGAGCACGTCGCCACATTTGCCACCATCACTTTATGGGACTTGCACGATCGGGGAGGGGGCGGGAGGTGCCCTGTGGCGAAATGTCAAGCTCCCTTGCCCTGGGTTCAGATTCCTGCTGCGAACTCAGCTTGCGCGCCCCAGCCTCTCACGCCAGAACATATCTGTCTGCAAACCAGGGACGAGCCTCCCTCCCTGGCAGGTGACCGTGAGGCCTGGGTGGACTCACCTCAACCATGTCGTATTTGGATAAGAAATGACAAGGCCACCCAGCCAAGGGGATCCGAGGCACCCAGAGCAGGCCGCTTCCCCTGTTGCTGCACGAGGGGCCCGTGTGAGGCTCGGGTGCTCAGGCCCCCAGGCACGAGCACAGGAGCGCCGCACGAATCACACATACATCACACGCACGCGCCTCATCTACGTTATGACCTTCGGGAGTGCACGTCTCGGAGCGTTGACCTGCGTTCTCACTTCTCAAAAGACCCCATTGGAACTGCCACCTGCACACGGTAGACGTGCTCCCTGGAGCCGGTTTCCCTGGAGGCTAGGAGGTGTCCTCCAAGGGACGCAGCGTCCATGCGGAGCGGGGTGGCCACAGAGCCCGAGCGTCGGGGTCCACGACCCTGAGGCGTCGGGGCGTTTGGTGCTGGTGGGAAGTGCATCGCCAACTGGAGAAGGCCAGGCCGCAACCGAAGGAGGGGACCTCCAAGCCCCTGGGCCTACGGAGCCAGGTCCCCGTGGCCACTGCCCGAGCCGTGTTTGTGGGAAGCGTTCCAGTGAGCGGTGGCCCCCGGGTGACACAGATTCCCTCAAGAAGCTGGTACATCCCTGGGCGGCCCCAGGACCCTAGGGGTGGCCCCGGGCCCTTCTGCTGACCCCATAGGATACCCCACAGCGGCCCCTGGCTGCATCAGGCTGCTTGTAGACCTGCTCAGAGGTCCCTGGATTCTGAGTAGCAGGTGAAGACATGTGTGCAAATCCAGGGTGACCAGCACGTGGCGCCCCAGCACCCACCCCGAGGGCGCGACCCTGAGTGACCCTGTAACTTCCCATCCAAGCAGGGACACCACTAATAATGAAGCAGGAGCCAGAGGTGGACAGGGGACTTCGGATGACCCTCCAGACAGAAAGGACAAGAGAGGCTGACGTCCGGACCCGCTGCTGAGTCGCTCACGTCATGTCTGACTGTACCCGGCCTGATGCCCCGGGTGACGGCCTTTGCGCAAGTATTTATCAAATTTACGTTAGGCACAGAAGACTCGGTGCGTGTGCCCTGTGCACATGAGTCCTTCTCCCCGTCGTCCCGAGTGGCGGGCAGCCCCGTGCGAGTGTGGATCTCTCAGGCCCCTTCACACCTTAGCGGCCGGCCGCCCCCACCACGGAGGGCACCCCAGGGCCCATGGGGATGAAGATGCAAGGTCGCCGGCGAGCCTGACTCTCCCTCTGTCGTCACTTATCCCTCACGACCGAAGATCCTAGAGTAATCCTGGGTCATCCCCTAAAAACCCAGCCCAAACCACCTCTCCTGGGCTTCTCCAGCCTCTTGCAAAGCCTTTGTCTTATAAAAACCACAACCATCGAGTATGGGAAAGTGTGCAAAGTAACAGAATAAAATAAGGAAGGCTTTGCCGATAACCCTCAACACACAGAGACGAGCACTGCTGGTATTTGGGGGCATTATTTTTAGATGCATTTTTTTTCACAGACTTTTTTTCTTTTTTTAATATGGACGTGAGATTCTTCTCCCATTGTTGGAGTCATATGATATTATGGTACCTGTCGGGATCCTGCCTTCTGTTCCCCGCACGCATCCTCTGCACGTACTCTCAGCAAACATTATTCCTAATGGCTGTAATATTCTTCTGACTGGATAGACCACAGTTTACTTAAACATTCCCCGTGTTCAGGCACTTAGGTTGTTTCTAATTATTTTGCTAAAAATACGTCTATTTTTCGCACTTAGGATCACTTCCTCAGGATAGCATCCGAGAAATTATACCGTGGGCGGAAGCGCGCGTCTTGGGGTGTGTGGCGTGCGGCGCCCGTCGCCCGTCCTCGGGGCCGCCCGGCTGCGTCCCCCTCGGCCGTGGTGGCGTGGATACCAGCTCCGCGGCGCGCTCCGGACATTACCGCGTTTTAATGTCTGGTCCCCTTATTAACCAGAAGGGGTACTTTGTGTTAATGTGTGTTTCCTTTATTACCAGGGAGGGAGGTTTTCCCCCCATGTTTCTTTTCCTAATTATAATCAGGTTTCCTGTGAATTGGGTAACTGTGGACTTTGACCAATAATCTGAGGACGTGCGTGATGCTTATCCCTTCTTATGAACTCTCTCCGCACAGAAGATATTACCCGTTAGGACGTCGTATTTGCTGGGAGTATTTTTCCAGGTTTCCGTTGATTTTTTTTTTCTTTTTTGTGTGTGTGTGTGGCCTGTCTTGTGTTTGCTGGATGCAGAATTTTCCCGTGTTTATGTGGACTCAACCTGTCCTTTCGGCGAATTTGTCGATCGTTTTTCTCATCTTAAGGTGCCCTCCCCTGTTACATTTCGAGGAGCGTTCAGTTCCATCTGGCTCAAGAGTTTGGCTGATTTTAAGTGTTTTCACAGCGTGATCTCGGCCCCCGGGGGCACATGGGTGCGCGGACCCTGCCTGTGACTCCCTGGAAGGGGAGCGGTCCGTGCTCCAGGCTAGGCCGGGGGGACGAGGAGGCAGTGGGGGTGGGGGCAGCGAGACGCTGGTGCCCGGGCCCGAGGAACTGTCACCACGTCTCCATTGCACATTCCCTGGGTGTTTTATTATGGAAAAATACACACGGTGTAACATCTACCACCGCCACCACCTGGGAATGTGCAATCGAGGGGCTTTCAGTGCCCCCCATGGCACCGTCCGCCTCCAGAATGCTCCTCGTGCCCATTCAATGCCGCTGCCCCGCTCCCCACTGTAGCTCCAGAGCCCATTCTGCTTCCCTTCTGCGTGAAGTGGACAGCTCTGGGCATTGGGCGTGGGATCGTGCAGCAGGTGTCCCTCTGTGTCGGTCTCATGGCACCGAGCTCGTCCCTCCGGGTTCATCCACACGGTCACGGCGTGAGGATGGCCTTCGTCATTTTCAAGGCTGAGTCACTGTTGCCTGTCTGGATGGGGCCACGGTCCCCTCATCCAGCCGTCCGTCCGTGCACATGCAGGTCGCTTCCCTGTCCCCCACTGCGTTTCTGATTAGGGTCATTTTCCCCCAGAATGGCCTCACGCCCCAGTCGTGTACGCTGCAACTCACACAGAGCACGGCTCCTCAGCCAACGGCGGCCTCCCCCGGGGGATGCATAGTGGCTTCTGGTCATCGCACCCGGGGGACAGGAGGCGACTGGCATCTGTGTGGAGCCAGGGATGTTGCTGAACGTCCCACAACGCATGACAGAGGCCCTGTGAACCCCACCCACGCCCACCCCCGCTGACAACAAAGAATCACAGAGCCCAAAACACTGATGGTGTCAGACTTAAGAAATCCTGCTTCTGATTAAGGGTCAGCAGATAAACTGGCTAAAATGATGCACCAACGCTGGTGTGTCGGGCACGCCTGGCTGTCCTACGATGCCCACTCTCCCCTAGCAGAAGAGAATGTGTCTCAGGACACACACAGCCAAAAGTCAAAAGAAAAAAGGAGCAAAGAAAGACAAAAGAGGAAAAAAAGAGAAAAAGTCAAGAGAAGAAGAGTCCTATCCCCTCTTCCCCTGCAGCTACATGGAGCAAAGAGACTAAAGCTCTGAACGGTGAGATGTGAGCAGAAGCGTCAGCAGATAGTTTCAGGGCCCACGTTAAAAGCCAGCCATCGCTCCCATCTTGCCTCTCGCTTCCTGAACCCTGGGATGCAGATGTGATGGTTGGGGCTGCAGCATCCTTCTTGCTCCACAAAGTGGCTTTGGGGACCGAGGCCATGGCGGCTGGACCGCCAAGATGAGAGGAGGTCTAAGGGGTGAAATTTCTTTGTGGTTGTAGCGCGAAGCCACGGCCCCAGTACCGGGCAGTCTGCCTCCAGGCTGCACGAGAAAGGCAGAAACAAGCTTCTTTCTGATCCAGGCCATGGCTATTTGTGAGTCCCTCTGACTTTCCTGCCACGTCCAGCTGGAAATGGTGAAGTGGGCAATGTTGGTGACGCTTCCTTACAAAAGTCCAATGTGGAGTTGAAAAGATGAAACGGGATGCAATGTGCACGTTGCTCACCTTATCGCCTGGTGCGCAGCAAGCACCTGATGGCTGAGCCACAGTGGCCTTACCAGGCAGCAGGTGCCGTGCCACCAGCTGCAAATCCCCCGATGCACGTCCAACCCCGAGAGGCGCTGGTCGTGACATCTGGGTCGCCCTGGGGACGTGTGGCCCAGAGGTGCCGGGAGAGTGGCCTGTGCAGCGTCACGTGGCAGGGCCCAGAGGCGGAGCTGGAAGCCCAGTGGACTCGGGATCGAGGTCTGCCCCCCGCCGCCCGCGGCCAGAGTGCCTCCTGGACAACAGCGCAGGTGAGAGCAGAAAGCAGGGGTCCCGATGTCGTGAGGGAGCGGGAGTACCTGCCTGGATGGGCGGACGCGGCCAGCTCATGACCATCACCCTCCTGTAGGTAAGGAGACCGGGGCTCCCAGAGGTCAGGACGCCTCTGCCAAAGGTCACTCACAGGCCCGTGCCCGGCCTCATGGAACAGCAGACCCCAGCCAGGCCAGGAGCCCTTCCCCTCGCCATCTCGCCTCCCCTGTGGCCTGTGGCCCCCACGCCTCCTTGTCCCCACCTTGGCTCAGACACTTCTTGAGCCTCTGAGTCGCTTTGGAAATGGGCTGTGTCCATAGCAGGCCCTCGGCAACGGCCGCGAGCAACAACAGGGTGAGCACGTGTCTCGTCAACGTGGAGACGGCCAGCACTTTCGGTCTGCGGGAAGAGGCGGAAGGCTTTGAGGGGAGGTGGGCGTGGAAGGCTTCCTGGAGGAGGGGAGGCTTGGCTGTCCTACCTGCAGAGGGCAGAGGACCCCCGACAGGACTCACTCAGGCAGTGAGTCTGACTTTCGGGGATCCTGGCTTCCCCAGAGGCCAGCCAGCACCTAGTTTGGGGCATTGGGGGCGAGAGATGAGAAAGGTGGGTCCCTCACTCCTGAGAGAGCTCATTTGGGTAGTTAGGCGCTAAAGAGGGTATAAAAGTGACTTATGAGCTGAAATCAGGTGTTAGAGCATAAACACGCCAGGGCCCGTGATTGATTTGACTGTGTAAATAGCTTTTATAATTGGTATGTTTTTTATTAAATTTTAAAGGCTGCGTGTTTATGTGAGTGGGGATCCTGGGCATGCTCAGATGGCACATCTGTGCCCGTACGGCTTCGCCCAGCTCCTGTGGGCAGAGCCCAGGACCATGAACTGTGTCTCTGAGGGTCAGGCCCCTGTTCACTGGAGGCCTGAGCAGGAGAAGAGACCCCCCACCCTTAGCTCCCTGGGGCGTGAAGTCCTGAGGTTTTAAGAGAAGCAAGAGAAGGGGTTTGCTTTCTGCTTCCCCATGGATGCACGGCCAGTCCACAGGCACAGAGCCAGGGCCTGGTGGGCACCATCACCTCCTCTCAGCGGCTCTATACCAGGGACAGGGCTCAGAGTGTGACCAGGATCAGGGCTCAGGGTGTGACCAGGGTCAGGGCTCAGGGTGCGACCAGGGTCAGGGCTCAGGGTGTGAACGGGATCAGGGTTCAGAGAGTGACCAGGGTCAGGGTTCAGAGTGTGACCAGGGTCAGGGCTCAGGGTGTGAATGGGGTCAGGGCTCAGGTCACACAGTGAGGTCAGGGCCGAGAGTGTGACAAGGGTCAGGGCCAAGACTATGACCATGGTCAGGGCTCAGGGTGTGACCAAGGTCAGGGCTCAGGGTATGACCGGGGTCAGGGCTCAGGTGTGACCAGGGTCAGGGCTCAGGGTGTGACCAGGGTCAGGGCTCAGGTGTGACCAAGGTCAGGGCTCAGGGTATGACCGGGGTCAGGGCTCAGGGTGTGACCAGGGTCAGGGCTCAGGTGTGACCAGGGTCAGGGCTCAGGGTGTGAACGGGATCAGGGTTCAGAGAGTGAGCAGGGTCAGGGCTCAGGGTGTGACCAGGGTCAGGCTCAGCTTATAATCAGGTCAGGATTCACTTTGTTATGTCAGTTCCTTCGCTGTCTCAGGTCCTTCCGAGGTCAGGGGTCCCTGAAGGCTGGGTCACCTCCCGCCCAGCGCCATTGAGCCTCAGTGAGGCCCGCAGGGGCGCCAGGGCAGGGCCGTGAGGACTATTATGGCCTCTGCCGTCGACTCCTGAGCCCGGCTTTCCTCTAAGCTTTGGCAAACTCCCGTAAGCCCGGTCTGAGCCTCTGTCACTCACTGGAGCTTTGCGGCCAGGAAGGAGGCTGCCCCTCCCTCGTAACTGGCGGGGGCTGGCGTGGAACAGCCCAGAATGACTTGTCCACGGGGAGCAGCTCCCGCCAGACGGGATGAAGGCATTTGCGCCAGGGAAGCCGCCTCAGGCTGTAGATAAAGACGGAGCTTGTCCTCCCTCCCTCATCCCCTGAGGCCCGCTGGAGGCTGCAGGGAGGCGGGTCCTCCTCCAGGGTGACAGTCACCGCTGCTCCCTGGCTCAGGGATGAGCCCGCAGCCCCAGCCAAGAGCAGGCGATGGAGGCTGGTGTTGGCCATTGTCACCCTGTGAGCAGCCAGCGTGAGGACCAGGAGTTCAGGCGGGCGCTGCAGCCCTCCGCGACCAGTGTCCTCGCCCCCAGGCCTGCAGGCCCTGTTCCGTCCTTCCAGAGCCCCCTCAGGCGGGCTTCACGTCCCCGCACGTGAGGAAGGAAGCAGGGTCTCGGCAGCGCCAGGGAGCTGGGCCCCCGACGCCCGCCGTCATCTTCTTCCAGAGGCTCCTTTCTGGGCCTGGAGTCTGGGCATAAGTCTGGCAGCTGGACGGGGGCTCCCTCTGTCCACCCCGAGGTCCCTGAGGTCCCCAAGGAGTGCACCAGCCGAGGGCAGGAGCTCAGATCGGGCAAGGCCGATCTGGCCATGGCTCCAGCTGGCATCCCTGCCCGGTGCCCACTGTGCTGGGCACGGCCTCCCCACACTCCTGCCCGGGGCCATATGTCCTGCCAGCCGGGGCCCAGCAGCCCTTTCCCAGAACCCCCGCTCTGAGGAGGGATTCCGTGGGCTTCTAATTTCTGCATAAACAGCCCCCAGTGACTGGCCCCAAGCTATGTCCCCTCCATGTGAAGCCAGCCTTCACTGAGGGCAGCCGGGTCGCCACCAGGTGGGGCGTCTGGCCCAGGAAGGATGGGACAGGACCCTCCCTCAAGGCCCACTCAGCCCCCTGGGGAGGACGGAGCTCTCCGACCCAGCCATCAGGAAGACTTCCTGGAGGAGGGGGACCCTCCCGCTAGGCCTTAGGGCCAGAGCAGTGTGGAGTGGTGGGGGAGGCAGAGGCACAGGGAGTCCGCCAGGTAGGGGCGTCAGGTCAGGCCACCTGGTGTGAGCAGCAGCCTCGGGGTCAGATGGCCAATACCCCCGGGCTCCCAGAGAGAACCCCGGGGTTCAGAGACGGGCCATGTGAGTTCAGGGGTCTTGGGCAGAGAAGCAGGGGGAGCTTTAGACCCAACAGAGGGGGCCCTGCCGCCTTGGAGACCCAGCTGCCACGAGGGACGAGCCCAGCGCTGGGCCGCCTAACGGTCCTCTGGGGAGGACGCGGACCTCACCAATCCCCAGCCGGCGACCGCTTAGCGAGCAGCCCGTGGGCGTCCTGAAGCCTCTGAGCACATGCCCTGGAGACCAGACAGGGAACGGGGGGGGGGGGGGGGCCTCTACATTGGGCCCCTCGGGGGTCGGGCTGGGCCTCCACCGCCCCACCCAGACAGGGGGTCCCACCCTGGGAAGAGAGCCGTGGGGCACCTGCAGGCGGGCGCGGGCTCCGGGGACGGCGGGGCTCTGTCCCAGCGGGGCTGGGTGTGGGGGGCCGGCCCGGGGAGGGCGCGGCAGGCCAGCTGGGCTCTGCGGCTGCTGCCAGCGGATGCGCAGCCCCCGAGCCATCGCCACTAATAGCCCAGGCTCCGCTGCTGATGCGGCGCAGGATCGATGGACAGGAAGCTTTCTCGTGCAGAGATAAGATCACAGCAGCGGATTAAAGTCACAAATGAGCACACCCTCTTATCCCTGTGCCTCGGGGCTGGAGGGGGGGGCCCTCCTCTCCCGCCGTCACCCGCAGTCACCGAGGCTCTGCACCAGCCCCTCCCTCTGCAAGCCCCCCGCCCCGAGCCCCTCTGTTACTGGCCGGGCGCTGGCGGCTGGAGTGACCGCTGGCCGGTCTCCAGGGCCCACCTGCTGCAGGCTGGCACCCCAGCTCCCCGCCCCGCACCCCGCTTCTTCCATCACCCGCCTCCCAGCCTGACGCCACCTGACACCCGCCGCCGTCCACACATCCCCAGGACGAGGCCTCACTGCTATGCTGTCCCCTCCCTCCGAGATGCCCTGACCCCTCCTGGGCCTCGTGAACTTGGGCATAGTCGAGGCCCAGCCGTCCCCAGAGGGTGCCTTGATGCCCTTTGCGTCTCCCAGCCGGATTTCATCAGCCCGCCGTCCTCCTGCGGGTTCCCGTCTGTGACAGCGACATCACCGACGTTTGCTGAGTGCCAGCTTCGGACCTGGGGCGGGGCGGGGGCGGGCAGAGGGACTGAAGGCTGCCCACCCCACGGAAGGAGCCGCCTGGGAACACAGGAGGCGAGCAGGGCAGGAGCGCTGGGGGCTGGGGCAGGGGCTGGGCAAGCGCGGGGGACACGGCGGGGTGGGGCAGGAGGGGTCGCTCCCATGACTTCACGTCCTGGGCTTGTTGCTGTCCCCCCGTCAGCCTCTGAGCCTTGGGGAGCCCGCCTGGGTGACAGGCTGCCCGTGGACAGCCAGGGTTTGTCTGCGGCCAGAGCCGCCATGCACCTGACCCCCGGGGTTTCTCTACCCCAAATCAAAGAGTGCTCTTCCTTTTCTTCCCCCAGAAAAATAGACCAGCCACACTCGAGATGGGTCCCTATGAGCCCCTGTGGAGACACTGGGCCGATGGGGGCCGCAGGAAGCCAGAAGGGGGCTTCCTCTGAGCCCGGGCAGGGGGAGGGGCAGGGGGCGGCGGTGCCCAGACCCAGGGCTCCGTGGCAGGAAGAGACCCAGAGAAGCATCAGGCCGAGCCCCACGCAGGGGTCCTGGGGTCCCAAGCTGGAAGCAGGCCTCTAGGGGACGGTCGTCCCGCAGGGAGGCAGGAGAAGGTGGGCTCAGGCCCTCCGACCGCCGCGCTCCAGCCGGGCCTTGGGCAGGTCCCTCGGTATGGGCGGACGCGAACCCTAAGAAGCTACACCAGAATCTCACCCCAGAACCTCGGAATGGGGGCACATTTGGAACAGGGTCACTGCCGAGGTCCATCGTTCAGATGGGTGAGCCCCCCGAGCCTGGGAGAGCGAGTCCCTGCCGCTGTCCAGGCCGCCGCCTCTCGGGGGCCCTGTCCTGCCGCTGTACCCCTCCAGATGCCACCTGTCCGCTTGGGACACAGCTGCTTGCCCCCCGCGCCCCCCGAGCCCCCCGCGCCCAGGGGCTGTGTTGCTGCAGGTGCGCGGGAAGAGACACGATGACAAAACGGAAGCAAGCTGGCCACGTGCGTCCCACGCGCTCATCCACGGCGATTCCTAAAAAAGAGACTCGCAAGCCTGCTTGCTTAGGAAAGAACGCGCAAGCCTCTCGAGCCCCAGCCAGCTCCCCACACCCGTGAGCGAGGGGCCGGGGCTGCGGCCCCGAGCACCAGCCCGCACGGCTCCCGGCACGGCTACGCGGGGTCCGGGAGCCAAGGGTCCCAGGGACCAACCCCCAGGCATACACTTGGCACCCGGTCTGTTTGTTCAACAGAGAGTCTGTCAGACACATTTTCCCCATTCCAGCCCCTTCTTGAACCAGATTCCTCTGATTTCTCATCTTTATTTTGGCAGGGGAAAAAAAAATGTAATTTCTAATTTAAAATTTAAAAAATCATCATCCTCATCAAAATGCACTCAGCTCAGATGGTGTTTAGGAAATTATCTCTGTCACTCTCACACACACCAGCACGTGGCCCAGCAGCAGGGACCGGCTCTCCCCGCCCCCCCCCAACACTCCGTGTCCCCCCGCACCTGCCACGTGACGTGCCACCGGGCCCCCCGCGGCCTGCGGGCTGGGGGCCGTGTCTGCTGACTCCGCAGAGCACAGTGCTGGTCTCACCTTTCTCCGCCCAGCTCGCGGTGCGACGCCCAACTCATGAACTCACCTCTCTGGCCGGAGTCTGGAGCTCTGGCATCCAGGTGGCATGTCAGGGGACGAGCTGCAGCATCGTGGGGATTCATGAGGGGGTGGGGGCGTTCCCAGAGGGGCCCAAGCACGAGCTAAGGTCTTGGGCTGATTACAAACCTGCTGTGTGACGCGGGAAGGACACGGCTGCCCCCCAGAGCCACCCCCGGCACGTGAATGGAGGGTGCGTGGCCTGGCTCACCTCCTTCTGGGCCGGTTCTCAGGGAGAGCCAGGTGCTCTGCAAACAGGAGAGCTGCACGCACTCTGCACTCCGAGCGTGACGAGCATTCGTTTGGGTTCCCGCAGAAATCCCGAGGGGCGAGGGGAAGGCTGACCTCACCGAGTCCTGCATTTGCCAGGTGGAGAGGCTGCGGCTGAGGGGGGCGAATCTCCTCTCCCACCAGGCCATCCCTGGGGGGGGGACACGGCCCAGGTCCCAGGCCCGCACACACTCCCCGCGGCCACAGGGGCAGCTGGCACCTGAGCAAGGCTCCCTACCGCGCACACGGCAAGGGCTGGAGCCCAGTGCTCCCTCCCGTCGTCTCCACTTTGCGAGTGGAAAACCCTGAGGCTCCGAGGGGAAGGCCTGTCCCGGTTCCCGGATGTCTGACCGCCCAGGCCCTGTGGTTGCAAACGGCAGAAACCCCGCCCGCAGCCATGCAGAGAGGACTGACCGGCTGGGGAATCCGGGAGAGGCGGACGCCCCGCCTGCGGAACGCGCCCAGGGTGGCGGGGAAATCGGGGTCTCCCGTTGGCCGTGAGAGCTTCTCCTCGCCTCTGCCCATGCCCTTCATCTCTGATTGGGGGACCCTGCACCTGCCGTGGCTCTGAGCTCTCCACCCCTCACCCCGTGCCCGCCTTGAAGCTCCGAGGACCACCTGGCTTCCTAAAGGCAGCCGTGGCTTGCCCTGCTCAGAGCTCTGAATGTGCCGGCGCTTTCTTGCTACTTCCCGAGAGCTGATGCGAGGCGGGCCTGGCGATGCCCGGCCCCGAGGTTGTGTCGAGGTAGGCAGGCGTGAAGTGTAGGGTGTGGGAGCCGGGTGTGCCTGCAGGCGTGCATGCGGGGGGCGTGCTGTCCGTGGGGCTGCGGCCCTGAAATCCTGGGTCCTCATGCTGGTTGGGCAGTGGCTGGAAGGGCTCAGAGGCCAAGCCGCGAGGGCACAGAGGCCAGGCCACGAGAGCTGGGCAGCACCAGCCGGCACAGGAGGCAGCCGCACAATGAGGACTTTGGTTGAGAGGCGACAGCAGTGGACAAGACAGACAGGATGCCCCAAAGCCAGGAGGCTGGGCCAAGGGACCAGAGGAATTTTGAGCCTCGACACCTCCCTGGAGCCCCACCAGCACCGTGACCCGGCCGCAGGGCCTTCCCGGTGCGTCCCCGGCAGGCAGTGCTCCTCCCCCTTGGGGGTCTGTGCTAGCCTCTCACGGGGCCCAGGGGCTCACTCTCAGAAGGGCCCAGCGCCACTCAGGAGCGGGCAGGCCGCCAGTGAGCGGTGACGGCGGAGGCAAGCTGCCTTCCAGCGTCCCCAGTGTCTGCCCACACCGCCCGAAACTTACCTTTAGTTGTGCACCTCGTAGGGTCAGGCCTTGCCTCCAGAGAACCCACGTCACACACGCGCATGCACCCTCGGGATCCCCGTATTCCCAGAAGAGCCCGGAGGCTGTCACATCAGAGGCCCTGCTCAGCCTTCCAGGCGGGCGAGCCCTGGCACGGAGCTGGCTAAAGATGCACCCCCCCCCACCCCCGGCCTGCCGTGCCGTCTGCCCCTCAACCATCTGGCTCAGGCATCAGGAATCCCCAGAAAAACGGAAACACGCTCCTCAGAAGGAGGGGACGAGCAGCTGTGGAAGCCCTGCTCTTGGCCAAGCACCTGACAAACGTCCCTGGTTAACTCATCACAGCCACCGCTTGTGACAGGCAGGGCGCTGCAGGTCGGGGTCACGCCCCTGCTCAGAGCTGGGTTCGAATCCCCTTCCGCCCGTCTCTGGGGAATCATACCCTTTCTGGGGGTCTCTCAGTGGTCCTTTGGCCAGAGTCTCCATGAGATGAACAGGCCGTGTGGAGGGAGAGGGCACCGCGGGGTCGGGGCGCGGGCGCTGAAGCACCTGCTCTTCCGTGTTGGGAGGAGAAGTTCAGAAAGAGCCCCCAGGGCAGAGAGGACGCCCACCGCCGGGCGGGTGGGATCGGGGGTGGAGATGCTGGGCCACCCCTGGACTCTGGCCTGGATGCACACTTCCCCCAGGAAAGGTCGAAGTCCCCAGACTCTCCCTGCGGCCCCTCTGGCCCCTTCTTCCCACTGCCCTCACTCCACTTCTACTTTTACCTCACCGACGCCCAAGCCTTTGTTTCCACCTTTCTAATTGTGCACTTATGCTCCGTTGTCAAGGTCCTACTGCTTTTGGAGGACCAGGGTCATCCGGGGAGGCAAAGGCATGCGATGACCACCGCACGGGGCTGGGGCGGGCACAGGGGTTAGCCAGAGAAGCTGAGGCCAGCGAGCCCAGAAGGACAGCAAAGGCTGAAGCCATGGTGGCCACACTGTTGCCAAGAACAAGGGGAGGTGGGTGACAAGGAGCAGGTGAGTGAAGTGCGGTGTGAATGGAAGCAGAGAAGCCACACAGAACAAAGTCCGTGACCAAAGCAATGGCGGCCCCGGTCACCTCGGTGACCCCTGGGCAGGAGTGCGGTAGTCCAGGCTCCAGCAAGGACCTGGCACCAGGTCAGGATCACTGCCCTGATACTCAGGGGAGGTCATGACTCCGTTATTTCCTTCCTGGCAGTGTCTGTCCGGTGCTTACTGTGTGCGCTCTTGGTGCCACGGATTCCTGGGCCACCCCTCCCCCCACCACGCATTGCTCTTGTGGTCGCATCTCACACCTGGGCCGCAGGTGCACTGGGCTAGCACCGTGGCTCCAGCCCTCGCAGCTACATCCCCACCACCTGGAACAATGATGAGCACACAGGAATCACTTGATATTGCTGAAAAAGACCATTGAGTAACGAGGTATTAACTTCCCATGTAAGCGTCCACTGAGAGCTCGGCCATCAGACAGCCAGGTCCACGGCCTGAACACGCAGGCCTGCCGCAGGCCACAGACACTGAGCCGCGATGTTCCCACACGGTTCTCCAGGCGGGGAGGGGGCTGCTCCCTGTCTTCCCACCAGGGCCGGCACAGCGCCCGGCGGGGCTCAGGTGGTCAGGACACGGGAAGGTGGACGTGGGGACCCCAGGGACTGGCCCCAGGCCGGGGTGAGCAGAGTCGTCTCAGGAAGGATTGGAAGATTGATCGAAGCCGGAGTGTCGGCCAGGATTGGGTTAAAGTCCAGAACTGGGACTGAGGACAATTGAAATGAATTGAAGGAATTGAATTTCACCGGATTGAGGAAAGGAAATCGGATTGAACGGAAGGAATCCAATAGAACGCAATTGAAGGTAAATTGGCCCGATTTGGTTTGAATTGAGGCATCGGCGTGCGCACCCGAGGGGAGGTCTGGGGCTGAGCCGAAGGCAGGGGCTGCAAGAAGTGAGGCCGGTTCTGAGAATCCCCTTGAACGACATTTTTGGGGGGCTTGCGTCAATTTTACCTGGAGCTGGGGAGCCCACACCGGAGATCCCCCCGGCTAACATGCACTTGGTCCATGGATCCAGTTCGAGAGCACACATGGAGCTCCTACTGCATGCAGGCGCAGGGCCAGGGCCTCAGACACGAAGACACCTGGCCCTGCCCAGCCCCCAGGGTTGGCTGTGAGCCTGGGGGGCTGGAGATGGGCCCAGGGGGGAGCAAACAGGCTCTCAGGAGCCCTTGGGAGGCCTGAGTCCTGAAGGAGGAAAGAGGGGGCCCCAGGAGGGCATGGTGGCTCGTGGTCTGGGGCCACAGGAATGAGAGCCCGGCAGCCCTGGGCTTGGGCTCCGTGTCCTCCCTGAGCCTCAGTGTTCTCATCTGTAAAATGGGGACAATCAGCTTCCTTGGGGGAGGGGACGCAAGAAGAGGAGGGGTCAGCGTTTCCTTTCCCCACAACCCCCACCCCCTTATGGCTGGATGTTTCCTTTCAGTTCCCCTGACTGGACACTGGGATTTTCAAAGCAAACTTCAGAGGTCTTGGGCCACCTTCTCGTCCCCTAGAGGCCAGAGGCCCAGGCACAGTGATCATTTCTGATCCTCAGAGCCCACTTGCCTCCTGCTTGCCTGTGCAGCCTCCCACTGCTCCCCCTGCCCACCCCGGGGTCCCGAATGCCGCCCAACAGACCACCCACTGCGTCATCCCAATCCTCCCTGCATCCCAGCCTCACACCGTCCTGGGTCCTCCTCCCACTCCAGGCTCAGTCACACAAACGCCTCCTCCGTGAAGGCCTCCCGTGTGCCAAGGCGGGGCTCATGCCACCCTGGGGCTGAGCCACGTTTGCCTGTGAGCCCCGGGGCAGCACGCAGGGTTCATTCTGTGTGGGTGACTCGCCCCTCGGCGTCCACCCCGGGCTCTCTGTCTGGGGCCTCCCATCCCGTAGTTTGTTTTCCTGCACAGGTTTTCAAGGACGTTTTTAGACGATCCATCTTGGGCTGCCTCCTCCTCCACAGCGCGGCTGTAACGGGAATCACCAAATGGAGCATGTGCCATCCCGGTAACAGGAGTTTAGCTCCTTCTCAGCGTTTCTGCATGTTTGCTCTATTATTTTTCTCCAACTTGTGTCAAGTTCAAGGATTTTCAGTCAATTAGTCTAAGAATACCTCGGCCTTGTTTTCATATTTCTAATAAGCATTTAGCACACGTGCGAGGCGGCATACGCTCGCCTCCTGCTGACGCCCCCCATGCCGTCTCCGCTCCCGGCGCTGCCTTCCTGCGTCTTCTGTGCTGTCACGAGGGAGCGGGACAGTCTGAGGATGGGACGCGTTGCCCTCCAGAGTGACACGTGCTGTCCACGCACGCCAGGGGGGGTAAGTGCTGAGTCCCCGGCACAGCTGCAGGGGGTGGGGGGTGGGGACCTCCCTGGATCTTGTCCTCGGCTCACATCCCCCCACGACTCCGGGGCAGCGCCTCCCACGCAAACCCCACCTCCTGAGCCTATTTTTATATCTTTAAAATGAAGACCATGACCACTGGCTCCCCAGGCGCTGGGCCGCTCAAACGATGGGTTGACAGCGCTCCCCGTAAGAGCTGTGCGCCCGCCTGGGCTGGGCGGATGCGCCCGACGCCCTGGCCACCACCACAGTCCTACCCATAATGATGATCATGAGTCAAAATATCAATTGACTCACAGCACATGGTTTTTAAGGTAAGAACAGTCCTTAAAAATGTGAAAAATCTGGGAAGACAAAAGAATCAAGTGTGTAAAGCGAAACCCTCCCTGGAACTCACCATCGACCTCGCCATGGCCACGCTTGCCCCCTCCACGCTCTCCCCTTACTGCTCAAATAGCCTAAAAAAATACTAAACTTTACATCCTGTGCATCTCTGTGTCTTTGCAGATATTCTTATAAGCTCTTTATTTAATAAAGAAATTAAGCCTTCGTCTGTCATGTTTGCTGCAAATATATTTCCCAGGCCATAATTTTTTTTTGCCTTTTTATTTGGTGGTTTAATTCTGACATGCAGAAGATTTTCATTTTCATGCAGTCAAATCTGTCCATATTTTCTCTCCTGATTCCTTGTATTAGTTCTAAACTTAGGAAATCTTCCCTCTCCTGAGGCATGATGAATATTAAATTCTACTTAATTCTCACTTTTCTGGGCCCTGATTTTTTTTTTTTAAATATACTTAATGCTAATCCCAACGGAATTCAGTTCTGTGAGCAGGTGGTGGAGGCGGGTGAGCCTGCCACCCTGACCTCCGCAGAGGAGGGACCTCCGATGGGCACCGAGCCTCTCCTGGGCGCCCCCCACCAGGTCCCGGCCCCCCCGGCCCCTGCCAGCGCTGCCCCCTCCCTGCCAACCTCTCCCTGCCCAGCAGCTAGAATGAGCTCCCAGAGAACAAATGGGCTAAAATCCTCGAAATGTGCAAAAGTAGAAAATGACCTCAAAATGGGCCAAATTGCAGCTAATGTGGCATGTTTGGTGAGGAACTCCCCCCTCAGGCTCCTCCATCTGCATTCTGCTCCTGGCCTGTCCCCCCCCCCCCCGGAAGCTCTAGCCTCACCCCTGCTGGCTCCCATCCCCCGGCCCGCGGTGTCGGCCCCCCCAGGAGCTGCCCGAGCAGGGAGCATGCCCGCTGCACCCCCGGGACTTCGGTCACGGCTCACGACCTCCTTGCACGGAAGCGGCACCATCGCCCACCCCACAGATGAATACAGGGGGAGTGAGTGGTGGCGCTGGACCCCAGGCCAGGCTGCTGGGACTCAGGGCCAGGTCTGCCCGCCTCTGCGTGACTCCCCAGGGCCGGCCAGCCCCAGGCAAGAGTGCCTCTGCTGGCAGAGCGGGAGGTGGCAGGCGGGCCTGGAGCTGCTGCAGTCACCACCCACCATCCATCTCCTGGGGACAGGGTGCAGAGGGGGGCCTAGAGCCCAGAGGCCTCACCTCTGCCCTGTCAGCCTCAGTTTGCTTCCAGGAAAATGCAAGGCCAGGACTGGGCAGCTGATCTCCCGAGACCCTCTAGGCCACCCAGCGAAGCTTGCCAGGCCCTAAAGCTTCTGCTGAGCGTGGTGGTTCAGTGGCCTGGGCCCTCCCTCGCACCCTCATCGCCTCTGCTCCTCCCACGAGGGTAAAAAAGCCGAAGGATCAAAGGCTTCACATGGATGGAGTGAAAGACGGGCTCAGCTGGAGCGGGTGAGCACGGAGGAGCAGGCAGCTAGGCCAGGCCCCAATAGCAGGGAGGGAAGGAGCAGGGAGGCCCGCCCCGCCTGCCCAAGCCCCTCCAGGGACACGCAGGACAAGGACACGTAGCCAGAGGGTGTGCCCACCTGTGGCCTGGGGACATGGGCAGTGCCGCCCCCAGGACCCAGCCGAAGCCCCAGACTCAGATCGCCTGGACAGTCAGCAGGCCAGTGACTCTCCGGTGGGCACCGCGGAAGGGCCAAGAGAGGCAGGAGCCACACACATCACTGCACCCTCGTCTCACCGTCTGGACGGGCCCATGCCGGGCAAGACTGCTGCACCGTGCCAACAGGGAAACAGAGTCAGAGGCAGGGCCAGACTTGCCGAGGGGCACCCAGTCAGGGCACGGAGGGCAGAGGCTGGCAGCAGAGCCTGGTCCTGCCCAGCAGCCCTGAGGCCTAGCTCCTGGCTTCCCGACGGAGGTTGGGCACCGAGAAACCTTCGGGAAAGGCCCGTAAATCGCCTGGAGCTGATGGAGGGAGGGGGCGGGGCCGCGCCACCAGCAGCATTTGGATCCCGGCATGTTCATGGGCTCCGGAGATGCGCGCCAGGTGGAGACCGAGTACTCAGCCTATTAATTTGCTAGTTAATCATGCAGGACATTTGGTAATTAGAGCACGTGCATCCCCAGTCGCGCTGGCCAGCCCGGGGCCGGGCTGTAACTCACTCGCCACAGTGCCAACAGGTGCCAGGAGCCGCGGCCGTCCTGCAGCACCCTCCGGCACGGGGTGTGGGAGCCGAGGCCCTCAGGTGGGGGCTCCGGGCGCCCCCCCAGCCCGTGCAGCCCGGAGGTGACATCTGGGCCCACTTTCTGCAGGACTCCGGCCAGCTCCTCCTCATCTGTGACGCTGGGAGGCTTCAAGGAGGAGGAGGAGGAGGAGGAGGAGGAGACATCGTGAAGTCCTTCCTGTCAGCGCTCCCGGCAGTTCCAGGAAGGAGGATGACTCTGAGCCCTGGCACCTGCCACCTCGTCGCTGTGGCGTCCTCGTGGTTTGCAAGGTGCCCGCCCCAAGCCTCCCAGGCTCAGGCCCGGAGCTGGCGCTCCCGGGGGCCATGTGGGCCTGGGTGTCAGCCTCGTGCACCCGAGAGGGATGATGGGCCAATGCCCGGCCCGCAGGGGTCACTGGGGAAGCTGGAGCAGGTGGGCCCGAGGTCCCAGCGAGGCCCTGGGCTTGCCCGTGGGCGCCTTTGCCCCCGGACCCCCGTGCTGGAGGGTCGTCCACCTTGGCTCTGAGGACGGGAGGGCTCAGAGCAGCTGAGAAGTTGGTGCCGGGCACCCCCCACCCCCCAACCCCCTCACCGGCCAATCCTCCCTCAAACGTCCCCATCCCTCAGAAGGGCCATCGGGCGCCTTCCCCCGGTGGCTGTTTTATTCTCTAGCGTGTGGGACGTGGCCCCTCAGCAGGCCATGGGGTGGGAGGGTGGAGCCTCACTCACCGCTCGGTCCCCAGCACCCAGAACAGCCGCCGGCGCAAAATAGGTGCTCGATGGTTTGGGCTCTAGTGGTTGAGGGAGTAAATGGGGCGGCGCCTGAGGAAGATCCCAGCAGAGTTGGGTGTGCTGAACGCCCCCTCCCGCCTCCCCACCTCCCTGACTTCTCCCCTGCCGTCCCCTCCACCCACCACTGGACTGGAGAACTCAGAGCCTGAGGCTACCCACCCGGGGGAGGAGGTGTGCAGGAAGACACGGGGTCCTCTGGGGAGTCCTCCTGACATGGTCGTTGTCCCCCCGCCCACCCTGCGGCTGCTGTGCCCAGACCCAGTCACGGTAGCAACCAAACAAAGTCCTGGTGGACTCCAGCCACCAGGCCTGAGCCCAGGGCTCCCCCTGCACCCTCCCCTCACTCCCCACCAGGCCTGAGCCCAGGGGTCCCCCAAGGGGCAGCCTCAGCGCCCAAATCCATGCTGATGACCTATCAGCCCTCAGGACTCAGTTTTCCTTCATAAAATGGGAGGACACCAGACACATGAGGCCCCCCAGAGCTGAAGTTCTATCATTTCCTCAACTTCAGAGCCCGAGGCCTGAGCCCCAGGGAACCCCAGACACCCCCCTGAGGCAGTCGGAGCCGTGAGGAGCCAGAGCAGCTGCTTATGTGGGGCACCGAGCAAGGGAGGGAGCAGGAGGGCCCCTGAGATGTGACAGATGCAAACGCTGGCCTTCCCCACCCTCAGTTCCCACCTTGGCCTCAGCAGGTTTCCCTTTGAATAATGAAGCCGGTTCCCTGTCCCATCTGTGATCCAGCCCAAGCGCTGGCTCCTCTGAACCTGGAGTCAAAACCAAGAGTCTCCAGCCTCTGTCAGGGTACCTAAGTGGAGAGACCAGCAAGTGCAAAGGCCCTGAGGCGGAGAAGGGCCTAGCTGACGCCTTCCAACTAGAGGTCTGGGTGCCCGCAATCCTAAAGCCCGGCCCCACACTTGAAGCCTGGGAAGGCACCTCCCGGCTGGCCTGCCTCAGCCTCCACGCTCCTCTCAGGAGAGTCGGGCCATGTCCTCAAAGTCCCCCTCGCATGGTGCCCCTCTGCTGCTCACAGCTCTTCCAGGGCTCCCGCGCCCTCACCCTTCAGGGCCCTGCGGCCACGTCGGGCTTCCCAGGCTCCTGTCCCCACCCCTGCGCTCTCTGCTCGGCACTGGGACCTCTGCCCTAACCCGCCCCCGTCCACCAACCCCTCTCACGCTTCTAATCCTCACCCAAGGGCCCTCCCAGGGAAGTCCCCTGGCTTTCCTGGCCACAAGGGACACGTTGCCAGGGGCTCAGAGCTCCGGGGGCCGTTCATCCTGGGAGCGACCGTGTGCTCGTTCCTTCTTGAGGCTAACGCACACCTGTTCCCACGCCCCTGTCCCTCGGTCGTCAGTGGACTTTCTGGACCCTCGCTCTGTGCTCGGGGTGCAGTGGGCATGGCACTCACTGATAAAGTGCTGGAAAGTACGTTCTGAACAGATGAGGACACAGCCCGGGGGAACGAGTGGGGGGTGGACACAGACGTGAAGCTCCTGGAAGGCCACATGCTGCTGAGAATCTCCCTCTCGTGCTTTTCTTCATTTCCAGCATTTTGAACAGAAGGATCTTTGATCAAAAACCTGTAGTGAGAAGTGAGAGGAGGAAGAAGCTGGCCTGAGTAACCCCCATCAGAGGCCGGGGTGCCGCCGTGACTCTGCTCCCGCGGGGATCACGGTCCCGGGGGGGCTGGGGGCCCGGGTCAACCAGCTGCTGTGCCGCGGCCTGGCCAGGACCCTCAGCGAGCAGACACGGGTGGGGAGCTGGGCTCTCACCGCGGGTGGAGCCGACCTCGGGCCGCAGACCAGGAGCGTCAGGTGCGCTCCCGTCGAGGCCATGCAGACACGGGCGGCTGCTCCCCAGTGTGTGTGCACGCTCAGTCGTTGTGCACACGCACGGGCCCTGCTCTGCCGGCTGGGACCCCGGGAGCATGATGCTCCCACAGCTAAAGGCACACCCAGCGCCTGGATATTGGCCTCCAGCCTCCTGCAACAGGAGAGGCAGGGCGCCGGGGGGCAACGGGCGATTCCAGGACCCGGACGCGACACGAGCGCTCAGAGTGAGCAAGGGCCATCCTTGGGGCAACCCGTGTGCCAGCAAGGAAGGCCGTGTGGGGACGGAAGCAGACTGGCGGGGCCACAGCCAGCTGGACGAGCGCCTGGCGGCCAGAGGTGGGATGGCTCCAGCAGCAAAAATTAACAAAGTGGTTATGGATTGTCACCCAAAGAATCAATTAAAGATCCCTGAGTCTATATTGACATAAATACACGATTGGCTAAATAAATATATAAATAAGAACAGACAAAGCCCCCAGGCCAGAAAATCCCAAACAAGCTGGATAGACACTCTTCCCTCAAGGATCAGGGTGGGGGAGCGTGCCCCCCACTCTCTGGGCGTGGGCTGCACACGGCGCCTTCCTGCCCAAGCGGACACTGGAAAGAAGGGCAGGGAGGGAGGTGACCATCCCTGACAGGCACAGCCTCCAACACGTGACCAAGGTCGACACGGGCCCCGTGAGTCGGGTCAGCGCCCGCAGTGAGATGAGACGGCACTTTGCCTGCGCGCCCTTCCTCCCAGAAACACACGACCCCTGTCCGCGCACGAGAAACACGCCAGACGAATTCCACCACGAGATCCCTGACTTCCTCAAAGCCGTTGAAGCCGGCGAAAACAAGGGAAGTCTGAGAAACCGCCACAATCCAGGGAAACCTCACCACGGAGCAGAAAACAATATGTCACGTAAAACCCAAGAAAATTAGGAAAAAGGACAAGACCCTAGTCCATGGTCACGTGTCCATGTGGAGTCGTTCCTTGTGACCAGCGCAGGCTAAGAAGAGCAGGGACAAGGTGTGGGGTATGTGCGAACTCTGGGTCGTCTTTGAACTTTTTCTATGAATCTACCATTATTCTACAATAAAAATTTTATTAAAAAAAAAATTCCACAGTGAAGTTACAGCAATAAGGCAAAGCATGGAAAGTACCGGTGTCCTTGCAAGAGACTGAGAGGGACACACACACACTACGGGCCCGGGGAGGCGCCATAAGCCAGCAAGCAAAAGGGACCCCGCGCCCCAGGAGCTGGAGCAGCAGGTCGGATCCGCCCCCCAGGAGCCCGCAGGGGGAGCGCAGCTCTGCAGACATGGTGATTCCGGAGGTAGAAGCTTCCAGAACCTGAGACACGGAGTCCCCGCTGCCTGTCGTATGCCGCCTGTTGGCCATGACAGTCCTGGGACCCCCACGCGATGTGCTCCCGGGATCCCCCCAACTCGGTGCTCAGAGGACCAGGGAAAGCACAGCAGCTCGGCTCCTCGTTCGCAGCTAAGCATCTGCAAACCAGAGAGGTTAAGACACGTGCTCAGGAGCGCGGGGCTCATGTCCTCTTCTGGCCAGCCCAGGCGGGGACTCGGAGGTATCTGGGAGGGCGCATCGCCAGGGCCGGACGGCGCAGGGCTGGAGCCAGGGTGCTGGACTGCCGAGGACCAGGCGACTGAGGCCGCGGGCTTCACCTCCTGCAGCTCCGGAGGCTGGAGGCCCAGGACCGAGGGGTCGGCGTGCTGGGGTCCCGGTTTGCAGACTCCTTGCCACAGCCTCGTGTCATTGGCGGGGTTGGGCTGGGTCTCACGCATCTTCCTCTTCCTACAAGGGCGAGGGTGCTTATCTACCCACCCTGGGACCTGCTCTGACCCCAACCCCCTCCCTAGATGTCATCTCACCGGGAGTCAGAGTTTCCCAATGGTGGGGGTCAGGGTGCAGCATTCGGCACAGAGCAGCTTCTGGAGAGATGTGTGGCTTTGGGATAGCGTCTCAGCCTCTCTGGGCCATCGCAGCATGTGGACAACGGGTGTCACTGTGCTGTGTCCTTCGTAGAGCGCCTGCAGACTAGTGGTCAATACCCGCTAATCCACTTGGCAGAGCGGCCGTGACCATCAGGTACGTGGGCATCGGTCGGGCAGCCCCAGGAGGGGTCTGCAGCGCTGTGGCCCCATTTTCCCGCCAGAGAAACTGCAGACCCGGGAAGTGGAGACTCCCATCCAGGACCCTGGACTGGTCCCCTCTCGCCCACACTGCCCGGAGCCAGGTCTCCACCTCCATCCCCCTCCCACCTGGACCCCCAGACTTGGCGGTTCATCCCTTCTTCTCCTTGACCCCCTCGCTCGCTCGCAGCTGTGACCCCTGCCTTCCCCAACGTTTCTCGGGCTGATCAGGAGCCTCCAGCTGGTGATGTTCACTGAGCAGCATTGGGCCCCCCTGCCCCCGGAAAGCAACAGCCCGGGGCACGCGCGGCATGTGAGCCCTCCTTCCTGTGGGAGACCCCAGCCGTGTGGCTTTGGGGGGCCTCTAACCTCTCCCAGCCCCACTTTTCTTTCCTCTGAAATGCAGATGCACCCCCGCCTTCCTGAGCTGCCGCCCAGGCGCGAGCCTGTACCTCCAGAACACCCACCTCCTCGGCACCTCGCCTGATGGGACGTAAGTGGGTAAGTCCTTGGCATAATTTTGCCTCTTGGATGGTGAGTCAAGGGGGCGTTCTGGAAACAAAGCCCCTGTATCCATCCTTGAGTGCAAAAGAATCACTTAAAATATAAAAATAACACTTTTACGGTTATTAAGGTAATAAGCATTGACTGCAAACAACATAAAATAAAAAAGTAAGACGGGTCCTAAAGGAATGACGATGTTGAGAGCAAACTGCCGGCACTCGCACCCCCCGGAGCTGTTAAAACGTCTTTTAAATAGTAAATAGTTTTTAAATTCCGTGTTTTGTATTATTCTGATTCAAAGCGGGAGAGCTGGAGAGAGAGAGAGAGAGAAAAAATTTTACCAAGTGGCCCCATCTGGGACGCGCTGCCCGTGGCCGGCCCTTCCGAGCCGCAGTGCCCACCGCAGGCATCTCTCCGCGTCCAGAAGCTCAAACCCGCGCCGCCCAGAGCCCACACCACCTCCGCTCAGCACCCTCCTGCCCATGCACGTCGAGTGCATTTCCAGCGTGGACCGTACCATGGCCAACGATCCTCAGAGCACCTGCTGGCGGCCTCCTGGTATCACCTCCATGTGCTGGACATCAGGTTTTTTGGGTTTTTTTTTAAGATTTTATTCATTTATTCATGAGAGACACAGAGAAAGAGGCAGAGACACAGGCAGAGGGAGAAGCAGGCTCCATGCAGGAAGCCCCATGTGGGACTCGATCCCGGGACCCCAGGATCATGCCCTGGGCCAAAGGCAGGTGCCAAACCGCAGAGCCACCCAGGGATCCCCCAGTTATTTTGTTGTGACACATCCCCTGAGGCTGCGAGCCCTGTGCAGTCAGCGGCGCTGGGCCACACTGCCTCCCCGGAGCCTTCCCCTGCCCCTCAGCGGGTGGAGCCCTGGTCCCCTCCACCACACCCGCCCCCCGCCTCCCATCAGCCCTGCAGCTCATCATCGGTGGGAGAGGTATCACCCTCCTGGCTGACGAATGTTGAACCCGAGGCAGGTCCCCATATCTGTTTCTAGGTCCTTCTTGGGGAATCAACTTGGTCCTGTCTTGGTCCGTTTCTTGCTTGGAGGTTACTCATCTGAGAGATTTGGGGCTCCCTTATTTTGTGACAGTCAAAGGCATGTGTACAAAGAACAGCAATCCAAGTAGGGGCTGCGCCCAGTTCACCGTCAGAGGGAAAGCTGATAACGCATGCCCACGCATATGCACACACCGATGCGTGCACGCACACGCACACAGGGGCACCCATGATCACACAGCAGGTACCAGAGCCGCCGGAGAGGGTGCTCGTAGCCACGAAGGAACAAATGTTCTCAAAATGTGGTTGTTCCCTTGCAGGCTGCAGGCTACTGGCTTTGGGAACGCAGCCCACCAGCTCGTCTCCCCCGCTCCCCCGTCCCACCCACCGTGGACTCAGCGCAGAGACTGTCGCTATTCTGCGGAGGAAATGGCGACAGGTGAGACGCAGACCAGGGTCCGGGCAGGTTTGATGTCAACCTGTGGGTTTGTGGGGGCATCGCCACCCTGAGGACTCTGCACTGCCGCTGACTTAGCCACACACCTTACATGGAACCCACGGTCCCCAAACTAGGCTAAGGCCAGCCTCTCCCCACCCAAGGCAAGGCAGCCCCACAGGGACCCCTATCCTCCATCCCGAGCTGCAGAGCTTAGGGCACAGGAGCAGGGACAGGTTTGATAGCTCTGTGCATAAAGCTGCCAAAGGATGCATCATGAGCTCAGGAGATATGAACAGGAGCAGAAGGTCCAGGGGACAGATGACAGGGCCACTCCATCCTGGGCATTGGGTCCAGGTGCAGGCACAGCCAACGAAAGCCATTTGTAGCTCATCTGCCCTAAGGTCTCCTGGCTGACCGCAGGCACCTCTCCTGCCAGCTCCCCTCTGCCCAAGCACCCGCCCAAGCTCCGTTTCCTGCTCAGACACTGGGCCTGGCACCGGCAGGGCAGACAGAGCTGATAAGTGCCGTCCTGGCACAGCTCACATGCCAGGCTCTGGAGCTCACCTCCAAGATGCCGCAGACACTCACACCTCCCAAGCGCCAGCTTTCACCCCTAGAAACGGAGCAATGGCCCTTCACCGTGCAGCGGGGCGGGCAGTCCCATGAGCCAACAGCGTACCGCCCAGAAAGTGGTTGGGGTGCCATGAACGGTGCCCATGCACGTGTCTCACCCCGCGAGCACCTCACAGGGGAGCCTGCCACCCCACATGTGAAGGGAGGAAACAGGGAGAGAGGGAGCACCATCTCCCTCCCACGGGGCAGGGGCCTGGCAGCGGGTCCGTGTGGGACTCTGGGTCAGGGCCCCTGGCAGGCTCAGCGGGGCTCCTGGCATGCAGAGAAGGGGCTGGGGCGGAGGCACTGTGGACGCCTCCACTCCCCGTCTCTAAGGCCCGTGTCATCATCATCCCAGCATCTCTGTCTTCGAGGGAGGCTCGATTGAGTTAATGGCTGAGGAAGGATTCTGTGCGGGGACGTGTGGGACAAACGTCAGCGGCTGTTACTTTCTGTTTCTGCCGCTGTGAACTACTTTGCAGTGAAGGGCTCCTTGGAACGTCCGCTGTTGACAGGAGGGGAGAGAGAGGGTGAAGACATAAGTCACTGAGATGGAAGGATTCAGTGCGGGGCTGCCTGTGAAGCGGCTCTCCTCGAGAATCTCACCATGAAATATTCATAGGCCCCTCTGTCCGGCCTCTCCAGGGCATTCTGGATTCCGGCACTTGCAGGTGTGACCAGAGATGGGAGGGGGTGGCTCTCGACATTACAAGTGGGACCGGAGGAGCTCCCTCCTGCCCTGTGCAAGGGGCCCCGGGGCCAGGACAGCCTCACACAACCCTGCGCACTTGCAAAGATGCAGCAGGGACCAGAGGAGGGGTGACGTGCAGCTAGTAGGCACTCACTACATGCCAGCTTTTGCATGGAGCACTTTACGTGTGCCAGTCACTGGGTCCCTACCTTGGCCCATAACATGGGCACTCACTCCATTCTTGTAAACCATGGGGCCAGGGCTTAAGCCCAAGTCTGTCCACCTCGTGAGACATGCGTGTTCTTTTTCCATCTGGTCCGGGTGGGGCTGCCAGGCATGTGCCCATTCCCATCGTCACATGGGACCCAGAACATGCAGGTAGTAATCCCAACCCTGGAACAACGGGAAAGTGTCATGGCCCAAGCAGAGGCCAGACAGCTCTCTGAGACCTCACACACATTCCTGGAAGAAAGGGGCTTATCTCCCTGCAATGTGGGCAAGGAGCTACAGACTCACCCCTCTAGTCAGACAGTACCACCACCCCTTGGAGCAACTTCATTCTGCAAGTCTGGAGGGGAGGGCTTCGGTGCTCACTATGTGCTAAAGATGGGGAGGATTTAACAGGGTAAAATAGGGAAGGAAAGAGAAGGAGCTGAGGGAGGGAAACTAGCTCCTTGCACTTTGGCTGTATGAAGAGTGAGGGAACATTTGTGTGGTTGGGGCAGCAGTGGGGGCAGGAATACAGGACAGCAGGTGGGCAAGGGCACCTGAAGATGAGCTCAGGCCAGCCCTACTTTGAACACCTGGTTCTTGTCTCTCTCCTCCAGTGCATGTGTATGTAGGGCAGAGGCCAGGAAAAGATCCAGGGCCAAAGGTGAGTGAGGCCCCACTATGGGCAGCACACAAGAGATATAAAGCCAGCACTCTCCAGCCCACTCAAGGCCTCAACTACCAGCTTCTATCGGGCCAAGTCTTTGGCAATGGATAGACTAAGAGTGTAAATCCTGGCTCTACCACTAGTTAGCTGAATGAGGTCAAGAAACTTACTGAACCCCTCCGAGCTTGAGGTTTTCTCATTTGAAAAAATTAAGACAAAAATCTCCTCCCTCATGGTGTTGTGGTTAAAAGGAAATACAATCATGTAAGTGCAACAAATGTAACATTTGTTGTTACCATGGTTGTTATACTGTTGCTGTGATGCTAACAGCAATGGTGATGATAGCAATGATTATCTTGGTGGTGATAGTGATGATGATGGTGATGGTGATGGTGGTGGTGATAATGGTGATGGTGATGAGGATGATGGTGATGGTGATGAGGGTGGTAATGGTGATGATGATGGTGATGATGGCAATGGTAATGATGGTGATGACAGTGATGATGATGGTGATAATGGTGATGATGATAAAGACGATGACAAGGATGATGGTGACAATGAACTGGTACCTAGAGTAGTGGAGAAACAGGAGGCCACTCCTGCAACCACCAGACTTTATAACCCTCACCTCTTGGACACGTCCACTGATATAACACAGCCTGCTACTGCTACCCCGACCTGTTGAGACCACCTAAGGTCTGAAATGAACAAACTGATGAGTGGGTGGGGAAGGGGTGATAAAGCAGGAAGACCCTCACCATCTTGGAGGACTCTGGGTTATCTTAGGACCTGAGCTCACCAGCCAGGCCTATAGGGCCTCTGTGTGAAAAGAATACCTTCTTTTCTTCCCGGATGGGAGCAAAGTCCCTGGCTTACCCTCATTCCCAGGAGTGCATGTTGCTGTCCTGCCCCTGCCCGGGAATAGGGGTAGACTGTCTCTGTCTCAACCAGTCTCCTCTCCATGCTCTGTGCCTTGACTTCACCTTCTCTCTAGAAACCTCCCTCAGAATCCAGAAATGGGGCTCTACTTTCTCAGTTCACTATTTGCTGTTTCTTCCACTTTCTTCTTGCTCTTCTGTTATTGGTCTCCCACCCCAAATGTCCTTGTCACATCTCTCTTCTCCCCTTCCCTCTCCTGTCGGGGACGTGTCAGAGAAGGCCAAGCTGGCAGCCAGAATTCTCATCCACAAGACCCCCAGATGGTCTCAACAAGGATCACATGAGAAGCCTGAATTGTCACCCAGTGAAAGTCCCCCATCAGATGCCAACAGAGACCAAGAAGGGAACCTGATGTCTACCCTTCACTGACAACAAGGAGGTGGTACCCTCATCCCATACCATAGCAGTATCAGAAGTCACCTAAAACATGGGTTTTGTTTTAAATATTTTATTTATTTATTCATGAGAGGCACAAAGAGAGGCAGAGATGTAGGCACAGGGAGAAGCAGGCTCCCCGTGGGGAGCCCGATGTGGGCTCGATCCCAAACCCTAGGATCACGCCCTGAGCCAAAGGCAGATGCCCAACTGCTGAGCCACCCAGGCCTCCCTAAAACAGGTTTAAATAAGACCCAGAGTCTATAACGTAATACCCAAAATGTCCCAGTTTCAACTAAAAAACACTCATCATACCAAAAAACCAGGAAGATCTCAAAGTGATGATAAGAGGAATCAGTAGATGCCAACACCAAGATGACAGAGATGTTCTAATTATCTGACATGCGCCTTAAGCCAGCCATCAATAAATACTCCGATAAACAACTAGTAACAAATGAAAAAATAAGTGTCAACAAAGAAATAGAAGTTATATAGAAAGCAAGCTGAAATTTTAGAACTGAAAAATACAAGAACTGAAGTGTTTAAAAACTCAGTAGATGAGCTCAACAGTAGAGTGGAGGAGACAGAGGAAAGAGTCCGTGAACTTAAAGATAGAACAATAGAAATCACTGAATCTGAACACAAAGAGAAAACATACTGAAAAATGTTAACAGAGCCCCAGGCACTTGTAAGATGATAACAGGAGATTTCTGTCATCAGAATCCCAGAAGATCCAGAAGATGGGAGAGAGGGAATAGCTGGATAATGTACTTAAAGAAATAATAACCAAAAACTCCAAAATTAGACAAGACCTAAACATACAAATTCAAGGTCAGGGAGACCCAAATAGGAAATACACACAAAGACACATCAAAGTCAACCTTCAGAAAACTAAGCAAATTTTTTAAGTTAAAAAATAAAATAAAATCTTGAAAGCAGCCAGAAAATAACAACACATCTCCCACGGAAGGAAAGCAATTAGAATGATGGTGAATTTCTCATCAGAAATCATGGAGGCTGGAAAGAAGTGACAAAACATTTATCAAGTACTGAAATGAAAGAACTGTCAACCTAGAATTATATATCCAGCAAAAGTATCCTTCAGGAATGAAAGAGAAATCAAGAGAATCTCAGGTGCAAAAAAGTAAGAGAATTTGTCTTGTGAGTGGACCTACTCTTAGAAATAGCTAGTGGTAATTCACCAGATAGAAAGGGAACAACATGAGAAGAAATTATGGCACATCGGGAAGGAAGGAAGAACAACAGAGAGAGTAAAAATGGACTGGATGCAATACATTTTGCTCTCCTTCTAGGTTTCCTAAATTGTGCCTGAAGCAAATTGAAAGTGAAGCAAATATTATAACACTGTCTAAGGGTCTACCCTTGTACAGAAAATACTTTAAAGTATTATAAATAAGGACAATAAATAAATAAATAAACAAATAAACAAACAAATAAATAAAGACAAAATGGAAGTGGGTTTTCTACACTTTGCTTGAACTGATGAATGGTGAATCAGCAGACTCTGATAAATTGTGTACATATAACAATACACAGAGTATACAAAGAAGACATACTCTAAAAGATAGACAAATCAAATGGAAGATCAAAATGGAAGTCTAAAAAAATACTGTTCAAGTAACCCATAGGGAGTCATAAAAAAGGAAAGAGAGCAGAAAAAAAAGCAGGAAAGAAACAAACAGAAAACCAGAGATAAAATGACAGCCCACTTTAAGCCCTAACATATCAATAACTATATTAAATATAAATGGCCTAAATATACTAATTAAAATACAAAGATTGACAGAGTAGACTAAACATAACTGAATTATATTAGCTCTGCAAGAGATTCGCTTGAATATGACATTTTAAGCAGACTGAAAGTAAAAGATGAGAAAAGATGCAGCATGCTAATGTTAATCAAAAGAAAGGCAGTTGATTATATTAGTGTCAATCCACCATGAATGTATAGCAACCCTAAATGTATATGAACCACCAGAGCTGCAAAATATATGGAAAAAAACTTAGAGAGATAAAAAGATAAATAGACAAAATAGAAATCCACAATTACAGTTGGAGACCTCAACACTGCTGTCCCAACAATACAACAACTAGACAGAAAAATAAGCAATGACATAGAAGAACCTAGCGACACTCTCAGCCAACAGGATCTAACCAACATTGATAGAACATGCCACCGAATCATGACATTATACCCTACACATTCTTCTCAAGTGCCCACAGACTATATACAAGATAGACATGTTCTGGGCCATACAACAAACCTCATCAAATAAAAATAATTGAAATCAGAGTGTGTTCTCCAGCACAATGGGATCTAATCAAGAATCAATAGCAAGAAGACAATGGTGAAATCTCCAAACACCTGGAAACTGCCTAACCCATGCATCAAAGAGGAAGTCTCAAGGAAATAAATTTTTTAAAATACACTAAACCAAATAAAAATGAAAATACAACATATAAAAATTCTGTGGGACACAGCTAACACAGGCCCAAAAGGGAATTTTATAGCACTAAATGCTTACATTAGGAAAGGGGAAGTCTCAAATCAGCAGTCAAACTACCATACCAAGAACTTGGGGAAAGAAGAGTAAATAAAATGAAAGCAAGCAGAAGGAATGACATCATAAAAATAAGGGCTGAAGTCAATGAAACTGAAAGCTGAAAACAACAGAGAAAAATCAATGAAACAAAAAGCCAGTTCTTTGAAATGATCAATGAAATTGACCAACCCCTAAAGTGCTCAATGAGGACTCGTCTCCTCCTGTCTCACCTCCCACCCTTTCAGAGGTAAGCCGGCCCCCGGGCAGTACTTTACAGTCTTCAGAGCACCTCGGAGTTCACTGTCTCATGGACCATCAGGAAAACTCTCGACTCCTGACAAGATATTGAGGTCATTTCAGTGCTGAGGAAATTGAGAGGCAGAGAGAAAAGTGTGCTTTGCTCAAGATTGCTCACTGGTGGGACTCTTGGGTGGCTCAGCAGTTGAGCACCTGCCTTCAGCTCAGGGCGTGATCCCTGGGTCCTGGGATCGAGTCCCTCATTGGGCTCCCTGCATGGAGCCTGCTTCTCCCTCTGCCTGTGTCTCTGCCTCTCTCTCTCTCTCTCTATCTCTCTCTGTGTGTGTGTCTCTCATGGATAAATAAGTAAATAATCTTTAATTAAAAAAAAACAAAGATTTCTCATTGGTAGGAGCAGGGTGTGCTCAGAACAGGGATGGTCGATCCTTTCCCCTCACATGTGGTCAATATGGGTGTGTCTGGAGTATGTGTTCCTTCCCTAGAGGAGCCCCTTGCTCTGCTCAGACTATCGCAGGGACAGGACTTGAAACCAGGTAGAGCCCCTGGATAGACAAAGGAAGGCTTGAAGATGACTATCAGCTTCACTCCCCTTCCTCCATTTGTGACACACTGACTGAGCTCCAAAGAGATGGGAGGTTCCGGAAGACCCTGGGCACATGGGACAATTATGAAGGCACTGCTGCTACTTGAGCTGAATCCCAGCACTGTCCTAACTGTAACCTTATGCAAGTTAACTCAGAGACCTCTCTGAACTCCAAAACCCTCCTTCATCTGCACATGGGAATGATGATAGGTTCTATCTCACAGGTCTGCGACGAGGACAAAATGGGATGACCCAGGCACAGCTTTTGGCCCACCTGGCGGGCACTATAATAACCATTAAGTGGTTGTTGTTACTGCTACTGCTGTTTTAATGTTTTTGATGATGTTGTTTATGTTAATATTGTTATTGATGATGTTCATCATGTCAATATTGATGATGATGGTGGTCATGGTGCTAATGATGATGATGGTGGTGGTGATGGTGGTGATGGTGATGGTTATCATGGTGATGATGATGATGCTCATAATGTTGATGGTAATGGTGGTGATGATAGTGATGATGGTGGTGATGGTGATGATGGTGATGATGGTGATGGTGATAATGATGGTGATGATAGTGATGGTGATAGTGGTGATAGTGGTAGTGATGATGATGGTAATGATCATAATTGTGATGGTGGTGATGATGATGAAGGTGATGGTGATAATGATGGTGATGATATTCCTGTTTATGATTATCTGTTCTTGTACTGTCATGCATTTGTCCTCATTTTGCCTGGAATTTGATGCTACCTCACTCCTGAGCAACTGTCCAGTGATCTTCAAGCATTCAATGGTCACTGCCTCTGGGAAGCCTTCCCAGACTTCCTCCCAGCTTAGGCCAGGTCAGGTCCTCCTGCCTCCAGGATCCCACAGCCCTTCCTGCAGATCTGTTGGAAGCACCAAAAATGTCAGCACATCAAGTTTTCTAAGTTGCATCTCCTGCAATAATGGGCCTGAGCCCTGTGAGCGCTGGGTGCTGAGGCTCCACACACTGTGTTCCTCGTGGTGTAGATCCTGACGGAATCCTTGACAACAGAATCTGTAAATGTGAGACGGAAGGAGGAGAACCTGAGTGGATGTGTGAGGGCTTGCCCCAGGTAACAAGAAATGAGAGCAAGAATTCACTGTTAGAAAGAACATGATGTTGAATAAATTGCACCAGAGTGAGATTCATTCTAAGCAGGTTTTTGATGACTTCACTTATTCGTTGTGTGGCCTCGGGCCTGCTTCTTCATCTGTGAGAGAGAAATCATGGTGGTGACCTCACAGAATTAGGATGAGGACAGACTCTGGCAGGGCCTGTGACCTTACCCAGGACCAGGGAGCTACTACTCACTGTGGGGACTGGCAGGCGGTGTGAACCGGGATGTCTGGGTTCAACACACAACTTTGCCTATGCTTGCTGTCTGACCCTGGACAACCCGTTTTGCCTCTCTGGGCTGTAATGTCCTCACTTGTAAAATGAGGACAGTAAGGCTCCCTGCCTCAGAGGGCATTGGGGAGTTCACTGGGTCTATACATAATGCCTTAAAGTAGTGCCTGAGTTACGGTAGTTTCTTTAACCATGTTCACTGTTACCATTGTTCAGAAACATCTGGCCCTAGGCCTTTCTCACACTGAGTACCATGGGGAAACTGAGGCAGAAAGTCACTGCATATAAAGGGAAGTCCTTTTAGCTCTGCTTGGTTTACTCCGAAGGGAACATTCTGACCCATACCGGAACAGCTCCATCTCCACTCACTTGTCTTCTCTCCAGCTCCTTCTTGCTTGTGCACTTCCTTTTGATTAACAGTTTTAATAAAGAGGCATAATGTGTGCTTCACAGCAAACACCCGAAGAAGGTGGGGAGCAGGCTATGCAAACACAATCTCGTAGAGGAACTCGCTAAGGCAGCCGCATCTGCTGCTCCCCGCTTTCCTTCCACGAAGCACCTCAATGCCGCCCGAGGTGGGTTTAGATCCACAGCCAAGGCCACGATGCAGAAGGTGAAAGCCCAAGTGCTTCCCTGAGCCTGGGAGATAATCAACGCTCTGGATCTTACTTAAAGTGAAGCCATCCTCCCACCTGCCGGGCTCCATCCAGAGACCATTAGTTGAGGAGTGGGAGGGGAGGGGTTAGCTGGGGAGTAAGCTGCTGTGCACACACACTTGTTCACTCAGTTCCCGCTCAGGAAACCTCACAGGACCATCTCCCCCCAGAGCGGCCTGGGGTGTAGGGAGCTGAGAGTTTCACAGAACTTCGGGAGCTGACTCAGCACAGTGGCCAGAAGGATGCCGGGAGGAGGGACACTCTGGTTTCCAGCCTCAGAGATTGATGCTGACCCTGTTCCCCCCACTCACCAGAAAGGCATAATGAGCCCTGACCTTGCTTAGCTACCAATCCTTGACCCTGGTCATGGGCTAAGCCTTGACCCTAGACAAATACTGAACCCGGGCTCTGGTCACATGCTGAGCCTTGATCCTGGTCATGCTCTGAGCCCTGATCTTTGTCATAAGCTATAAAAGCCCTGACTAGAACCATAGACTGAGCCCTGATCCCAGCTATCTGAAGAATCTGTGTCCACGGTGGAGTGGCAGGACACAGACAGCCGGTCACAGCCCTTTCCTGCTGGTGTGGGATGCTGTATCCATGTGACAGGGCCCCAGAGTCTCTTCTGACAGGACACTTTGTCACCAGCTATGCTTTATGGCTCCTCTGGTTATTGTGTCGTGTTGGGCTCATGTCATCCATCGTGGCTTATGGCTCATCTGGCTGTTGCTCTCCCGGGACCTGAGAGTGGAGCTGCCCTCTCGGCCCCTGCCTCTTACAGCCAAGCAGGTGTGAAAAGTTCAGGAAAAGCTCTCAAAGGAAAATGCTTTTCTGATGTTGGGCCTGAAATAGCACTGCCTTTCCCCAAGTTAATAACCAGTTGTCTAGATAGTCAGTTCTATTTTAGAAATAAGCGTCTGTTAGCGCCATTCACCTTCCAGCATGACTCAAGGTCACCCCCTTGCCTCTGCTCCTCAGACGAGTTGGCATCTGGCTGGGGCCCCAGGGGTCCTAGGCAGGTCAGCAGCCACGGGCTCCTGTCCAGGGAGCAAGAAGAAAACAAGAAGCCACCAGCAGGACCTGTGGTCAAGCGCACCCCCTTCTCTGGGTCCGTGACCATGGCTCTGGGTGATAGAGACAGCAGTGTTATTACGGCACAAACATCGACCTGAGGCTGAAGTGTTTACAAAGCACTGTCACACTGGACGCATTGGATTCTGCTAAGAAGGAGGCCGCAGGTCAGAGGGAAGTGGCCCTGCAAACAAGAGGGCACATTCTTCCAGGCCTGGGCAGGGAGTGCTGCTGCGCCGGCCCCTGAGTCAGGCACAGCCCTGCAGCCCGTCCTAGGAGCAACATGTTCACAGAGCAGGCAGCACGTCCGGGCCAGAGCCTGGATCTAACCTTGGTCCTGCTATAAGCCTCTGGGAACGTCTGGTTGCTGGGGCCAGGCCCAGGGCAAAATAAAAACACTGGGGCCTTACTCACAAATTAAGAATTTCAGCAAGGCACCAGCAGAGCATTAACCCAGTGCGGGGCCCTTCCACGTGGGGAGCCCTGCGCAGCTGCTCAGGTCCCGCCTCCTCCGACACTGAAGCCGGCCCTACTGGTCACACAAGTTCTCCAAGCTCTCGGTTTCCGCATCTACACAAGGGGTGACTCTGGTGTCCGCTCTGCTGCGGCTCAGGCTTGCTCCGAGGGAGAGCTGAGTGGGAAACGGGGGAACAGAGACATGGAGCAGCTTGCCCCGGGTCCCCAGCAGTGCAGGGAATGGGCATGAAGGCTGTGGCCACTCACTCCAGCTGCTGGGATGCTCTGCGTCCGCCCAGCCCTACAGCCAGGTCCTGGCCTGCACAGGCAGCTGGTCTACAGGGGAGGATGTGTACGTAAAGGATGCTCTATTTTGTCAGACTGGGGGGACTGTTGATTCCAGAACACCATGATTGTGTGTGACACTGAGAGAAAACATTGCCCATCAAGCGCTGCCACAGTGCCTGGTGACAGCCCTGCTTGGCACCTGCACCGGTCAGGCCGGCCTCTCGGGCTGGTGGTGACTTCTATCTCTCCTGGGGCATTGGCAATTTCTCCCGCCTTCAGCTGCACTGCTTGGCCTGCACCAGGCCGTCCTTTAGCATACATCATACTACAAAACAGAGCACTTTCCTCCCTCCAGGCACATAAAGTACCTGGTTGCTGCTTTGTAAGAAAATATGGAACTGTGGTCCTCTCATCGAAGATGAGCATTGGCTTTGCTGACATGAAGGGGAACCTGCCACAATGTCATTTCCTCTGTGTGATGGCTCCCGTTCCATGAAGAATCATGGTATAAACCTCTTGAGTCCTTTAAATGACAGACTTGGGCAGCCCCGATGGCCCAGAAGTTTGGCGCCGCCTTCAACCCGGGGTATGATCCTGGAGACCCAGGATCGAGTCCCATGTCAGGCTCCCTGCGTGGAGCCTGCTTCTCCCTCTGCCTGTGTCTCTGCCCCGCCCCCCGTGTCTGTCATGAATAAATAAATAAATAAATAAATAAATAAATAAATAAATAAAATCTTTAAAACAAAAAAAATTTAAAAAAATATAAATGACAGACTCAGCACATATAATGTATCAACAGCACCCATGGCTCAACTAAAGGGAAAACAACCTGGACAGCCGTGTGTGCGCTAGTTATTGCCGCATAACATTTATCCCCCCCTCAAATGAAGACTTGCTTAAAACAATACAATCAAGGCAATACAATTACTTAAAGCAATAGAATTGAGCAATGAGTCCCCGAATCTCCAGGTCAGCACATGGTTCCGCTGGTCCCAGCAGGGCTCACTGAGGTCAGGGACCAGTTGAATGGGCAGCTCGGCTGGTCCTGACTGAGCTCTCTCATGTGATTGGGAGCAGGCTGCTGTGGGTGGTTTTGACTGAGACAGTTGCCCCCCACATGCACACACGTGGCCCCATCTTCCAGCGGGCGAGCTCAGGATGGCCCACGTGACAGCCACGAGGAGAGAGCCGATGCTCATGGAGCTTCTGGCGGCCAAGATCCAGAGCACATGTGGGTCCTTCCTGAGTGTGAGCCAAGGAGACTGTGTGCATCTTTTCCTAACCCCACACTCAGTGAGGTATATCGGCAGCTTAAAATCAGCCGGGTGGGAGTATTTACAGCAAGGAAATTGCCCAATGCTACAAATCAGGGGGTGGGGTGTTTTTTTGGGGGGTCCCAGTTTATCAGTACACAACTGGCCATGTTCCATTGGCCAAACCAAGTCACAAAGCCAACCCCAATCCAAAGGATGGGGAGCGAATAGAATGATGGGCGTTCCTCAGCTTGCCTGGGATTTTCCCTGTTCTAGGAGTGAAGGTCCAGGCCCCCAGGAGCCCCAGTCCCAGGCGGACCTCAAGGGTTGGTCACCCTAAGAACACACCCCACCTCATGGTGGGAGAGGTAGCCAAATGCAAGGAGACAGAGCAGGGAAGAAGGAAGAAGTGTGTGCGTATCTGCAATCAACCCTGCCCCCCAAGAGCCATGATCACATTCGAGCTCACAAATGCACAGGGCAGGGCAGCCGCACCCTGAGTGCCACCCAGACGGGAGCAGTTGTGGGACCCCCGCGCCTGCAAGATGTGTCCCCCCTTCAGGGGATTTGAAACGTGGAAAGGTGTCCCGGAACTGGCGAGATATGGTCGTTCAAGTGCTCGGCAATAAGCGAAGGATGGGGTGCGCGTGGGGAGCAGGACGCGGATCAATCGGGTGGGCGGGGCAGGACGGCTTCCAGAGGACACCTCCAGCCGCGCTCTGAAGAGCCGCACACTCGCTCTGACTCCCAGAACAAACAGCCACGGCCTCTCCTCCCTCTCCTGGCCAAGTGCACAGCTGAAGCGGTCCTTTCAAGTCCAGCGGACTGGGGCTGCGCTCAGCGTGGAGGGTCAGGGAAGCAATATGTGGGGTCTCTCGGACTCGGGCACCCCCGGGGGTAACGGGGACAGGGGTGACTAAGTATTGGGGCTTAAAAGGCTGCTGTGGGCTGCAGGCTGGGATGAAAGAGCCAGGAGGACTGAGGCAGGTGGAGGGAGGGCCCGAGCGGATGAGGCCACAGAGCAAACAAAGCCAGGCAACAAGCAACCGCCCGGAAGGCAGGAAGGCAGCGGTCCAGCTGAATGCCACGGTCCAGATAAATGGCTTGTCGGGGTCCAGGCTGCAGCTCTAACCAGGGTGACTCGGCCCCAGGGGACACTAGGCAATGGGCAGGGAGGGGGCGGCGCATTTCTGGTTGTCACAGCTGGAGGAGGAGAGGGCCGTTGCCATCCAGTGGGTGGAGGCCAGGAATGCTGCTAACGGTCCTACACTCAGGGGAACAGGACGGCCCCCACAGCAGAGGACTGGCCGCCCCGGCCGTCAGCAGCGCCCTCCGGGGAGGGAGCCCTGAGCAGGGACAGCACCCCAGGCTGCGGAGAGACAGGAGAAGGCACTCGCCCCTCAGGTACCAGCCCCACCCCACCGCACCGCCCCCTCCCCGCCCCCCTCCAGCAGGTGCACAGCAGCCCCTCCCTCCGGGCCAGTCTAGAGCCCAGGTCCCTCGGCCCCACAGGATGGTTCCAGAGCCCCTGAGAGCCGGCCGAGCCCACGCTGCGTCTGCAGGAAGCTGTTTGCTATTCCATCCCTGGCCCCCAACACAGCTGGCTCCGGGCCCTGGAACGCAGAGAGGGGCTAACCTAATTGCTCTACTGGTTTGTAATCAGACGTAATGGGGTGTTTGTACACATGAGCGAGCTGAGCTGCAGGTGTGGAAGGCAAATCCCATGGGGCTCCCAAAGGCTCATCTTGCCTTCCAGCTGAGAAGCCGAGGGTCCCCCTAAGCAGCTCTGCCCCCGCGAAACCGTTCGAACCTCCCTTGGGCCTTCCGCACCGCATGAGAAAGGCCAGGCGTCTGCCGAGCAGGTTCCAGGGTTCCTCACTTGGCCCAGCCCCATCTGCGGCCGGCTCCCAGGCCCTCGGGGTGCTAGAGCCTGCAGACCTAGGCTCACCCCCCCAGGTCACCAGAAGTGGGGGCGTCACTGTCCCCACGATGCTCATGGTCGGGGTGGAGGGCCTTGGGGCTCCGGGACCCGCAGACGAACAATGATCGTTGGTCCTCAGTGCTGTCACCAGTCCTTACTGAGCACTCGCTATTCCAGACACCTTGCAACCACTGACTCCCCACAGCAGCCCCAGGTGAGAGGTATCATACTATCACCCTTCCCCCCTGTACAGGTAAGCTAGGTTCCCGCGGCCGCACAGCTGCTAAGGGGTGCAAGCTGCAGTCTGATTCAGAGACTGTGCTCTGGGGACCATGACTAACTCTGCTGAGGCAGGTGAGGGGCGGGGGAGGCTTGAAGAGGAGGTATTGGTGCTCAGGGCTTTGCAGGATGTATAGGAGTTGCCAAGCTGAGGCTAGAGAGGATATTGCCTTTATAAGGCAGGGGATGGGCCTGGTGTCTCCTAGGACCAGTGATAAGCCCTGAGTTCTAGATAACAAGAAAGGGGGGCTTCATAGTCGATGAGGCTGGAGAGATAAGGGGGAGGCAAGGCTGGGGAGACTCAACAGTTGGTACCAAGTTTCTGTTACAGAGAGACGGCTGTCGTGGCTGGGGTGAGAAAGACCACGTGCTGGGAGGGCCCGATGCACAAAGCCACGTGTGCCTGGGCTCAGGGGAGCAGAGCAGAGACACAGGCACCAGGCTCCAGGCTCAAAGCTTGGCTCTGCCACCAACAAGCTGTGTGACCTTGGGCAGCTCTCTGGCCCTCCCTAACTGCAGCCCACGTGCAGCGGCCCATGTGCAGAAAGACCCTTAAAGCAGCTAGAGCAGCGTCTGGTGCAGGGACAGCCTCGGCACCTATCATCCCCGCCTGGACCTGGCAAGCCTCGCAGAGCGGCCAGGGAGCAAGGCACGGGGCAACCCCAGGCTGCTGACCCTAGACGTCAGGGTTCCACCCTGGTTTTGCGGCCCACGTCTCCGGTGAGGAGGGGGAAGCCTTCCTAAGCATCATCGGGACTCCACGGAGTCACAGAGGCAGATTTCCCACTGCCCCTGCCAATGGGAGGGATGGGTCCCCCTGGCGATGCTACCCGGTTGGCTACTCCTGGGCCTCGTTCCACCAACCAGCACTCCGGAGAACAAGCCTAGCTTCAGGGGGTCCTTGCGAGAACATCCAGGAGGAGGAACATGTGCCAAGCTCTCTACCTGCCTGTCCCTAGTCGTCCCTGGGGGTGTCCAAGCCACTGACCCAGTGCCCAGCCAGAGCCCAGACACCGCCCAGCCTTGCCCCCTCTCTCATCAATCCCGTCCCCGTCCCTCATCCATCCCGTCCCCCCACCAATTCTGTCCCCCCATCAATCCCGTTCCCCCCTCATCAATCCCATCCCCCATCAATCCCATCGCCCTCCCTCATCAATCCCATCCCCCTCCCTCATCAATCCCATCTCCCCATCAATCCCATCCCTTTCCCTCATCAATCCCATCCCCTCTCATCAATCCCATCCTCCAACAATCCTGTCCCCCTCTCTCATCAATCCCATCCCCCCATCAATCCCGTCCCCCTCCCTCATCAACCCCAACCCCCTCCCTCATCAATCCTGTCCCCCCATCAATCCTGTCCCTCATCCACTCTGTCCCCCTCCCTCATCATCCCTTCCCCCACCAATCCCATCCTCCCATAAATCCCATCCCCCCTTATCAATCCCATCCCACATCAATCCCAACCCACTCCCTCATCAATCCCATCCTCCTCCCTCATCAATCCTGTCCCCCCATCAATCCCGTCCCCCCATCAATCCCATCCCCCCATCAATCCCATCCCCCATCAATCCCATCCCCTTTCATCAATCCCATACCCCCATCAATCCCATCCCCCTCCCTCAACAACCCCATCCCCCTCCCTCATCAATCCCATCCCCCCATCAACCCCATCCCCCTCCCTCATCAATCCCATCCCCCCATCAATCCCATCCCCCTCCCTCATCCATCCTACTTGCTTATGTGACACTCTTGGGAAATAGGACCACTGCAGATATAATTAGTTAAAATCAGGTCATTCTGGATTGAGGTGGTCATTGTGAATTAATGCAACGTGACCGGCATCCTTATAGAGCCAGCAGGACGGACACGGAGACAGAAGCACGGAGGGAAGACATCTGTGTGGCAAAGCGACCACAGGTGCAGACACTGGAGAGCTGCACCCACAGGTCAAGGACGCCAAGGAGGCCAGGAGATGCCAAAAGGTAGAGAAGGCAGGAAGGAGCCTCCCCCGGAGCCTTAGGAGGGAGCACGGCCCCGCAACGCCTCCATCTCGGGCACCCAGCCTCCACACCGTGTGGGAATAAATCTCTGTGGTCAAAGCCACCTGGTGTGTGGCACTTAGCTACGGCAGCAGTGGGAAACCAACACAAAGTCCTCCACTGAGATGCTCGACCCCCTCCCCACCTTCTGCTCCCTGGGGTCACCATCCGCTGCCCCAACTCCTCCCTGGCCCCGGAACTCACTCCCCACTGCACCCACTCGGCGGATGGAGAAAGCAGTGGAATCCAGGTCTGAACCAGGCCTCAGACTCTGAGCGGCCTGCCTGCCCCCGGCTCCGTGATAGCAGGTACCGAGAGGGGCCCAGACCTTGAGGGGGGAAACGGGAAGAAGATGCCCCCTGCCCAGCATATTCCAAAGTAAAGCAAAGCACAGGTGACGTTTCAAGCTATGTTCTAGGGATGGAGGCAGCGGGCTGTCGAAGTGCAGAGGAGCCGTTGCCCTGCGCCTCCCCACACTGGCTGAGCCCGGTTCTCAGTGGGTCCTCAGCGGGTCCTCAGCAGGTCCTCAGCGGCACACGGTCCTGCACCCCAGCTCAGGGCTCTACCTTCCTACTCTTGCCAGCAGCCAGCTGAGGAGCTGCACAGACCTGCCAGCCCTCCCGCTGTGCCATGGAACCCACCCTGGGCCCCCTGCACCCGCCCGCATGAGCACCCCTGCTCACCCTTCACCACTCGCAAGCCTCCCCGACTCTGGCGCCATCCTGGCCTCTCCTTGGGATGCGTCCGGACTCCCTCCCCAGTGCTCCACTGCACCTGCATAACAGCTGACAAACACATCACCCCCACCCCCATGATGCCCCAAACCCACCAGGCGCCAAGGACAGAGGGATGAGCTGGCGCTGGCCCTCCGGGTGTGGAGAGAGCTCCAGGCTATGTCCTCAGAGGGGAAAACGGGGCGGAAAAGTGTGCGGGGACGTGCAGAACCAGGGGGCTCATGGTGCGCGGGGTCATTTGCATCCATTTGAGAGACAATGGAAGTTCAGAGCAAAAGCCTGAGAGCAGAAATCTGTACCTGATGGAGGAAACAGAACCTGGGTGGACAGACACGGGTGGAAGCAGGAATTTCCTAAATACCCCTGTGCCCACGTTCTGGGTGATTATACAACAAAACTAAATCTCCCAAAACACAATCTCTAAAAACTAAAAGCAAAGCAAAACCGACGAACCTAACGGCATATCGAATCGGGAGCATAACAATATGGGAAAGAGCCATTTGAAGTGAGTTTCAAACAGTGATTTTTATCGTACATTCCCGAAGGCTGTACCCCAGGACGAGCGGGACTGCGGAAAGTGAGGTCTCTGATGGCTCTTGGTGAGCGCAGTGTTACTGATCATATCGGCAGTGTTGCTCTGAAGCCACATTTATATAAAGACAAAATAAATGCAAAATTATTTTACGCCGTTAGGAACCAAGTTTTCAGTGCAAGAAAAAGAAGACTCTAATGCAAAGTCGAGAAACTGCATAAGACCCTGTAAGCCCACATTGACTTGTTTTTTTTTAATTTTTAAAGAAGAGAACTTCCGGTGCACCTGGGCGGCTCTGTCGGTGAAGGGTCTGCCTTCCACTCAGGTCATGATGTTCGGTCCTGGGTTCGAGGAGTGCGTCGGGCTCCCTGTTCAGTGGGGGACTGTGCTTCTCCCTCTCCTCCTTGCTCATGCTCTCTCTCTGTCTCTCAAAGAAATAAAATCTTTTTTAAAATAAAAATAAAATAAATAAAATATAAAATAAGAAGAGAATTCCCTAGCCTGTATGTACTGAAAGGCTCAGAGAGAAGGACCAGTGCAGGGACACAGAGCTTCCCCCACCCACTGCCGTCTCCCATCCGAGGGATGCAGGGCCTCCTGAGGGGTGGCCAAGGCCGGGCCGGGCAGGGAGCCTGGAGCGGCATAGACCAGACAGCAGGGGAGAAGTCAGACACCCAGACACTCAGAGGACCAGGGGGTCCAGCTGAGGAGGCTCCCACAAGCCAAACACAGGACAACTTATTAAATTAATACAGGCTGTACCTGCCGCAAATGGAAACACATCAAACACGCCCAAATTCATGAGTTCAGAACGACGGGGGAACCTCTCTGAAATCAGTGGGCGATGCAAGAAAACCAACCCATCATTCTGAAAGTAGGTGAATAAAGGGAGAGAATCAAGCGTGTCCCCTGTGCGTCCATCACCTCAAGCTGCCCGTCCCAGAAACCGACAGTGGACGACCAGATGCTTCTTTTGGGGGAAAGCACACATCCCAGCCATGAACGGGGCGGGGGAGACGGGCAGGTGTGCATACCTCCCAGTGGACGAACACCCGGACGCTGACCATGGTTGGCAGGACACGGGTCGGGTCGGAGGAACGGGAGCAGTTAGCACCTGGGACGTCAGCAAAGGCCAGGCCGGGAGGCTCTGCAGGACGGAAGACCCGGTATGAACAAATGAAGGGACCATATAATGTTTGTCCTTCTCCAATTGACTTATTTCACTCAGCATAATACCCTCCAGTTCCATCCACGTCGAAGCAAATGGTGGGTATTTGTCGTTTCTAATGGCTGAGTAATATTCCATTGTATACAGAGACCACAGCTTCTTTATCCTTATCTGTCGATGGACACTGAGGCTCCTTTCACAGTTTGGCTATTGTGGCCATTGCTGCTAGAAACATCGGGGTGCAGGTGTCCCGGCGTTTCATTGCATCTGTATCTTTGGGGTAAATCCCCCCCCCCAGCAGTGCAATTGCTGGGTCGTAGGGCAGGTTTATTTTTAACTCTTTGAGGAACCTCCACACAGTTTTCCAGAGTGGCTGCACCAGGTCACATTCCCACCAACAGTGTAAGAGGGTTCCCTTTTCTCCGCATCCTCTCCAACATTTGTGGTTTCCTGCCTTGTTAATTTTCCCCATTCTCACTGGAGTGAGGTGGTTTCTCATTGTGGCTTTGATTTGTATTTCCCTGATGGCAAGTGATGCAGAGCATTTTCTCATATGCATGTTGGCCATGTCTATGTCTTCCTCAGTGAGATTTCTGTTCATAACTTTTGCCCATTTCATGATTGGATTGTTTGTTTCTTTGCTGTTGAGTTTAATAAGTTCTTTATAGATCTTGGAAACTAGCCCCTTATCTGATATGTCATTTGCAAATATCTTCTCCCATTCTGTAGGTTGTCTTTTAGTTTTGCTGACTGTATCCTTTGCTGTGCAAAAGCTTCTTATCTTGATGAAGTCCCAATAGTTCATTTTTGCTTTTGTTTCTTTTGCCTTCGTGGATGTATCTTGCAAGAAGTTACTGTGGCCGAGTTCAAAAAGGGTGTTGCCTGTGTTCTCCTCTAGGATTTTGATGGAATCTTGTCTCACATTTAGATCTTTCATCCATTTTGAGTTTATCTTTGTGTCTGGTGCAAGAGAGTGGTCTAGTTTCATTCTTCTGCATGTGGATGTCCAATTTTCCCAGCACCATTTATTGAAGAGACTGTCTTTCTTCCAGTGGATAGTCTTTCCTCCTTTATCGAATATTAGCTGACCATAAAGTTCAGGGTCCACTTCTGGATTCTCTATTCTGTTCCATTGATCTATGTGTCTGTTTTTGTGCCAGTACCACACTGTCTTGATGACCACAGCTTTGTAGTACAACCTGAAATCTGGCATTGTGAGGCCCCCAGCTATGGTTTTCTTTTTTAATATTCCCATGGCTATTCGGGATCTTTTCTGATTCCACACAAATCTTAAAATAATTTGTTCTAACTCTCTGAAGAAAGTCCATGGTATTTTGATAGGGATTGCAGTAAACGTGTAAATTGCCCTGGGTAACATTGACATTTTCACAATATTAATTCTGCCAATCCATGAGCATGGAATATTTTTCCATCTCTTTGTGTCTTCCTCAATTTCTTTCAGAAGTGTTCTATAGTTTTTAGGGTATAGATCCTTTACCTCTTTGGTTAGGTTTATTCCTAGGTATCTTATGCTTTTGGGTGCAATTGTAAATGGGATTGACTCCTTAATTTCTCTATCTTCAGTCTCGGGATCCCTGGGTGGCGCAGCGGTTTGGCGCCTGCCTTTGGCCCAGGACGTGATCCTGGAGACCCAAGATCGAATCCCACGTCGGGCTCCCGGTGCAGGGAGCCTGCTTCTCCCTCTGCCTAGGTCTCTGCCTCTCTCTCTCTCTCTGTGTGACTATCATAAATAAATAAAAATTAAAAAAAAATTATCTTCAGTCTCATTGTTAGTGTATAGAAATACCACTTACTTCTGGGCATTATAAGGTCTCATTCATTTGGGGAATATAAAAAATAGTGAAAATGAATAAAGGAGAAAGAAGAAAAAATGAGTGGAAAATATCAGAAAGGGAGACAGAATATGAAAGACTCCTAACTCTGGGAAACGAACTAGGGGTGGTAGAGGGGGAGGTGGGCAGGGGGTGGGGGTGACTGGGTGATGGGCACTGAGGTGGGCACTTGACGGGATGAGCACTGGGTGTTATTCTATATGTTGGCAAATTGAACACCAATAAAAAATAAATTTATAAATAAAATAAATAAAATAAAATAATAAAATAAAATAAAATAAAAAGGAGAAAGAGAAAAAAAAAAAAAAACAAATAAAGGACCAGGACCAAGAAAAGAGAGGGGGGCAGGAGGAGGGCTATCTCTCAACTTTGAGATCCAGGAGAAGCATCAGCTGTGTGTGTGCGTCTGATTTTGAAAATAATTTTTAAAAAAATCATTAACCACCCCTTTATGGTCCAATCAGGGAAATTCAAACTCTGGACATTGGCTGATATTCAGAAATTACTGTTCTTTCCTTCAGGTGGGAGAATGATGTCATGGCTGGGAGTTTTTAAAAGCCCTCATCTTTCAGGGATACACTCTGAAATGTTTGTAGGTAAAAAATGAGCAACTCCGCGTGCAGTGACATGAAAATGTCCATAATTTATAACTTTCCGTGAACGTAGCACGCCACAGATCAATGCATCGAATATGATCCAATTTGTTTTGTAAAGAAAAGAGCAGAGTGGGATGTGTACGTGGATGGTGCTTGCCGAGGCCCTGGGAGACATCTGGAAACCGCACGGGACGTTGGGCCTGGGCACCTCTAAATGCTACGTGAGGAGGGGGACAAGAGCCTTTCACTTTTTACTTTCAGTAGAATTTTTCTTTGTGGAAAAAAAGATGAAACCACGTTGCCGTCTTGCCACACCTGCTCAACTAACAGATGAGGGTATCAATCTCCCTGGCCGCCTACATCCCGAAAGAGATCAGACTCGATGGGCCACTGCTGCAGGAAACAACACTGCCAAACACAGACCTGGGTCCCTGAGCCATGGCCCAGCCACGGGGTCCCTGAGCCACGGTGCAGCCATGGGTTCCCACAGCCACGGTGCAGCCACTGGGTTCCCACAGCCACGGCTCAGCGACGGGGTTCCCCATGGCCCAACCACGGGGTCCCGGAGCCACGGTGCAGCCATGGGGTCCTGCAGCCACGGCGCAGCCATGTGGTCCCACAGCCATGGTGCAGCCACCATGGTCCCTGAGCCACGGTACAGCCATGGGGTCCTGCATCCATGGGGTCCTGCAGCCTCAGTGCAGCCATGGGGTCCCAGAGCTACGGCACAGCCATGGGGGTCCCACAACCATGGCGCAGTCATGGTGCAGGGCTCCAACAGTCACCCTGCAGGACACGGATGCACCACAGCCAGACAGCCGGTTCCTCCAGCGGCTGCGTGGAGAGAACAGAGAGAGAGGAAAGGAACCCCATAGATTAACAGAAATCTTACTGTCAGAAAATGTAATATTTAGCCCTTATTTGGATCCCGAATCCAATAAGCTTTAAAAAGAAAACAGTGAGACAAGGAAACGTGCCTGCTGCTAGATATTGAATATTAAGCAATTGTTGTTATTTTAGGGGTGATAATGATGTCACGGTTGTGAAGGGCTCTGTTTCTTGTTTGGGTTTTTTTTTTTTTTTTTTGAAGAATCTTCTGTTTCACAGGCATATATTGAACGAGGTGGAGATAAAATGAGATAAAGCCGGGGATTCGCCTGTAAACAGCAGAGCGGTGCGGCGGGGGTCCGGGTGCAGGCAGCCCCGGAAGGGCTGCAGCGGCGGGCGGCAGCGGTTTATCACACATTGTCTCCACCATAGTCTGGGGACATTTTCTGTGACGATTACACCTGTGACAACACTATCCACAGTAATTCACAATAATTTTTTAAAAAGAGGGATCGTGGGGCGGTTGCACATGAGACGTGGCAGGAATTCTGTGCTCGCGGGGAACCGGCGGGCGATCAGCTGCGGAGATCAGCTGAGCAGGCTGGGTGGACGCTGACCTCGGCCCCCGGTTCGCACGGCGGAGGGGCCGCACTGACTCAGAGGACATGGGGGGTGGGGGTGGGGAATGCTCAGGACCCAGGACAGCAACCTCAGGAACGCTCTGGAAGCTCAGGCCACCCGCAGGGAAGGGGAGAGGGAAGAGGGTCAGGCAGGCTGCGACATCCCAGGTTTGTCCCCTCTGCTCCCTGGCCCACTACCCCCCCCCCCCGCCTGCACCAGGCAGGAAGCAAGTCCAGGGCCAAAGCTACAAGACAGCACCACCTCCAGGAAGCCCTCCTGTTCCTCCCTCCAGCTGAGCCAAGGGTGCCGCCCACCCCCCCAAGCCCGCTGCTCACACAGGCTCCTGCTGTTGGGCCTGGGGTGGACCCAGCCTCTCCGCCTCCCTGATTCATGCGCCCTGCCCGTCTGGACACCATGCCCTTGCCCAGCGGCCCCTGCGGCCCCATCCCCTAATGACCGTCCCTGCTTGGCCCCGGGCGAGGTCCCGGCTGTGGCACAGCCACCGTTACTTAACCCCCTCCTTCCCGACTCCTCGAAGCCTCCCTGGGGGCTCCAGGATGTTCCCCAGAGGCTGCCCTGCAGTGCGAAGGGTGAGGCAGCAGCTGGGGGCTTTGACTGGCGAGAGCAGGGAGGAAAGAGCTAGCAGAGGCCTCCCCGCGTCCCCCGGAGCCCCGCTCTGCCTCATGCTAGGGGCTCTTTCCTGGAGATTACCTCCCCCCAGGGGGGCTAGCAGCTCCCCTGCTCGCACACTTCGCCTCCCCTAGCCCTCACTCGGGGTGCCCTGGGCTCGCTCCCCAGTGAAGTCCGAGCACATGGCCCAGCCTCAGCCTCTGCGGCTTGGGCATCCCGGCATGCAGGTCACCACACCAGGCTTGGTCAGCATCCCTTCGGGGGCAATGAAGGAGGTGCCTGCCCATAGGCCCAAGAGTGTCATGTCGCTGGCAAGTAGTGTCCGCAGACCGGAGGTGGCCGGTAGGAAGGGCAGAGCCCACTGAGACGGAGGCCCGAGACCACAGGGGCTTCTCCTCTTCTCATTTCTGCTTAAAAATCTCATGGGAACGTGACATCCTCCAGCCCCAGGACGGTTGGCACTGCTGGCCCACCACCGTGAGTGGGTTAGCTCCTTCCTGACCGCCCTGGTGGCAGCTGCAGACCAGATGCCCTGGAAGCCACCCTGGCGCAGTGTCCACCCAGCACAGGGCACCTGGTAGGTGGCATCCAGCTGCTCGGGGGGAGGAGGGTAAGGACACCCTCGATGAGAGGTCTCCATCCTCTGGGACAGTCTGTCGTCTCCCATGGGACCCTGCCTGCCAGCCCCCATCTCCAGGATCTTCCTCACGCGGCCTGAGGGCCCTGGGAGCTGTGCTGAACCTTCTGGAAGTCAGTGGATTTAAGGTGACTTGGCGCGTCCTGGAGGCGCCGCTGTCCTTGGTGCTGACGGGCGTTTGTTCCCCACCCCCCCACGCCCTACCCCACGCCCACGCCCACCCCAGAACGTGTCTCCCCTCTGGGCCTCAGAGGAGGCATCTTCCCCTTCCGCACGCCTCCCACCCCCTCATTTACTCAGCACATGGCCAGGCCCCACGTGCCCTGGAGACAGGAGAGCCTAGCCCACCCTCCTTGCCGCTGCGCTCCACAGGCTCAGGCACGGCCAAGTCCCCTTCCTTGTGCCCAGCTTTGCGCTAAAAACCGCACTGCACCAGGCCATCCTCGTGGGCCGGCTCCCGGTCTGGGCTTCACTCCTGCAAGCCCCCTCTGGGCCCCCCTCGCCTTCTGTGCCCCAGGCCCCCAAGCTCAGGTGATAACCCGGCGAGGGGACAGGATGTGCTGAGGACCACGGCACGCTCTGCGCCCCAGCACAGGCTCCCAAAGAGGAAGCGGCAGAAGCTGCCAGGGACCCACCCTGGTTGGGCCCTGGGGTTCCCAGGCACTGGCCCCCAGCCTCTGGTGACCCTGCGAAGCCACACGATGGCCTTCCACTGTCCCCACTGTACGGATGAGGAAGGCGAAGCCCAGAGAGATTCAGGACCTTGCCTAAGTGGCCAGGAGACCAACGCAGCTCATCAAAGGTGCAACGGCAGCTGGCGAGGCAGTGGACGCCGGATGAGCACCCCGCCGGTCCCTTTCCATCCGAAGCCACTGCTTCCACAGCCACTCCCATGAAACACTGGGCCTGGCACCCTGGCTTTCCTCTCTGTGCTCACACTGGGCCCCCCAAATCTTGGAGCTGGGCTAATCCAACCTGCTCATCACCCTACAGGTGGAGAAACTGAGTCCAGAGAAAAGAGAAAGCGTAGCCCAGGTCCTCTGCGTCTGGGTCCACATCCCTTTGAGAGAGGCCTCGTGCACGGTATTGGATGCTCCCTCCCGCCCTCTCTTGGGCCTGCTTTCCCACCTGTAAAATGGGTCTGTCCGGCCCGCCCCGAAGAGCCACGGGGAGCCCTGCATACGCCGCACGTCTCAGGGTCCCCGACGCCGCCTGGCCACGCGGGGCCATCCGTGAGCGAGGTGCCACCTCTGCCCGTGCCAGCCGCTCGCCCCCGGGGCTGAAGCCTGCGAGGGAAGGGGGGTCGTGTGAGAGAAACGTGCCACCACTAAAGGCGTTGCCAGCCTGCAAGGCTGCGTGTTCTCCTGCACAGGCAAGATCTGCTGGCTTATTAGACACACACGGACGCGCAGACTGCGGCCAAGAGATAAGGACTCTTCCATCAGGACGGCTGCCCTTCTCTCCCTCCCTCCCTCTCTGTCTGTCTCTTTGGTGGTTTTTTTTTCTTCTTCTTCCCTCAACTTGGGTTTTTCAAGCTTAGAAGTGACTGCTCTAATCGAGCCGAGAGACCAGCAGCAGGAGACGGATGTGCTCACAGAAGATGGGGGTGCTAAAAAAACAGGAGGTGGTGGGGGCAGGGGGGGTTCGCTCTAGAAACAGCGTCGCATCTCCCGGATGGACACAGACGAGAGGGCCCCACTCCCACATGGCCGGGAAGTGGGAGTAGAGCCGTGGCCTGGTCTGCTGTGGGGGGGAGGCAGGAGGCCGCCCTCAGGAGGAGCCAATCCGATGGCAGAGACACGGGAGTGTCTCGTGAGGGGAGTCCACTCTGGGGCGGTGACTGGGCCCCACCTGGGTGACAGGTGCACAGGAAGCTCTGACCCGCCGGGATGACCTTGGGTGCCACTCGAGGCGTGGCCCACACGCGAAGGAACCAGGCCTTGCCAAGTGGGCACCATGGCCCAGACTCGCTATTGCCCGGCCTGTCCTCACGGGCCCTCCCTGCCCGCAGCCCTCAGAGCAGCTCACAGTCTGGGTCACCACCCGGAGGGATGGGTGCTGCCCGCCGGAGCCCAGGAAGGGTGTGGGGATGTGGCCCCGCTCCCCTGGCTCCTCCTCCTGCCCCCCCCCCCCCCGCAGCCTGGGGAACCCGGCCCTGAGCGCTGACGGAGCATCGCCGCCATCTCCCGCAGTTGGGTCTGTCCCCCACGCAGGCAGGGGGCAAGTTCTGTCCACCTCAGGGAGAGGCCAGAAAGGCCCTGCGCCCAGAGAAACAGGCTGCTTGCTTGGACTCAGTTACGTGGGAACGGCTCCAATGCACACAAACTCACTTCTGCAAACATTTTCAGACTTTGAGCTGCACCAGCTCCATGCCCTCAACACCCCAGCAAACCCACCCGTGTCTGGCACCTCAGAGCCTCCCTACAAGCTATTCCGCTCCCAGAATGCCCTTCCCTGCTGGCCCCGTTCCCTCTTTGAAGTCTCTCCTGGCCCCCTCCTCCAGGCAGCACTCCCAGACCACCCCCCCCCCTTCTGGTGCTCCTCTCTCAGACCCTAATGCTCCCCCGAACACTCAGGATTAAACACTTGGGTCTGTCTGACGTCCCATCAACCAGAACCCTGGCTCTACAAAGACGGGCGCTGATTCCCTATGGTCTGACCCACAGCAGGAGCCTCAAAAATACGTACTGAGTGAATGAAGACGTCCGTGAGACCCCTCCGCCACCGTCCCCTCTCCCGGTCACACGCCCACCGGCCGTGCACACACATCACAGATCTCACCACGTGGAAGCCGCCCCAGGGCCGGCAGGTGGCAGCGGTGCCCTCCCCGGGGGGCTGTGGGGCCTCCTCCCCCACCCCTGCTGGTCAACGTGCCAGGTTTCACCTGCCGACCCCGGGGGAGGCTGGGAAACCGTGACCACAGTATGTTGCAGCCACTGCCATTAGGAGGAGGGGGTCGGCTCCCCTACCCCTGGAATCTGGGCCAAGACTCAGTGTGACCTACAGCATGTGGCCTGGGTGACACCGTGTGAGCCCCAGAGCCCAGGCCTCAGGGGACGGCAGCCCCACCGTCGCCCTCCTGGCAGCCGGCCCCAAGTGGAGAAGCTTCACGGACCCGTTGTCCAGGGAGGGCCATGTGGAGAGAGGTCAGGCAGGTGACAGGGACCCGCCCCCCCCAGGACCTGCCCTCAGGTGGGCAAGGCCATCCGGCGCATCGCGATCCAGCTAACCCCACGAGGAGCAGTCCCTGTCCAGTCCAGCTGACCCAAGGAGGATGAGAAATACTAAGTCCCTGCCACTGACACTGCTCGGTTCCAGGGCGGTCTGTCCCGTGGCAGGAGACAGACAAGAGGACACTTCCCATCCCTCTCACGGCCCGTGTCTGGATCCCCGGGTCAGAGCTGTCACTGTCCTACTTAAACTTTCACCCCCCGTCCGACAGTGGGCCGCAGTGGAGGACGGAGGGCCCTCGGGAGGCTGGGGTCTGCACATAACTTAAAAGGCAAATATAGGGGCACCCAGGTTGCTCAGCGGTTGAGCCTCTGCCTCTGGCCCAGGGCGTGACCCCGGGGTCCTGGGATCGAGTCCCACGTCGGGCTCCCTGCATGGAGCCTGCTTTTCCCTCTGCCTGTGTCTCTGCCTCTCTCTCTCTGTATCTCTCATGAATAAATAAAATCTTTTTTTAAAAAAGGCAAATATTAAGGACAAATGTGGAACCTACCATGCATGGCAGCTAAGTGCCTGCCTCGGCGCCTCCTCGGATGGTAGGGGCTTGGCCAGAGTTTAGAACAACCATGCCCCCCGGGGCAGGCTGCACACCCAAGTGTCCAGAGCCGTGACCCGTCCTGTGGGCCTGTGAGCTGCGGGGCCTCTGGGGGACGCTTAGTTTTACGATTCAGTGACAACCCCTGTGAGCCACTTGAATGCAGGACGTGCCTTTGCTCCTGGCATCCTAACCACATTGCCTTCTTCGGACAAGAGTGTTTCCCTCATAAATGCTCCCTACAGCTCTGACTTCTCTCCTCCCTCCTCATAAACCCCAGGGCCACAGGATGCTTCCAGCTGCAAATGACATGAACCCAAACCTGCTTAGGACAAAATGGAAGACCAGATAGGGTCCAGACGGGGTCCACACAAGGTCAGGTCGGGACACAGAAAACATGCCAGGACTTTTCAATACAAGGGTGTTAACGCCAACAAGTGTCCACACGGGGCTGGAAGAACCAAGAGGCCGGCCGCCAAATGGGGGACACGGCGACCACCCAGGGACCAGCAGCAGCAGGAAAGGGCCAGCTCGCTAAGCAGGAGTGGGGACATGGAGTTCTCAGGCCACGGGTGCAGGCCAACCACCTGGGGGGCGGCCCGCAGGGACAGGGCCTTGGTGGGGGCGTCCGGCGAGCACTAGAGCCACAGGAGACCCCACCAGTGCCTGCAAATGGGCAGCAGCAGGACGGCCGGGCATCTCCTTCCCCGAAAGTCTCCAGGGGGCCAAACCCTTGACACTGTCAAAGGCTGGAAGCCTCCAACAGAACCATAGTCCAGGGTCAGGGGCAGATCCCAGGAGAAAGGGACACTCTGGGCAGGCCCCACGGTGCCAGACGCCCACGGTGGCTTCCCGTGAATGTGCTCTCAGCTCACGTGCTCAGAGTCTCAGCCATAAAGGCCATAAAGGACAGCTTCCGGTTTCTAAAGCCTCTCAGGTCCTTCCTGCCCCAGGGCCTTTGTCCACACGTCACCCGAAGACCTCCTCCCTTTCCACGAGGTCTTCCCTGACCTTCAGATGGGGAGGCCGCCCTTCCTGCCCCCAGCCCTGCCCTCCACGGCTTGACAGCTGCAGCCTCCCCGCCGCACTGCGCACGGAGCAGGTGTCTCCCTCTGCCAGACTGTAAGCCCCGCGGGCCAGGGCGGGTGTCTGTCCAGAAAGGGCACGGCCCAACAGGGAGTTCTCGGTTTGGGATTTAGGGGGAAATCCTCCCAATGGGAAGCAAGGAAAAAGGGAAAAAGTGTGTGTCCTCGCCCTTTGCAGGCTGCCTGTCCAGTCCTCCGGGGAGGGGGCCGGCACGGTCATCGGCAGCCACGTTTTTCAGTGGACGGGGTAGGACTGGCCCCATATGGAGTGAGCTAGGTGCAGAAAGTAGTGAGCCCCCCACTGAGGGAGGCATTCACGCCAAGCCTGCGGGCCTACACAGCCTGGATGTCAAAGAATATTCTCCAAGATTCCCTGGTTCTTGAAGGATCACTTGTGTGCGGTGGTGAGGCTCGTGCCAGGGATGGGAGGAAGCACGCGAGAACAAGGGCGTGGGGGCCCAACAAGCTCGGTGTGGGGTGAAGGCCGAGTCGCTGTGGACAGAGCAGGTCAGGGGACAGGGCACGTGGATCCCTTGGCGCCCAGGAGATCTGCCCACCCCACCCCGCCCCGGAAGGGGGGGCCCCGGGAGCAGAAGCCTGAGGCACAGCGGCCACAGGGAGGGAACTAGGCCACCACTGCCAGCCAGAGGCTGTCCAGGAGCCAGGCTGCCCGCGGGGCCCACACCTGGGGAGAGGTGCTCGGGGAGGCCCGGGGGGCTTCAGGCCCAGCCCAAGGTCCGGAGAGGGTGCAGAGTCCCCCTAGGGCCCCAGGAGCCAGCTCAGGGTGGCTGCAGCCTCCGGGCCATCTGCCCACCGGCCACACGGGGAGGCACCCCAGCTGGGGGCGGGCGTCCCCGGGGGCAAGGCCTGCCCTCCCTGGGCCCCAGCAGCCTGGCCCGGACGGGGGTGCTCCGAGATGCTCTGCGGGCTGTGCCATTCTGCTTCCGGCCCTTGCTCCCTCCTCCCCGCAGCCCACCGGGACTGCACACGGGCTCGCGCAGCCCCACCGCCGGGCAATGCCCCTTCCCTCCGTGGACTGTGCCGAGCGAGGCTGGCCCGGCCTGTTCTTCACATCTCCCCAGGGGACAAAAGGCCTTAAGAACAAAGGTGTGAGTCACCAACGCATGGGCTGGTGGGGCTGGCTTTCTAAGGCCAGGTGGCTGAGGAGGAGTGGACGCGTCTCCCACGGCAGCCGGGCCCCTGGGTGACCCAGCCAGGCCCCGCTCCCCTCCCGGCCCCACTGGCCTCCACTCCCCCAAACCTCTAAACCGGCACATCGCGGCTGTGTCTGCTTCTTAGGAGCCGGACTCATCCCAGCGCCGGTCGGGGGTCGCCTCCCCAGTGCCCGGCCGGGCCGTCTGCCTGGACCACCTGCCCTTTTGCTGCAGACAGAGTGGAGGCCCACGGAGGAAAAGTGACTCCCAGGTGGTCGGGCCAGAGCCAGGCCTCCCTCAGGCCCGCCCAGGACAGCGTCCAGTGTCCCCAGCATGGAGGACGGGGAGCAGGGGGTGGCCTGCGACTTCTGACAAGGCTCAGCCATGGCCCATGGGGCTTGGAGGCACCAGCCCCTGCCCTTCGGAGGAGACATGTGCCCAGCCAAGATGCCCCCCCAGAGGAGAGCCACTGAGTGATGTCACCACCATCGGGCCACCCAGATGCCACCATCCCCCATAGGGGCAGCTCTGACCCGCTTCCCCACTCACCCACAGGGCCTGGCACCTGGGAGTCCCCACTTCTCCCGCCGGCCCCAGCTGCCCCACCGCCCCCCAGAGCCCTGTCCTACCTGTAAAGTGATGACAGGCGTCCCTGCTGGGAGTCCTCAGGGCCACAGCCCCACAAACCTCCAGGGGCGCTGCTCCGGGGGTGTCACTGCTCAGACCCCACGGCCCTGGCCCCGAGGAGGGGCTCGTGTGGCTTCCCTCCTTGCCGCCTAAGACCCAGGAACACAGGCTAAGGGACCTCAGGCACACGGGCAGCGCAAACCCTCCCACACCTTCTTGTCAAACAGGAAGGTAAGGCCCAGAGTGGGGACACGGCCCGGCCCCGGGTCCCCGGGATGGGCAGCCCGGGTGAGCCTGGGTCCCTGGCTCACACCCCGTCCCATCATACGCGCGTGTCTCTGGACCTGTGTCTGTCCACACCGCACCCTGGGCTCCAAGGAGGTGAGCGGGCCACGAGCAGAGGGACCCCACTGCTGGGTCCGTGGGCCCCACCCAGCAGATCCATACCGGCTGGACGGAAATGACAAAAGCCTCCCCCGTGGGTGGGACCGGGACAGGCGCTATAGTGGCCCTTGCCTTCTTATCCCCACGACCACCTTGGAAGGGGCTGTCCTGTCCCCATTTTACACAGAGAAAACGGAGGCCCAGGGTCACCCAACCTGCAGGAAGCGGAGCTGGGGAGGGGGTCCCAGCCAGCAAAGCCCCCAACCCAAGCCACTACCACCGAGGACTCAGGTCTGCCCCAAGGCATACGCATGTCTGTGCCCGGAACCCCCCACCAGCCCCTTCTCCGCGGCACGGCTGCTGCCGCCGCTCCCCTTCTGTCCTCACGGAGAAGATGCTTGCTTCTCTTGCTTTTTCCTGACGCGTCCCCTTGACACCCCACAGTGAGGGTGGCATCCTTGTGATTGACGGATCGACCAACCGCAGGGCTGTGGGGAGAATGGGCAGGTGCCAGGGCGAGAGGAGCACCCTGGAGCGCATCCAGGTGGGTGTGGACGCTCCAGTTCTACCAAAATCAAGATAATAATATTAGCATTAGCCACCACGGACCCCCACGGCCAGATGGCGGCTGTCTGGGGCCCTGGAGGGGGCCGTGGCCTCAGCTGAAAAGGTCACGCCGACGACAGCCTCCTGCGGCACTTCCGTGAGCGCCCCGGAGCCAGCTGGCACCTGTCCAGGTCGGGCCAGGGAGCCGGCACGGGCAGGTCCCGCTCCAGAAGGCATCACAGCAGGGCCACGTGCCGGGACCTCACAGCGGGCCTGCCAAGCTGCCGCCCCCGGGAGCGCGCGGAGTCCAAGGTGTGCGGGAGGCAGAAGGAAATGGACCTCTGTCCGGGGCGGGGTGGGGAGGGCAGGACACCCCTAGAGCTCCGCCGAAGCACGGAGTCCTAGGGACCGACGGCTGCAACCCCTCCACTTTGCAGACCGGGGACTGAAGACCAGATAGGATAAGTGACTTGCCCAAGGTCACACGGTGACAGGGTGAAAATTCTACCCGCCGGCCCAGAGTCCTCCGGCCATGCATCTGGCCCTCCCAGGGTGTGATTATTAGTAGGAGAGGAAGCCTAAAGTCTCGGCTCTGTGGAAGCCACAGGCGTCACCCATCCACTCACCCCAAATCCCTTCAGCCAGCCGTCGTCCCACCCATGCCCTCGCTCATCTGTTCATCCCTCCATGTATCTTCCCATCCGTCCAACATCCGACCTCCCACCAATAATCCACCATCCCCCACCCAGCTATCTATCCGACCACCAACTGTCCACTGACCCACCCGGCCACCCCTCCATCCTCCCACACACCTATCCATCCGACCCCTCCTCCCACCCACCAACTTATCCATCATCTAGTCCTTCTACCCGCCCATATACGCATCCACCTGCCCATTCACACATCTATCATCCTGCCCATCCATGTGTCGATCCATCTATCTACCCATTTATCTTCTCATCTACCCATATATTCATGCATCATCCTCCACACACTCATACCCATCCCCGTGTTTGTTCATCCGTGCATCCACCTTCCCATCCACCTTCCCACCCACCTGTCCATCCATCCCTCTACCTTCTCACCTATCCACCTTTCCACACATCCCTCTACTGTCCCTTCCATCCACCTGTCATCCCTTCTCAGGCCCATCCATCCAAGAACACTGGCTGAGTGTATGCCTGTAAGTTCCCAGTGCTGACCCGCCTAGCCTATTCCACAATTCTAACTGAAAAGAACCCCAAAGCACAGCTTGTTTGACTCAGCCCATCATGCACATGAGAAACCAAGGTTGGGAAGGAAGAGGAAATAAGAGGGAGTCAAGTCATTCTTAAAAGTGGTGAAGCTCTCACCACTCTACCCCATCCCCTCACATGTCGCTCCATCCAGAGCATGGTCTACACTTCTCCAATTCCACACCATGATGTGACCTGGCAGGCTGGCGGCACAGCCCTGGACTTTGTCTTCTTCCCCTACCTACCCCAGGTTGTAGGTGAAAGTAAGTGAGCCTAGACCGTGCTCTTCACCCAACAGGATGGTCAGGAGCAGACAGGTCAACGTCTGTGATCTTCCCAGTATGGCGCATGTGGGTGACCCCGGGTCCTCATCCTGTCTCCACCACTCCCCTCCCTGCCCTCAGTCCATCCATCTGTGCAATGGGGTGCTAAGACCGGGTGGTGTCCCCAGCCCAGAATTCTCCAGAGCAGCCCGGGGTGGGGGCCATCGGTGAGGGGGTGTGAGGGCAGAGAGTACATGCGTTGGCACCTCGGTGCCGGAAACTGGGGCCTCCGGGATGTGCTGTCAATCAGCCTTGCTCTGGGCCAGCGTCCTGGAGCCTGGAAACCATTCCTCGCCTCCCCCGATGACTCACCCTGTCAACACCTGATGAGTCACAGCTGCTGACAAATGGGGGGGCACAGCTCCAGCCACCCCCACACTGAGGACTCAGCCTGCCCTGGATGCAGCCTGAGTGAGCGCCACCAGCCCAGGAGGAAGGCCCTGGAAGGACGACGGCACATCCTGCCCGTGGGTGGGATTCAGCGTCAAAGGCTCTGGCGCCGGGGCCCACCCCATGAGTAGCCCCTCCCCCAGCCCACCTTGATAAATGAGGCCTCTGAGGCCCAGAGAGGTGACTGGCTCCCCCCGAACCACGCAACTCACTCACCAGGGGCCTGGAGAAGATGCACCCCCAGCGGTGCCTCCAGCAGAGCTTGTCTGCAGTCTCGGCCCACACGGGCTCCTGCCTCCGATGGGCCTCCCGGGCCGGGCAGGGCTTGCCTCCTGCCACACTCACACCCACACGTCGCACCCACACCTCATCAACCTCACCCGCCCAGAGAGAAGAGGCTCAGCCCACACGAGGCTCAGGCCTGCCACAGCCCCAGGGCCGCATCCCAGCCCTGGACGACGGAGATGGACAGAGGCGACAGGTAGTTGGCCGCGGCCCTCGAAACCAGAGACCATGAGGCCTCTGCTCTGTAGGAGGTGCTAGACACCCCCCTTCCTCAGCCCTGGGAGAATGTGCTGGATGGCAGGTCAGGGCCATGGGCCTGCAGGGCTGTCCTCAAACATATTGGGGGACTAGGGACCCAGGCCAGCCCTCTGTGGGGTCCAGCCAGAGAGCAAGACCCAGGGCCTCAGGGGAGGAACTCGTGCCACAAGGATGCAGGAGTGAGCAGGGCAAGGCCCCCGGGACCTCCCAAGGATGGCCCCGTGCTCCCCTCCTCCGCGGGCAGAGAGAGAACCCCTGCCCAACCCCTCAGGGGTGAGCCACACCGGGATCTGCTCCGGGTGTCAGGACAGGACCTGGGGAGCCGTCACCGTGGCGCTTATAACGGCAGGACTCCGCAGGCAGCCGGAGCTGGGTGGAGAGGGCCTGGAGGTGTCTGGCAGGTAGGAGGCCCCCGAGAAGGCCCTTGTGACCGAGGAAGTGGGCAGGCTCGTCCCTGAGCAGGGTGGGTGCCCAGCTCCTGCTGCTGAGAGCACACTGACTCCCCCGCCGGAAAGCCAGTCACCAAGGCGGCCACGCAGCGTGGGGTGTCCAGGGCACAGAAGCTGCTGGGGGACGTGGCCGGGCCAGCCAAGGGGAGGAGACAGCAGGTCAAAGGGAGCAGGAGGCCCACAGGGTCAGGCACGTAGGAAGGAGCCGCAGCCAGGGAACCAGATCGGGGTCAGGCTGCAGAAGGCATGCCAGGGGCCGGACAGTGGTCCAGGGCAGGAAGCCCTCTGGCCTGTGGCGGCCACGGGCTCCGTGGTTGGACTCAGGCTACAGATCCAGAAGCTGTGTCCCCTCCTGGGAGGGCCCCCAGCTCCTGTGGCCGTGGCAGCCTTGGCCTGCAGACCCACCCCATGGGGGACTCCTCTGGGCGGGCACCTGTGCCCCAACCTTCCCCGGGCCAGGCCCAGAACCCATATGTGATAGACCAGCACCGTGTAGACCCCAAAGCACTGGGATCGGGGTCCCACACCGGGCCCTGCACCAGTGACCCCTCCAAAGGGACCTTCACAGGACCTGTCATGAGGCCCCCCAGGCCGGGACCCAAGCGCAGTGGTGGCGCAGCCCGAGCACTTGCAGACGAGCTAGTGCAGCCCCCTTTGACTGCTGAGGGCAATGAAGACAGTGAGGGGAGCCACAGGCGCGCCCCCCATCCCCAGTGCCCCCCGGACATGCCCCACACCAATCTAAGAGCTCAGCAATCTAAGACGGCCGGGTCATCCCACGTGCCCCGCGGGACCCTACGCAGCACCCCTCTGGTCAGATGAGGTCGGACCCCTGGATGACTAGGGCTCCGCGGTGATGACAGGGGTCCCAGGGCTGCTAGACTGGGGGCGTGGAGGGTGAGACCATGACCCTGGCCCAGCCAAGGTCGAGGGGGCAGCGAGGGTGGAGGCCCCGCTTCCCGCTGCAGACACCGCCCTGCTCCCCGCCCCCCCCCGGCCGCCGTTTTCTCTCAATCAGTTTTCTTACCTGATTCACAGTATCAGTATCTTAATACTTAAAGCGGATTTGAATTAGCGTAACTGGCCCTAAGAGGAAATAAATTAATGTTGGTGCCTAAGAAGTTTCTCCAGGTAATTAGAGCCTGGACTAAATTGAATGAGTATCTGATCTCTCCTCTTCTCACCTGAGAACTTGCGCTCCAGATGGTGTGGAGGCGAGGGGCACGTGGACGGCGGAGACGGACCCCCGTGGGCTCCGCGACACAGAGGGTAAACTGAGGCACTCGGAGCCTGTGTGGTCAGGGCTGGAAGAGGCAATGAAGCAGGCTGACCACGGGTGTCCAGGTGGTTGTGGGCGCCAGGCAGGGGGGCCGGGCAAGTCACTGCTGTTAACCCCGAGGGCGATTTTTCGGAGCCACAGACAGCCTTTGAGAGGGGTCACCAGGCGGCAGGTCTGAGCCTCCGACTTCTCGCCCCTGTGTCACCCCCGGAGGAAACCAAGGGCCATGCCCAAGGTCACGGGGGCTGCATGGCCAGCAGGAACCCCACCTGGGGCCCAGCCCGGGAGGTGGAGGGGCCCCCACTGCCCCTGCTGGAATGTTCCAGTGGTCTCCAGCAGCTGGGTGTGGGGGCCGGACCCGGTGAGGCTCCAGCTCCATTGTCCTCCCCCGAGACCCCGAGCCCAGCATCCCCGTGGTCCCACTGAGGACCCCCCTCCGCCCCGGCCCATCGCAGGGGCTGGGGAAGCCTTCACCCACGCAGTGTGCGCCCCATCCTGCCCACAGTCAAGGAACCCCCAGGCGGCAGAGGGATCCTGGGGCCTGTCTCCCCGTTCAGCTCAATCTGGGGACGTTTCTCGAACACCCGTGAGCTGCAGGATTTTGAAGGATGAGGAGGGGCTGCCCAGGCGAGAAAACAGGAGACGCCTCGGGGCGAGGGGAGCACAGGGGAGGCCCCCGCCTCCCCAGCTGGACTCCGAGGGTCGCAGGGGGCAGCCCCGAGTCTCTGTCGCTTGGGTCTTTGCCAGAGTCACCAGCTGGACTCTCTGCCGCCCCATCCCTGCAGGACGGACCCCCAGGCCAGCCTTTCCGGCCACGGTTGGACGTCCGAGGTGCTGGGGACGGTCAGACAGCCGGGTGCTGGGGCCAGCCCCTCTGGTCCCCTCTGGTCCCCTCTGACAAGCCGTTATCAGAGGGATGCAGGCAAAGTTGCATGCACCCAACCCCCTGCCGCCCCCGCGAGGAGCCCTGGAAATCCTTCTCAGGCCTTAGGGGCTTCCCCCGGCGTCTCCAAGAAGAGCTGTGGGGCCACCTGCCGTCACCGTGTCCACTCCAGGAGCCGCCGGCCAGGAGCCCCGAGCCCGCCTGCCGCCCCCACTAGGGACGCAGCCTCCCAGGCTGAGTCTGCGCAGGCTTCCCCCGCTGTGCCACCCTCACCCCTACTTCGCAGAGGAGGACAGCCCGGGCTCAAAAAATGAGTCACTGACTCCAGGTGACACAGAGAAAGGTGGGCCCGCACCTGAGCTGGGGTCCCCGGCCGCCCCCGCACGTCCTCTGGCTCAACCTGGCCGAGCAGCTCTTGCACAAGAAGCTGGGGAGGGAAGGACCCAGGCCCTCCCCGGGTTCCTCCGGGTAGGAGGCAACGGCCAGGCCAGACAGTGGGATCCCCGTCACTCCACGGCGGCCACACAGTCCCCAGACACGGCCCGCGACCCCAGGGTGGTGTCCCCGCAGGAGGAGGACACAGGGCTCACGCCCCCAGTGTCTCCAGGAGCAAAATCTCCCAGCTCCGGGGGTGAACAGCTCCCACGGGCCCCCAGGAAGGTGCGCCCCCACCCGTCGGCACCCCGACGTCCTTGGTCCTTCCACAGCTGTCCTGGAGACGTCTTCGCTCAGGGTTGAGGGGCTTGTGGTGGGTGTTCAGGAGCCAGATATCACCCGGGAAGTTTTCTGCCAGAAACGACTTCATCTGGGTGCCTCTGGCCCCCATGTGCCCCACACCCCATCCACCCCAGTCTTGTCCCCGCCGGCTTGCCTCCAACCACCCCTCACATGTGGACTCTCTGCCCAATGCTCCCTCCACAGCACCACACCAACTGCCAGAGCAGCCGTGACCCTGTCCCCAGGGGTGGGTGGGGGTGAGGGGGGAACCACAGAACAGTCACGCCGGCCACCATGCCACGGCTGTGCCACGGCCCCCCAGCTGGGAGCACTGTCTGCAGAGCATCACCTGTAGCACAGGATGGCACTCTGGCCCTTCCCTAGGCCCGCCGAGCGAGGATCTGGAGGGGCCACACGCTCCTCTTCTGTGCTGGCGGCTCCAATTTATCTCGATTTGGAGCCTGCGGGTTCTCAGAAATCCTGTCTTCCTGCCCAGCACGCCTGAAACCAGCTGCTGCCCCGCACGCTCCCGTTTGGCCAACAAACAGCAAGGAGCTGCTGGACGGGCCCAGGGGCCACCCCTTGGGGGGTTTCCCTGCAATTAGGGGATCCTCTGGAATAGGGGCTCCTCCGTATTAGGGGTTCCTCTGTAACTAGGGGATCCTCTGCAATAGGGTTTCCCTGTAACTAGGGAATCCTCTGCAATAGGGGTTCCTCCATAATTAGGGGATCCTCTGCAATAGGGGTTCCTCTGTAATTAGGGGTTTCTCCATAATTAGGGGTGCCTCAGTAATTAGACAATTCTCCTGATATCAGACCAGGCTCTTGAGTGAAGAGCCTCCCGGGAGCCTCCCTCTCACAGGCCCTTGCAGAGACAGCGCACTCTCCCCACAAAGGCTTCGGGAACCCCCCTTGCCTGGAGAGGTGGGGACCCCGGGCTCAGTGCCTCTTGGATAGTCGCGGCTGCCTGCCCAGGTCACAGGACTGGGAACCCACGCTGCCCACACTGGCTATTTGACCTCAGGCCTGTCACTTCCCCTCTCCGGGGAAGTGTTCAGTGTCAGAGTCCCGGACATCAGATGGGGACACTAACCCGAGCCTCGGGCAGGGGGACAAGGCCCCCCCTCAGTGTGTGGGAAGCACCTAGAACCTAGAAGCATCTCAGCCAACACCAAGCCCTTCGTCTTAGGGTAGGAGAAGGGCACGCCCCATGCGTCACCTGTGAGCGACTCCCGGAAGCCCCACTTTTGTGTTGTCACTTAACAACCATGGCCCAAATGCCCACCGTGTGCCCACCAGACCCTGGGCACAGCGAGATGGCAAGCCCCAGCCGTCGCGCACAGTGTCCACGCGAGAAACCACAGGCCATGCATGACGGGTCGCCCACCGAGGAGCAAGCAGGTGAGGAAATGGGAGGAGGCCTGGGAGACGCCCTGGAGGAGGCGACATGACCTGGGTTCACCGCCGCGGTGAGGGAGAGGGGGCCCCGAGGGGGTTCGCCACCCGAGGACGCGTAGCAAGGCCTCGGTGAGGGCGCTGGGGAGGGACGAAGGGCGCAGGCTCAGGGACATTCGCTACTGTAGCAATTTAGAGTCAAGTCGTTTCCACAGATACCGCGTCATGGGATCCTCTGCCCCATGGGCCAGGCCCGGCCTGGCGGGTTCTCACCGGCTCAGCATCTTCCTACCGTATGATCCCGCAGGCCGGTGCCTGGCATCTCCTGGAGGGTGTGGATAACTACAGCCACACAAACACCTGCGCGGGCGGGCACAGCAGCGTCCACCCACGGCAGCCCCGGAGCTCGGAAACAGCCGAGACGTCCTCCGGCAGGTGGACTGAAAAACGGACTGAGGTCCGTCCGGACAAGGGAATGGTAGTGGCGCCAAGTGGACGTGAGCTCTCAGGCCACGGAAAGACAGAGGAGACTCCGCGCGCATCACAGCGTGACAGAAGCCGATCTGCATGACTCCGGGCCCGTGACGTTCTGGAGATGGAGACAGCGAAATCTTGGAGCCAGGCGCGTGCTTGCGGGGCTGCGGGGAGGAGGGACAGTCAGCACGCAGAGGATTCAGGAAGGTCAAACTGTCTGCTTGACACCCCAATGTCACGACACACTGTCCAAACTCACGACGTGCGATGCCGAGATGAACCGTAAGGTAAACGATGGACTTGGGGTTGTAAGGACATGTCCCTGTCGATTTACTGATGACAAGTGTGCTGTCACCTGGTCGGGGCTGCTGGTGGGGGAGGCTGTGCTTGCTGGGGTAGCAGACGGGGCAGGTGGGGACTCTCTGCACCTTCTCCTCGATTTTGCTGTGAACCCAAATGCTCTAAAAATTGAAGTCTAATTTTCTAAAACATGAACGAGACCCAAGTGCTATGGGTCTGGAAGCAGGATGTAGGTACAGCTGGATCCAGGAAGTTGATGGCGCCACCAGGCCCTCTCCTCTGGGCTGCTCGCCGGCTGCTTTCTCGGGCTCCACGTGGCAGCGGTGTGACCCCCGCTCCAGATCCCCCCAAGAAGCCAGGAGTCTCTCTAACTGGCCACATGGTTTACATGTCCACACCTGCCCCAATTGCAGGGCCCAGGGCATTTGGGGCTCTGGCTGAGCAGGCTGGCTATATGCTCCAGCTCCATCCCGGGGGGTCCCCCTAAACCCACGGCTAAGAGGGCTCCTCGGGGATCACTCTGGTCCTCGCCTACTGAGAATGGGAAAGAGGAACCAATGGAGCAAGACGGAAGGCACAGTCTCTGTACCTAACCCGGAGAGCCGTCCCATGGCGTGGCCGGGACCTCGTTCCTGCCACAGGCACCACGTTCTGTGTCGGGCAGCAGGGGCCGCACCACGGAGGCCGGGCTCGGAGCCTCGGGAAGGCTTCAGCAGGCCTCAGACTCACTCACGTGGCACAGAGATGCTCTGGAGACAAACGGGGGTGAGTCAGAGGGAAGGAGTTGCCAGGACTGAATTGTGTCCCCCCGCAAATCCGTATGTCGAAGCCCCAAAGGGATGGTATTGCAGAAGGAGGTCCTCAGGGTCAGATCAGGTCACAAGGGTGGGGCCCTCAGGTTGCGATTAGCGTCCCAATAAGAAGAGACACCTCGGGTCCTCCGTCCCCGCCACACGAGGACGCAGTGAGAAGGGGGCCGTCTGCAGGCCAGGAAGGGGGCCTCACCAGGGACCTGATGGCCCCGGCACCTCGACCTGGGCCGTGAGAACGCCCACCACCTAAGCCCCCAGTCTGTCCATGCTCCCTGCCGTGGGGGCCTGAGCTCCGTGCAGAGGCTGACGCAGGGGGACACCCGGGGGCCGTGGCCACTGCGCAGCAGGCAGGAGGGGCGGCCTGCGCCTTGCCAGGCCCTGTGTGGGAGCTTCCCGGGGCAGCCCAGCACGGCAGCCTGCCCACCCGTCTACACCCGCACCAGCCTGCCGCCAACACCACGGGGCTTGCTGTGGAGATAAGTCAGGGTGGACCCCTCATCGGGGCGAGCTCCCGGGGCAGGTGGGGGAAGCCACGCTGAGGCCAAGGCACCGGGCTCACAGCTTGGGGGCAGGACAGGCCCCACCCCCCGTGGCCCCAGGCAGGGCACAGCTTTCCAACGAGCCACTAAGGGAAACGGGCTCTCCAGCCTCGGCCCAGACACCTCCAGCATGTTGCAGGAGGCCAGGCGCCTCCAATTCAGACTCTTCAGATGCTCGGGCTCTTCAGGAGTCCGGTGACGAACCCCAGGCATGGGGACGGGGAAGGGGACCTCCACACACAGCATCCGTCCCTCCCTTCCCAGCCCAGGCCCTCCCTCGCTATGAGAGGCTTCATGTACACTGGAGCGTCCCCTGGTCAGCACGTCCAGGCTCGATCCACCTCCCCACAAGCAGCTGGCCTTGGCCTGGGGGCACACACACTCCCCCTTGGTCTGCCCCTGACCAGGTCCAGGGGCGCTCACTTCCTCCAGCGTCGACCCCCATGAGCCCTGGGCCAGGGCCAGGCCAGGGGCCGTCCGGCAGGGAACAGAGTGTGGTCTAAACCGTGTGAGTCGCGGGGGAGCCTGTCCCCTTGTCCCCTTGTTCTCAGCCCACGGTCGGGCCCCCTCCCAGATCGAGGGCAGCACAGAGGCAGGATCTGCGAAGCGCCCACTGTAGCACCAGCTGCGTTTGCAGGGAGCTCGCCAGCCCGGGCGCCTACCGGGCACGAGCTGCACGCGGGACTGTGGGGACAGGGTGGGCCACGTGGTCTCTGGCCTCCTGGGGGCTCCCCAGGGTTTCAACCTGGGGTGGGGGGTGCCGCGGCCATCCCAGAGGGTAGACTGAGGCACAGACAGCGGCCAGCTGTGCCTCTCCTCTCCGTGCCCCTTCCCTCAGCAGCTTCACTTAACATCCCTTAGATATTGGGTCCCCTGCGTGACTGCTCAAAAAAAGGAAATTCAGCGTTTTATAGACAGACAGGGGTTCATTGAGCATGTGGGATAAATGCGATATGGAGGGTGGGCCAGAGATGCGGGGGGCGGGAGGGGGGCGCTGCTGTCAAGGTGCCCTGTCAGCGGGAGGAGAGGAGCACAGTGAAGCGGCTCCGGGCGGCCACCCTGCTGGACCCGCCTGGCTCCCCACCGCTCGGCACCCAGCAGGGGCTTAGAGACCACGGTTAGATGGGAGAAACCGCGGGGGAAGGAATCCACTCACGAAGGAAGAGGGAGGGGGCAAGGCGAGGGGAGAGGCCATGCAGCCGGGGTGACCTCAGTCATGCGGCTGCCATGGAGGAGGGACAGAGAGAGTCTGGGGTCCCTGGGCCCAGGAGAGGGGCCGCAGAGAAGCTCCAGGACGACGCTGAGCAGGGGTCCGCCTGTTTGGTGAGGGCTGACATCCAGCCAGGGACACGGCGGGAGAGGCCACATGTGAACGGCGGAGGGGAAGGAGGGGCTGCTGTGGCCTCCCTGGGCTGTGGACCCCTCCCCACACACGCAGCCACGTGATGGAGAGACAAAGCGTCTGAGCACCGTCAGTCACTCACAGTTTGCTCTGACATCTGCTCGCTGCTCCCTGCCAAGAGGCCCCCCGCAGCCCCGGGGCCACGCGCCGGCTTTAAAGACCTGCACTGGGCACAGGGGCCGCCCCTCACCCAGGCAGTGAGCTGGGGGGACATGTGGCTGCAAGACGGCCCTCGGGGAGTCGGGCCCTGCGGGTCCTGCCGGGGGCTCCCAGGACCCAGGGACACAGTGGACAGTGGTGCGACTGCCCGAGCAGCCCCCGCCCCCGACCCTGGGCAGGGACTTTGCAACTGTGATGCAGTTGTGATGCTCCAGCAACAGACCATTCACCTCTGTCTGCCCCTTTAAGGGAGGCAGGTGCCATGTGTCCGACAGATCCCGGCCATAAAGAAAGTGAGCCTGCGGCCAGGGGCTTGTCCCCTTGTCTGGGACACAGGGGACCCTTGCCAGACCTGGGGGCCCAGAGAGGGCTGCTCGAGACAGGCCCCATCCCTGCACGTGGGACAGCAGACCTTGCCCTTGGAGGGCGAGGGGGTCTTCCCGGGGCCCCTCTGCGCCCGGCGCCATCCCACCCCCAGGCTGGCCAGCAATGGGGTCCACAGGGGCCGCCTCCACCCTGTCTGTGCAGGTGGCCACGTGCAGGAGTGCCACTTCGAATGTTTATTTCCAGCCACCTGAAGAGCCTCCTGTAATCCAGGGCGTGACAACCGAAGGAGGGCCGTCTCCCATACCAGGGGACGCGTGGGCACTGCGACTGCACGGTCACCACTCATCCCTGGATGAGACAGACTCCGGTTTCCCTCCCAGCCTGTGCCCTCCCGTGATGCTTGGCGGTGCCCTGCCAGATGTGTGGGGCCCGGGCCGCCCGTGAGGGACGAGGGCTCCTCTCCTGCCCCCGACCTGCGGCCCAACCCAGTGTTAGGGCTCAGGGCAGACTCCGAGGCTTCTGATTAAAATGTAACCACCCCTCCGAGGACGCAGGCCTGAAAGGCCCCCACGGCTCCTTAGAACAAACCCCTATCAGCCGTGGGCCTGGACCGCGGGCAAACGCAGAGCCCGGCTGGCGACTGTATGTCACCATGCCACCGAGAAAGGGAAAACCTCCCTGATCACCGGGTCCAGCCCTTGGGGTCAGGGTCAGAAGTGAGACCGGAGAGGGGCAGCCTCAGGCCCGCAGTCACACAGCCAGGGACACGCGTCCGCTGTCTGCCGCCCACCGCCAAAACCACCCAGGCTGGCCGGGGAGCAGGGCGGGGGTGACGACAGGGCCAGCAGGGAGTCCAGGTCACCTAGGCCGGCAATGCAAGTCCTCTCTGGTCCGATGGCTAAAAAGGACTCCTCGTCCTATGCGGTTAGGCCAGCGGGACCCAAAGCAGGGATGAAGCCCTCTGGGGGACCGCAGGAGACGAGGCTCTGCCAGACCAGATGGAAAATTCACTCACGGTTGGGCCACAAGGATTTCGAGGCGCTATTAGGAGCCGTCGCGTTGGGGGAATACGCGGGAGTTGCAGGCCGGACGCGCCCCGGGAGCCGCAGCCCCCACCCCCCCGCCCGTGGGTGAGGACAGGGCAAGTTCCTCTCCCCAACTTCCCCAGCTCCCCAAAGAAGGCAGGGCCGGGCTTGCCAGATCCATCAAATACAACGACAGGAACGTGACACTTTGAATTTCAGGAACATCTTTAGTATGAGCTTGTCCCAAACACCAAATGCTGGAAAATGATTCACTGATTACGTGAAATGCGTCTCTAACCGGGTGCCCCGTATGTTACGGAGCGGCCCCAAGGGGAGCGGGTGCATGCCTGTGTCCCCCGCTCTCTCGTCGCTGTGCCCCGCCCGGAAGGCCCCAACCTCGCACCCCGGCCTCCCTGGCCGCCGCCGCCTTCTCACTCCTGGCACGGCCTCTTCCATCTTCTCTTCCTGGCTCACCGGGCCCACGGGGCTTTCGGCCGGCACGCAGCAGGCATCGCCATCCCTCAGGCTGAATGATGAAGAATCAGACACAAAGGCCAGCAGCCCCGGGGACAGACACCGGGCCTGGGGGGACGGCCACACAGCCGCTGAGCCCGCAGCCTGCTCCCCGCCAGCCTCCCGCTCACGGGGGCTCAGGGGCCTCGGCCTCTGCTCGCTCTCCATTCCTCGTGGAAGCGGCTGAGAGCCTCCCGACGGGAAAGGCGCAGGCACCCAGTCTTAGGGGCTCGCCTGGGCCCCCCCCCTCGCCCCACCTCGCCCAGTTACTTGGGGCATCAGGACATCTGGACACCGGCTGGGGGACACAGTATCCCTGCGGTCAGGGCCCGAGGACAGAACGGTGGCTCCAGCAGGGGGGCATCCTGAAGTGCCCGCTGCCCCCCAACTCGGGAGCCCCCCACGTGACTGCAGAGTACACCCCCCTCCTCCCGCGGGGCCAGAGTTCCCGCACAGAAGCCCCTTCCTCCTGAGGTTACTGGTCCGCTGAGGCCGCGCTCCACTCCTAATAGGCTGTCGGGCGCCCCACTGTCACGGAGAATCTCATGTTCTGAGCAGCGGGGATGCGGCCCTGGTCTGTTTGGCGGCGGCGGCCGCGGGGTTGAACGCAGCTCTAGAAGGAGGCAGAGCCGCGGGGGTGAAGGCTGGCGCGGAGAGCCAGGAGAAACCACGGGAATTTGGGAACCGGGCCAGGGGCAGGCAAGCCGCAGGCCCCTGTGGGGAGAAACCACCTTGTCGCTGAGAGCAGCGACTCGGAAGCCGCGCTCTTGGGCCCGAGCCGACAGGCCTCCCTGTGCGCCGGCGTGGGGCACGGCCTCCACGGACGACGGATCGCCCGAGGCCCGAGCAGCCCGCGTGGCCGGACGCCTGTGGCCCCTCCAGCAGGCCTGCCCGCCCGCTGGGGCGCTGGGCATATGCCTCTCCCCGCAGGGAGCAGGCGATCGCTTCCCAGGGCGTGACTATGCCCCCACGGGAGCCCTGGGTGACCTCACCGCCGGCCCGTGCTCAGGCCCTGACGCTCCAGGCTGGCAAGGGGCCCGGCGCCCTCTGACCTCACGTCCTCACGCAGGGGAGGGCGGCAGCCCAGCAGCAAGGGGCTTTCCCAGCACCACCGTCTGGACCCTCTGGGACCCTCTGAGTCCAGACCCCCTGGGCGTCCAGCCCCCTTCCGGGGTGGCCCACAAACACCAGAAGCTCAGGACATCCAAACCCACCCACACCGGACACACCCCGGGCTTTGTGTCGTTTCTCTGCAGTTGCTGCTGCGTGTCAAGCGCCCCCACACTCAGGGTGGGGTCGCGCTCGCCCCTGCAGGCCCTGCAAAGGATCCAGGGTGGGAGTCAGGGACCCAAGGCAGGCTCTGTTCATGCCGTGACCTTGGACAGGTCACAAGAATGTCCTTGTCTGAAAATCCCCGTCGTTAGCACTTGATCCCTCGGGAAGTGATAGAGCAGATAAGACCCCTGCCCGCCCCCCACCCGAAGGCCCTCGGTCCGCTGCTGGGCCCCCACTGCACAGCACACACATGCCCTTGTCCCTCCTTCTGGGGCCTCTGCTGAGCCCGCCCTGGCCTCCAGGCCCCCAGCACCGGGCGCAGGGCGCAGGGTGGGAGGTGACCCCGGGCCTCGCAGCCACCGTCGCCTGGGCCCAGCCTTGAGATCACCTTCCCTACCCACCATCTGCTGGCAGGAGAGGAGCCCAGCAGAAGAGAAGAAAGCAGGACATCGTACATTTGAAAAGATAAATAAATAAAAGTCTACATATTTGCAACTCCAACTCCAGAACAACTAACTTCACGCTGGCATCTGCTCAGAAAATGTGGTCCCAGCTGACGGGGCTAATTAGCGGCTCAGTGCAGCGGGAGCCGAGGAACAAGGCCGCTGATGAGGGGGGTGTGGGGAGGAGGGGCCCCAGGCCTGGCTCTCCTGGGGGGAGCATGTGTGTCCTGGGCGCACCCAGGAGGGTCCCCCAAGGAGGCCCTGCCCCCCGACTCACCCCCAGCTTCTCCAGAGGCTGATGGAGGCAGCTGTCCCCCGTCCCAGCCTGGCCCCTACATAGTCCCCTCCGAAGGGAGGACAGCTGCTCCCCGAAGGCTGGGGCTCGACAGGGCCAGCACCCACCTCAGCGCGGCCTCTCCCCTCTGCCAACGGGCCCCGTCCAGCCCCACCCCACCGTGCTCAGGCCACAGCTCCCCCCGGGCTCCTGCACCCCCTCCTGCTCCCTCGCCTCCCAGCCTCTGGGCCCCATCCTCTCTCCTCCTGTGCTCTGTGTGACCATCCTGGACTCAGAGGGCAGATGCCCCAACCATGCTAAGATGGGATCAGGTCACAGGGAACTGCCTGGGGCCCCAGTAAGGGCTCGCCCAAGGCCATGTGTCACAGGGAGAGGTCAAGACCAAAGTCAAGAGTAGAGCGTGGGGGTGGGGGAAGCAGCCCCAGGGGTGGGAGTTCCAGGGGATGCAGCAGGGAGCTCAAGCTGGGGATCTCCAGGCAGCAGCAGCAGGCTGGGGGGCAGGGTGGGGGGAGGGCACGGGCAGGGGTAGGCCAGTCTGTGGAGGCCACACCCCGAGGCAGAGGGCAGGGCTGTTACGGGAACTGGCCACGTGGTCTCAATGGAGGGAGCCAGTGTACCAGGGATCCGGCCCTAATGAAGGGGAGGTGGCCCTGCTGGGGACACTGCATGAGGTGCTCGATGCCAGGCCGGGGAGGTGGAGTCTGGTCCCTGGGGGCCCTGGGGACCCCGCAAAGGTGTGGGAGCTGGGAAACGCCAGGGAAGAAAGACAGGGGTGAGGAGGACGGGGTGGGGGGCGGGGGGGCAATGAGCCTACAGGTGCTGACACCGCTGGCCATAGGTGTCCACGCGGCGTCTGAGCAGGGGGTCACGCAGGAGGCCCGGGTGCTTCCCTCCTCAGCCCGGCGGCCCTGGGCCTCCTCGGGGCCGGGATACTTGCCCGTCGGCTGACTCAGGCAGGGTGACCAGAGGTGGGCCAGGACCCGCCGCAGCAGCAGGCGAGAACACGGGCGTTCACCCTGTGCCGGGGACCAGGAGCCGGATCCCCCCGCTACCCCTTGCTGGCCGAGCCAGCTCCCCGCCTTCCCTGGAGGCTCCCCGCCACGGCGGCTCTGCGTACAGCCCCACCTGCAGCAGGTCATCGTGAAAGATCAGAGCCCACGGTCAGGCGGCACCCGAGTCCCCAGCCTCCGTGGTCCCCCACAGCCACGGCCGAGGCCTGGACGCCGCCCCGGGCCGCGAGGGGCTGGCAGAGGGCAGGAGGAGAGAGGCCAGCGGCCCACGCCGCCAGGACAGAGGCATCTTCCCCCTGAAGGTGAAGGACGGGATGGGGACCTGAACTCAGCGCGGGCTGCCCTCCCCACAGGGCTGCCCCACAGCCTCCCGGGGAGGAGGCTGGCACCCGGAGGACCACGCAGGGCAGGAGCCCGCCGGCCCGGGACGCGCCCAGCCAGCTCCGGCCTCAGACCCACGCCGCCCGCGCCGCCTCCCACACGCCCAGGACAAAGGACAGAAAACTGCCTCGGGGAGGATGGATCCCCGCGGACAAGTGTCCCCAGGCGGAAAGTGAGGACGGGGCTACAAAGGCGTGGAGAGCCGCGTGGCGCTGGGCCAGCTCCTGAAGCCCAGCGTCTTGGTTTTAAGGTGATTTTCTGAAGAGCCAGGTCAATTTCCACTTAAATCCCAAGTCTGGGATCCCTTCGCCTCAGATTCTATTTTAAAACGCTAGAAGACCATTTCAGTGCAGAAATCGATAAAATGTACCCAAAAAATGGAAAAGGAGCTTGCCGAGCAAAACATCTCTCTGCCTCTCACTAAATGCCAGTTTTTTAAACATCAATAAAGCTGCAGCTTTTAACTTGATTCTGAGGTCCGCTGTCCACTTGGACGTCTTTACAGCCTGCAGCACCCGCTGTCTTGTCCCCACCGAGGACAGGGTGGGCTGGGCACAACCAGGCGAGGGGGGACGGGGACCCCCGAGGCTGGCCCCCAGGAAGCCGCGAGAGGCTTAGGGAGATGAGGACCAAGGCTCGCCTGCCCCAGCCCTTGACCTCCAGCCTCGGGGAGGAGGGCCGCCCACAGCTCTGGGGCCTCTGGCGCGGGCCCAGGGAGCCCAGGGAGCCCAGGGAGCAAGGAGGGTGCCAGAAGGGAGGGGCCCAGCGGAGCCTGGCTGGGGGGGGGCGGGGGGGCGGGGCAGCGGCCAGGCCTGAGCACCGCCAGCCCCCAGGGAGGCAAGGAGGATGCTCCTCCCTCCCACCCCGGCTCTGGACGCCTGCCTCGCTCCATTTGGGACATTTCTCCTTTGTCTTCCTCACGGGCCTGGGGGCTTCAGGAGATTCCCCTGAAGTGTCAGGGTAGGGGCAGCGCAGGAGAGGGGCACACACATCCCTGGACAATCCAGTGCAGAGGAGGCACCCCCACCATGGATGGCCTGGGGCTGGGGCATGGGGAGCAGAGCCCTTGCAGGGTGAGGCCAGGGGAGTCTGCGCCCACCAATGGGATTGGCAGTGGCCCCCCACTTCTCCAGGCCACAGACCCCTTAGCAGAAATAGAGGTTGGGCCAGACCAGCTGGCCAACCCCTCCTCTTTCTGGGGCCCCATGACGTCTGGGGGGGCAGAGACCCAGCAGGTGCCTCCCTGCCTGTCTGTGCCTCAGCTTCCCCAAGAGTCCTGTCACCTGAAGCGGAGTCACACCCGGGCCTGGAGGCCCTCCACCCCGAAAACGAACGTGTGCTTGAACCAGAGGGAGGGCCCAGGCCTGCTTGCCCCTTGCACAGACAAGCTGGGCGTCCTTCCAGAAGCTTCCGAGCCTCTGCTCAGGTCACCCTCCCACTTCCAGCCCTGACGTGGACAACCCCCAGCCACAAGGGCACGAACGTCAAAATCTGGAAAATTATGAAGGTGGCTCTGCGGCGACCCCGCCATCACCAGGCACCCGGCAGGGCAGGGGGAGGGCTGAGCGCCCTGGAAGTGGGGGGGCGGCGGCATTCCGGGGGGTGCTGGCGCCCAGCCAGGCAGGAAACAGCGAGCTTCCCGCCTCCTGGTGCCAAGAAACAGGGTCTCTCCGATGTCTACCTCCAGCTGCAACAAAGAGGCTGCTCGCATGGTAATTATGACAACAAAAGGACAAAAGGAAGCAAGTCTTTACCGAGGAGGCCGGAGGCTGCACTGCGGGCGGATGAGGAGGAGGAGGCCGAAGGCTGCGGACGGGCGGGCGGAGGAGGCAGAGGCGGAGGCTGCAGGCAGATGAGGAGGAGGAGGCCGGAGGCTGTGGACAAGGAGGCTAGAGGCTGCGGAGGAGGAGAGGCTGGAGGCTGCGGGCAGAGGAGGCGGAGGAGGAAGAGGAGGAGGAGGAGGCCGAGGCTGCGCTCAGTGGGTCAGCAGCAGCTCCAGGGAAGCCTGTGCCTCTGTGGCTTCGCGGACCCATTTCGCAGCCCAGGACCCAGGGCCAGGCCGCAAGCCGGGTGTGAACACCAGGGCCCCAACCCCACAGGCGCCGCCTCCCCCACAGGCACCGCCCTCACACACCCCCCACTGGGACTGCCCGCCGCCGGGCCCCTGCTCCCTCCGGTGCACCCCTGCTCCGGGCCCTCTTGCCCCCTGCATGGTGAGGTTTCCCGCGGGCCCCCTCGGCCCCCGACCGCAGCTCAGGCCCCCTTGCCCACGAGCCCTCAGGCTGCACGTCCACCCCAGGACCCCACGCTGTGCCTGGCACTCAGAGCCGCTCACAAGGCCTGTGGGGCCACGTGGGACGGGTCTTTCCTCCGTGGATTCAGCAGCAGAGACTCCGAGCCCGGCGCTGAGCCGTGGCGCCTGAGGGGCAGTGAAGCAAGGCCCCTGCCCCCTGACAGCTCACATCCCAGGGTGGGGACAGACGAATACACACAAGGTACAGGGCGCCCCGGATGGGGTCGTGAGGCAAGGGATGCGGAGTCTCGGGGTCACAAGGAGCCAAGCGTCATCTGGGCAGGGAGGCCAGGGACGTTGATGCTGGGACACGGCACAGCGCGGGGGGAGCAGGGAGAGGAACAGGGGCAGGGTGCTCTAGGCTGGAAGCAGCAGGTGCAAAGGCCCTGTGGCAGAGGCAAGCTCAGGACGTCCAAAGAAGCTTGCAGCCCAGGTTCGAGCACGGATGGGAGGGTTTCCCACAGTGACTGATTGAGGAAAGAGTAAAGCAGACCCTCACTCTGTTGACATGGCCCCGGCCCATCACTGCGTCCACGTCTTCTTGGTCTTAGGCACGCTCCACCTGCGCCCGCCACGTCGTCCAACACCCCTGCATTCGGGTCAGGGCCACCCAGGGCTGAGCCTGTGGACGCTCTGGGTGCAAGGCCAGTGACCTCTCTGGGTCCCCGCTCCCCTCCTCAGATGTGGGGCCTGGGCCTGGGTTGTGCAGCTGCCCGCCAGCCAGAGGTCCTCCCACCGTGTCCCCCACCAGCACGGCCAAGGCCCACGACCCCCTCCCTCATCCTGACCCAGAACATCCTGCGGCCTCTGTCCCTCCCCACCCACCTGAGCGCGGGACGCCCTCCGGCCCTGCCACCTGGAGCCCCCGCTGAGGTCAGGGTTGGACACCAAGGTCCAGGCAACCCCCCCCGTGTTCTGAGCCCACTCCCTGCCCGTCCTGGAGACGGGTGCCCCCCACTCACAGCCAAGGCCCCGCGGGATCGTCACCCACCTGACGGCACACGGGGAACCCTCCCTGCCCACTCCGCGGCAAGGTCACGGTCACTATCCCCGCGTTCCTCTCGGGGTCTAGACAGGAGAGACAAAACCGCCCCCCACCCCCCCACCCCTGCAAGGCACGGAACTTCTGCAGGGTCAGGAGACGGCAGGGTGTGAACGGCCAGCGTGGAGGTCAGGCACTTTCCAGCACTTTCCATGCATTATCAGTCCAGTTCAGCTCCTTGGGGACAAGATAAAGATCAAGGGAAATAGAACAGCATAAAATATACCACGTAAAACAACGCACGACCTCGCCCAAGGTCACGCCGCGCCGGGATGGGAGCGCTGGGTTCTCTTCTCCCACCGCCGCTGGCGTTGTTCCAGGGTGCAGGACGCGCAGCCCAAGCCTGCCTCGTACGTGTCCCACCCGCGGGACCCTGCCCACGGCCTCGGACCGCTCCCCACCATTGGAAGGGGCTGGTCACTGGCTCCCTCCCCTGTAGACGCGGATGAGTGGCCCTACAAAGGCGTGTCCAGGCCCTAACCTCCCTGCCCACCCCCCAGCCCCAGACAAAATCCTTATTTGGTAAAAGGGTCTTTGCAGATGTCCTTACATTAAAGATCTTGAGATGAGGAGATCATCCTGGATTTTCCCGGTGGCCCTACATCCAACGATAAGTGTCCTTATGAGGGACCTAGGGGACACACAGACCTGGGGAGAGGCTGCATGGAGACGGAGGCAGAGACTGGGGGGTGCAGCCCCGTGCCCCAGAGCGCCTGGAGCCCCCGGAACCTGGAAGAGGCAGGAGGAGCCTCCAGAGCAGCCGCCTCCTCCCCGCGTCCTCTCCGCCCTGCCTGCCCGGCCTCGTCCCCGAGTCATGTCCCCTCAAAACAGACTTGTCCACCGGGGACCTCAGATTGTGACTTCTGAGGGGGGGCGGGAATTAAGGGTATTTGCAGATGTAACTAAGGCAAGGATCTCAAGATGAGATTGACCTGGGGTGGGCAGGGCGGTCCTGGGTGGCTCAGTCCGCTAAAGCGTCCGATTCTTGATTTCGGCTCAAGTCCTGATCTCGGAGTCGTGACATGGAGCCCCCCGGGGTGCAGCACCTGCTTGCGACTCTCTCTCCTTCTCCCTCGTCCCCACCTCCCACCCAGGACCCCGGCACAGTGACCCCCTGCTGCCCCTCGCTGAGCCCCGGGGCACTGCCGGGAGCCACCCCAAAAGAAAGAACGCCCCCCCCACCTGCCTGGCCACGTGTGCTGCTGCAGTCGGTCCCGTGTTTGCTTATTGGACGTTAGTGCCCGTCCCCGCAGCCCCCGCGCTCACAAGGCTTGGCCAAGTTGGGAGGGAGTGGCCGGCTGGCGGACAACAAGATAAGCTTTGTAAGGCCTCCCTCCCGGTGACCTTTCTTTTTTTCTCTGAAAACCACTTGCTTAAGAGAAATCTCAGCCGTCATAAATCACCGCCGCTCGGGAGCACGTGGGCCGGCGCTGGGAGCCCAGGCGCATTCATCACGGTTTCAGGGCCTTTGACAGGCTGCTCGTGCTAAATCTGCAAATGGCAGCCCCTCCCTCTGCCACCACCCTTCCTTCCGCCGACGCCTCCCCTCCACTACCTCAGAAGCTGCTCATATGGCGCCTCCTCCAGGAAGCCCTCCCTGACACGCAGCCCAAGATGAGTCCTTTGGTGAAAGAGAAGTCGGCAGGTGTTGTCGACGAGGTCAAGGCGAGCATTCATCTCTCCGGGAGGTGCGTGGACACGAAGGAGCTCCCTGTCTCTGTGCCGTGGGCCTGCCTCGGCCTACAGCCTGCAGATCACGTCTGGCCGGTTGCCTGTTTTTATAAATAAAGTTTTATTGAGATTGTTAGGCTCATTCATCTCTACCTACGCCACACAGCCTAAAATACTGGTGGTCTGTGTCTTTACAGGAAAGGCTCTCCAGCCCCAACCTTGACCTTGACCTTGGATGCCACCCCATGTGTGACCCCTCTCTCCATCTGCCGGTTCTGAGATGGCCATGGGCTCTCCCCGGGCCGCACACAGTGGGTCCCCGTGCAGGGGGATCCGGGTTCTGCCCCCTAGGGTCCGTGCGTCTAACCTGGAAGGCCAGCCCCACACAGAGAAGGGTGCTCCATCTCCTGCCAGGGCCTCCCATGGCCAAGCACAACTGGGAGTCACCATGCGGCCACCTGCCACCTGCCTACACCGCTGAGACCACGCAGGCTCTACCTGTCAGCCCCGGGCAGGTCGTGCTGCGGCAACGAGGAGCCCCGGCTCTCTCCGCGCTCTCTGGGCGGCCCATGCTCACTGGCCAAGGAGAGCACAGGCGACCGGTGTTGGCCAGGTGGTGGCCTGCCTCCCTCCCCTTGCTGCCTCGGCCGAAGGGGCCAAGGCGAGGGAAGGGCGTGGGGACCGCCCCAGCGCCAGGAGGGGACACGTGCACAGGTGCACGGCAGGGACGGCGCCACGGGCCCACTGGGGACTCTGAGCCACAGCTTCCACCGCCTGGGATGCTTCATGCACATGTTCACGGGCCCCGAGGTGAGTCCCACCCTTCGGGTTTTCAGAAACGCTGCTCCTCTGGGAAGTCTTCCCTGACCCACACTCAGCGGCCCGGGGCAGGCGGGAGCTCTCGAGGCTCACTGCACAAGCGATCACACCCACCCCGGCCCGCGGCCTAGGATGCCCAGGGGCCCTGCCCACGCCAGGCCGGCCCACGCTCCGGGGGGGCAGGGGGCGAGGGTCTCTGCTGGAGCAGCGAAGCTGCAGCTCGGCTCTGTTGCCAGCAGACGGAGCAGAATGCCGCTCGCAGCCAAATATAGCTCTAGGAACAAAAGCCTCTAAAAGCATGTGCCCCGTGCCGACCGAGGCAGGAAGCGACTGGCACAGCCCTACTTCCTGTCCGTGGGTGCAGGGTGTCGGGAGAGGCTGGCGTCACCCTGAGCGGTCCGTCCCCCTGGCCCCGTGGGAGGGGGACACAGCCCTGGCCGCAGCGGGCTGCCTCTGGGAGCTGGTCTGACACATGGGGAGGAACCGGGCATACAGTCGGCCGCTCCTCCACTCATCCGCTGAGCACCTACTGTGTGCGGGCACCCGCAGGGGGCAAAGGGCAGGGCTGTCCCCGCCCCGCGGAGCGCACGGCCCCACGGCGAGACGCACCAACCCACGCCGGGCCTCCATCGCGGCTGCAGGAGGGTGTCAGTGGTTCTGGGGGGGGGAATCCGACCCCCGGTGGGCAGGGGCGCAGGTGGGGTGCAGCACGGGGAGGGGCTCAGAGAACTGCCAGCAGCCAGCGGGAGCAGCAGGTGCAAAGGCCCCAGGAAGCAAGGAAGCAGGTGAGCCGGGGAGAGAGGCTGGGCGCTCAGGCTGCCCGCAGAGCCTCGGAGGACCCTGCGGACCCAAGCAGTGTCAGCTTCATCCCAGGAACACAGAGAAACCGCTGGAGGGTCCGGCCTTTGTTGTCTTGTTTGTGGCATTTGGGGGCAGGGGAGGGGGAAACGCTCGACTCCACAAAAAGAAATGTGGGAGCTGCTGCGGGGAGAGCGCTGGCCAGACGCAGCGGCTGGGGAAGCAAGGGACCCCCACCCCTCCGTCGCAGCCTCCTGACTCAGGCGCTCTGCCAGGAGGAGCGTCTGGGAGGCCCCCGGGTGCCCCAACCTTGGGACCCTCCACCCTGACTTGCTCGGCCACCCCTGGGGCTCCCGTGGCTGGTTGGAGCCACAGCAGCCTCGGTGGACACGAACACAAGGGATCCAGGGGACACGACTGTGGGAGGGCCGCAGCTTGTGGGCCACTCCAGGGGGACGGTCTCCGCCGAGCTGCCTTCAAGGTCCTGGCAGTCACGGGCATTGTGCCCACAGGTCTGCTCGCAGGAGTCTCCCTGGATGCCTGGACCTGGTACCTTATGAAACCTGCATGAATATTCATGCGGATCACATGCAAATCACGCCACCCCATCAGATCAGCGGAAGGCAAAGCCCTGCCTCATCCTGCTTCCCTCCGGGGCAGGAGCAGCGGGGAAGGCAGACCTCGTCAGCCCCCCTCACCCACGTCGGATGGGGAAACCGAGTCCAGAGGGAGGCCGCCCAGCATGTGCCGGTGCGGCTGGGCCCGGAGCCCCCAGGCCGGGGCTCCCCCCTCCCTCTTAGGGGGCGAACAGGCTCCCCTGTGGCAGGTGCCACGCCCCAGACCTCTCGGCAGGAGGGAGGAGCCTCTGCAGGGGCCCCCGGTGCCGCTGACAAGAAGCAGTAATATTTGCTCTTAAATCTACTCCTGGGAGCTAACAATACCCTCCCCAAATCAAAGCCAGCTCCAAAAATAAAGTTTCTGCCAGCCCCTGCGTAGATTAAATGTCACCGCAAAGACACAGAGGAGCAACGCGTCCCCACCCAGGGCGCACACACCCGTGCCCAGCCTCCCCTGCCCGGCGCTTGCCTGGGGGCTCTGTTGTTGCCGGGAGCCCCTTCCCCACAAGCAAGCAGACCCCCAGCCCCGGGCTTGGACGAGGACACTCAGTTCCCAGGGAGAGCACACGCAGGGCTGGGATGGGGCCCGGGCCCCCCGGGAGCAGGGGACGCGCGCAGGGGCCTGGCGTCCGCCTCCCTCGGCTCCCAGGAAGGGACACCAAGAGCAGGACTGGAAGTCAGACAAGGTGAGGCCCTGTCCGTCCCCTGGGCCTCAGGCTGCTCACCGGGAAGACGGGAGAGAGCCTCCCTGAAGGGACATCGGGGACAAGAAAGAGCCCCCCAGGGCGGGACTCCCAGGGTGCCGTTCAGGCCATCAGCACTCCTGCGGGTCGGAAAGCCAGGGCAGCTCCTTGCGCGCCCCCACCTGGCCTCCAGGCACTTCTGGGGACAGAGACCCAGGCCAGGCCCAGACCCCGACAGACGGGGAGCCACCCGCTGGGCTCCACAGCCTCCCCCCATGGGTCCTGCTAACTCCAGTCCCGTCCTGCCCCCGCCACAAGGCTCCTCCGCTCACCCAGCTGCACCCACCGGGCTGGCCTGCCTGCCTTCCGCTCTCCCTGATGCCTCTGGGGCCATCTGCACCCTGGCTCTGTGCCCGCTGGTGGACGCACACCAGGCTCGGGGGACCCGCCGCCTTGCCTCTGCTCACTGGGGGCCCTCAGCCTGCAGGGCCCTCTCTCTTACAGAACTCACTCCCGCAGGGACAGGGTGCTGTCCTAGCATGTTGCCGCGGCCCAGGGCCCCCTCCCCAGCTGCTCCTGCCCACACAGGAGCCGCCTGGGACGAGCTGGAATCTCCTCGAGGACCCGCCTGGCACGCGGGGCTCCACGTCCTGGAGGCAGCCGTGCCCATGGGGCCACAGCCCGGGCTGCAGGGTCAGGCCCCCTCCAGTGTCCACCCACGGCCTCTGCGCTCCCGGCGGGAGAGGTGCAGGTGCCTCCCTGGTCCTGACAACTCATCACGTGCCGGGTACCCAGTGTGCCCGAGAGGGAAGGTCGCCGGGGAGGCGGTGAGGCTTCCTGGATGGAAAGAAAGGGAGTCAGACTGAGGGGCCCGTGGGGAGAGCCCGAGCAGGACAGCGACGGGGCGTGTGAGCCCAGCCCAGGGAGCCAGAGAGGCTGACGGTCCCTGCACATGGATGGTTCCGCAGTAAACCCCACGAGAGACCGCACTGGCTGAGACAGAAGCCCCGGGGGCCCGCGCACCTCCAAACCGACGACGCTGGGTCGGTTGGCAGCACAGTGTGGATTCGCGTTGCAGACAAAGGGCTGTGGCCTGGCCCGCTTTGCAGACGGGTACACGGAGGAGCAGAGCCCCACCAGCCGCATGTCCGTGTCGCCAGCACAGTGCCGGGCGGCGGGCCGGGCGCGGGGTCTGAGGGACAGCTGAGGCACACCCAGCCCTCGAGCACCCACCACCCGACAGGGGAGACCGCCAGCTGGAAAGGCCTCGATGCAGCCCTCGGGTGTCCCGGAGCCGTGATGCCCGTCCTCGCAGCCCCACCTGCACCCCAAAACACAAACCACCAACTTGGGATTCAAAGGCAAATTACAGCCGGGCAGTGAATCACTCTAATTTCTGGAAAGGAAAGAAAGTGCTAGGGAGTCGGGGCGGCTGGACGGCGGCCCAAGCTACCCGAAGCGTGAGGCCAGGACGGACCGGGACGGCACCATTGCTCTGTCCTGCTCAGAAGGTTCTGTGTCCCGACCTGGACACCAAGGGGCGAGGGGGGAGGTCATCCCAAGGTCGTACAGACTTGAGCTTGGGGGAGCAGGGTAAGGCGGGCACAGCTGCTGTTGGGGTGTGACACAGGGGAAGGGCCGTCGAGCCCTGCCCCCATGGAGGATGGGTGGAGGCAAGGTGCATTTAGCACCTGACCTCATGCGCTCCCTCCCAACAGGCGGCCAGGAGGATGGCACCTCGGGAACCCGGGTGCCAGGAGCGCGGCGTTCCGTGGGGGGGCCACTTCAAGGCTCCTTGCAGGGTGGTACAGGCTGCCCGGGACGGGAGCACCCCCACCGGCTCCTGCAGCGGGGTGCGGCCTGGCCTCTGCAGCTTGGGACCCTGGCACCCAGGGCTAGGACCTCAGCACCCCATCCTGCCCTCAGCCCGGGCATGGAGCATGGCCACCTCCTCCACTCCACTGCCCTCGCCCAGGCCCTCGGGTCTCCGGTCCTATGTGGCAAAACTGTGCCCACTTCTCTGAACCTCCTGCCCTCCCCCAGCTCTGGCGTCCCCACTTTACCCAGAAGCCTCCAAAAGCTGTCTGGGAGCGCAGGGGCCCGTCTGGCCGGGGCTCTAAACCCAGCACCACGAGCGTGCCTCCCGCCTGCCCCGCTCTGCCCTATAGGAGCCCCCGCAGGGACCCCAGCCGGCCTCCCTGAGATCCGACACGATGCCAGGCCTGTGAGAGGACCCGAGAGGGACCTGCAGCACCTCCAAGCCGCCTGCCCTGTCTGTGCCTGTGAGGAGTCTTCCAGCGGGGGCGTTCGGGGGCTCGGGGTCCCCGGTGCGTCTCCCTGAAACGCCCCCGCCCAAGCTGAGAGCCCGCTCCCTCCTGGGGCACGGGGACCCACAGCCTGAGAACGCCGCCTTCTCCAGATTCCGTCAGCTTCCAATTAAGTCCTACGCCTCATCGCCGACCTGGCTCTGCCGCCACGGCAGGAAGTGAGCTCTGCACATCCTGCCAAGGAGGCCCCTGACCCTCACACCCCCTGAAACTCGGTGATTCACAGACCAGAGCCTGTCGTTTCCTCCCTCCTGTGTGTCAGGGGCTCCTAGCAACAGCTGCCGAGGCGGGTTCTCGCCCCTGCAGCCCCCTGCACCTGCCGAGCCGGCCCTGCATCAGCGCCAGCGCCCCTCCCTGCGCCCCCACCCGCTCACCCCGCAGGCCCGCTGCCAGCCTTGGGTGACCATCGCCACGGGACCTACGCTGTCGTCCCTGGGCCATGCAGCCACCTCCAGAGCCCCCCACTCCTGGTCCCGTGTCCCAGGTCTGGTGCCCCGGCATGGGGTTCCCGTGTGGCGCCTCTCCTGAGAGGAGCATCAGGCAGCTGGATCCCAGGGGAGCCCAAGCACATGCATGGCTCCATGTGCGTCCCCTCTTGACACAGAGCCTGGCCTTCTGTCCACCTGTGTCCGTCAGCCAGTGGGGAGAGTCCCCGTGGGGGGTGCACAGCCTCCCAGGCAAGGGCACCCCCTGGAGGGGGGCAGGGGGTCGTTGGCAGCAGCACACACTGCCGGGTGGGGTCCCCAGCGTCAAGAGGGGCATTCACCATGCTGAGGGGACAGGCCAGCGGGGAAGCAGGGGAGGCTTGAGAGGGAAGTCATGTCACTTCAGCCCCAGAGCAGCAGGTGAAACCATCCCTTAAAGCCCCTTGTGGGTACTGGCCTCCTCACAGTCCACCTGTGACTGGAAAAGAAGATAAGTCAAGATGGAGATGGGGCAAAGGTCTGAGGTGGGGACAGGCCCCAAGGCTTTGTGGACAACAGCTCGGGGTCACTAAGAAAAGGTTGCGGGCAAATCTCTCAGGGGACATCAGCCTATGGTTCCCACCCGGGACCAAGGCCTGGGGGCCAGCCAGGAGGCTGCCTCAGGGGAGGGGACAGGACGGGGGGCGGGCTCCAGCCGGGCAGAGACCGGAGGAGGGATGAGCCCCAGCAGGGTGGATGATGGGGGATGCAGGGCAGAGGAGGGAGGAGGGAGGATGGAGGACCAGCCCCACCCAGGCAGAGGATGGAGGATGGAGGATGAGTCCCAGGCGGGCAGAGGGTGGAGGAAGGAGGACAGAGGACCAGCCCCAGGTGGGCAGAGGGTAAAGGAGGGAGGATGGAGGATGGAGGAGGGAGGATGGAGGAGGGAGGACCAGTCCCAGCCTAGCTGGGGCCCTGTGATGGTTGAGGGAGCAAGATGCCCGGCTGTGCCTGGGAGCCACCAGGGAAGGGCCGGGCATCTCCACACCTCGGCAGCTTGGACTACCCGCACTGTCCCCCCAGCTCTCTGTGGGAGACACGAGGCCAAAAAACATGCCTGCGGGTTTTATCCCTCCCGAGTGGAACAACCCTGCAGGTGCCCAGGCCCAGAAAGCAGGCGGGGGCACACTCCATGGTGACAGAGCAAGAGGCACAGTAGGCCACTCTGCAGACCCCGCAGACGTGCACCACACGGGTGCAGACCCCCACTCCCACCCGAGAGGCTTCGTCCTGCCCCCCAGTCCAGGCAGCTGCGCTCCGGGCAGGGTGCAATGGCAGGACAACCCCGATGGCCCGGGGTGCAGGCAGTCCCGAGGGTTCGTGGACAGGACTGCTGGTCTGCCCCCAACACCCTCCCTTCCTTCCCTGCCTCCCCAGCTTCCACAGGCCCCAGAGAACCACTGACACATGGATGAGAGTAATGGAGCCATAGGGTCCGAACGCAGGGTCCAACCAGAGGTCGAGATGCCCAGAGTGGAGTCGCTGCACCCCTTAGGGACGGCCACGGAGCTGAGTCACGGAGCCACAGAACAGGCCCAGAGAGGTGGGGCTCGAGGGGACCCCAACAGAGCCGGTCCA